>NC_049910.1:29180752-29498870 GCF_001411555.2 Juglans regia
CAAGTCAAGTTCTGATCAAGTGCATAAGTCAAGTACATGTCCATGCACGCATTTCATGATATACCTCTTATATGCTTGTGTTAAATGTGGTATGTTGTGTGATTACTTGCTGAGATTTCTTGTAATCTCATTATGATAGTTTTCACTACCATTCCCCAACCAGAATGGCAAAAGTTGTCACAGGTGTAGTAAACAATGACCGTGACCCAGAGGAAAAGAATGGCACCTCCTCCTACAGAGAGGATTGTGCCTAAGATGGTTGTAAGTCGACCCGAGCCCTCCATCCTGGAGCAACATGAGGCCATCGACCGGTAGATCTCTAGTATACTTGAGTTTATTGCAGAATTCAAACGGCGTAACAACCGAGACAAAGATAAGACCTTGGAAAAGGGTGTGAAGCCCGAACCCTCTTGAAGAGAACGAGAACCTTAAGTTATTTTGTGGAAGAAAAAGAAAAAAGAGAAAAACTATTGGCCACTGCGAGCTTCGATGCCACCACTTCCATTTTGGGAAATGTTAACGGTGATTACGATGGTGTCTCCACTTTAGAAGGTAATGAGAATGCAACAAAAAGGCTAAACCACAACTCCATCTTCGTCGACCTTGCCGCGCCACCTCCAACTACCACCAACAACGGCTTAACATTCAACCATTTTTTTGTTGAGTATGCCACGAGCCAAGATCTATAGGGATTTAGACGTTGCCTTTGGAGTAAAATGGCGACAATGTTGCCTCAAAAGCATGTAGAGGATATGTTCTGTAACAATCGGCTTGAAGCCCAGCCCGTAGGAGTTAACCGTTTCTTGAAGCCCAGCCCGCGTGCTTTTTCTGAGGGACACGAACGGCGCCGTTTTGGGTAAGTGATCCCTTTCCTTTCTCTTCTCCTTTCCTTCCGTCGGTTTCTTCTCCTTCCCTTTCTTTTCTTCTTTCTTTCTCAACTGCTCTGCTGCGAAAACTGCTCCATTCCGTGTGCCTCATTCCCACGCTGAGCCGGTTTGTGCAGTTTCTCCACAGAAATTTGCGTCCGCATCACTTCTGCATTTACTTGAATCACCCAGGAATTTTTTTTCCCCTCTACAGTTTTCGGTTGTGCTGCGTTTTCCGTGGGTCTTCAAGCTCCTCGCCGTGGACTTGGCTGCACGGTAGTTTCCTTTCTTTTTCTGTTTTTCTTCTTCCACCCATTGTTTTCTCTGTACCTCTTAGATGATTTTGTTGTTCTTTTTTTTTCTTTCTTGGGTTTCGGCTGTATGCAGTTCGTGAGTCCAAATATTGTCTTCATTGGGACTATCATTTGGAGTAATTGTTCATCTCTCCTTTCGGTAATTAATCCGCCTACCCTTTAATATTACTCTTAATTTTATTCTTATACTTGCAATCACACATTCCATAAGCTATTGTATTTCTTTCCTTCGGTTTGTTCTACCACGCACGCACTGGTTGGTTGACCGTGCATCACTTAGACTTATTTTTTTTTTTCTTTTTCCTCTATGCGCAGACCAGTAGTAATTTCAGTAGATGAATTTTTGAGCGTTTATTTTTTTTTAGTTGTTGTTTTAATTGCTGAAACAGTGAAGTGTATTGGAATTATGGAGGTTGAGGAGTATAATTTTTGGGTGTTTTGTGAGTCGGTTTTTGAAGTATTACTTGAGACTTTTTGGTGTGAAATGACGGGTGTTTTGGAACTAGTGGTATTGAATTTTTCTACAAGTTTTGAATTGTTGAATGAGTAGAGTATTGATGCGTGCACTGAAATGGTTTTATTCGAAGTTTGGAAGCGAAGTTTGGATTGGATTATGTTTTGATTATTAGAGTTGCTGTGGTTGATTTTGGAAATGATTAGAGTCGGTTGGTATTATTAGAAGGTGTGGATGTTTTGGGTTTCAATTGCGAATGGTTTGAAGAGAGTTGTTCGGATTTAATTGTTAGATAGTTATGGAGCTGTGAAGGGACTGTTTGATTTTTTTATTCATTAAATAGCAGGCTACTAGATTGGTTATTAAATGTTGGATATATGTTCTTTTGTTTAGGTGGTGTTACTTTTAGAGTTCCGGCTCAAGGTATTGATAATTCGAAGAAGTCAGGTAAGCGGGGTTTATATACTAGTTTTGCATAAAATAAATGAAAGGAGGTTGACTTTGAGAATAAATGTGTTTATTTTTTTTTTGAAAGAGATGATCTGAAAACAACCTCAAATGTTTATTCTGCATATGCATAAATTCTATATAAGGGAAAATGTTTTTCTGTCATGACTAGTGTAGACATGAGCAAGTTTTGAGTACTTTATTTCTGAACTATGTAAAAGAGCGAATATGAAAATCTGGAAGTTTTGTTATGAACAAATGAGAATATTTTGTTTATGTTTATCTCGAACATGTGAAATGATCTGAAGCCTTTCAATGTTTTGTTTTGATATGATGTGTCATCTGAGAATCTTGGCATGATGTTCTGATTCTTTATATGATTGTAACCGGATTTTCGATGAAATCCGTTCTGTTTCTGTTAAGACCCAGCCACGGGTATAATGGTGGTTTATAACCCTACCACGGGGGTGAAACATGGAAAATGGCCCAGCCACGGGTATAATGGTGGTTTATAACCCTACCACGGGGGTGAAACATGGAATATGGCCCAGCCACGGGTATAATGGTGGTTTATAACCCTACCACGGGGGTTAAACATGGTATTGTCCCGATGTGATGCTAAGAGATGATTTAATTATAATGTTTCAGTTTGGAAATGCCAACGGAAGTTCTTTTTGGAATAAGTTTATTTTCTGAAAACTTCGCTCTAATGTTTTGTAAAAGTTTTGTTTCTGCATTCTGAAAGTAAATGTTTTGTTCGGCTTATCAAATGTTATAAATGCTCATGTTTACATGCTGGTATATGCTCCTTGCTTGCTGAGTTGTTGATAACTCACCCCGTTAATCTTCATAATATTTCAGATGACATCGATGGTTCAGCTGAGGATCAGTATTAGAGTCTATGGAGAAGATTAGCACTGATTTGTGGTTGGGTATCTCATGTTACTAGTGTTGGTGTTAGAGACTAATTATTTTCTTAAGTTGCTTCAATGGATTTAGACGGTTTATGGAGATTTATGCAAATGTTTTATTATTTCTAGTTGTTATTTGAGACAAGAAGAAGAGTTGATTTTATTTGGGTTATTTGGATTGAATATTGGATAAATGAACTTATTTGATTTGTTTAATTGAAGTATTTACGTTCGATTTGAGTTTTGGGAAAATAGATACATTATTGATTTTTGGAGTACTCTAGCCTTGTTAGAGCTGATTATCAGGTTTTATTAGTTAACTCTCCGGACCCTCGGGGTCGGGGCGTTACAGTTGGTATCAGGGCCAAGTTTGAATTCTGCATACTGTAGACCTTGGAGGTTTAGATATCTGTGGGTTCATAGGATGTGTAAATTTCAAAATAGGAATTGGAGGATTATAAGGATTGTCATGTGGATATTTAAGTTTGAGTTACAAGAACATTAAGATTGATTTTGATGGGATTTGAGGTTTAAAATTTGGCTGATGTTAGAAATTGAATTTGGAACTTTGAGGTTATAGATTTTAGTGATATACGTGTGTATTACGTGATGTCAGATTTGCATAGTTATCTGATTTATATAGATATATATGTATATGTGTTTATATGCATATTTTATTCATCCTCTTATTTATTTCTATTTACCTTGTATATTCGTTTTCTTTTATTTTAGAACGTTTTACCGAGTTTAGACTTTCAGGATGGCTGCTCGTCGTAGAGTTCGAACCCTTGAAGATTTGAATGGAGACGACAATGGTGGGGGTTGCACGTTCGAACAATTTAATCGAACGCATCCTCCCACCTTTGATGGAAGAGGCAATGCGAACGCTGCGGAAGATTGGATACAAGACATAGAAGAAATATTTGGTGTTTTGGAATGTACTGATCAGCAAAAAGTCAAGTTCGCAGCCTTCAAACTATCTGGAGAAGCAAAGAGATGGTGGAATTCTGAGAAAGTTATCAGGGAAGCTGAGGGGATTGGAGTAATTGTTTGGGCTCAATTCAAGCAGAGTTTCTTCGATCGATTTTTCCCTAAGGCAGATAGGGATGCTAGAGCCCGAGAGTTCACCAACTTGGTGCAAGGGACCATGACTGTGCGCCAGTATGCTGCAAGGTTTGCGGAATTATCACGTTTCGCCGCATACTTGATTCCCGATGAGGAGAAAAAGACTAGGAAGTTTGAAGAAGGCTTGAACTACAGGATTTATGAACGGGTGATGATCTTACAGATTCAGAATTTTTCAGAATTAGTACACAAGGCGATGCTAGCGGAACAGAATCTTAAGAGGGGTGCTGAATTGCAAGAACAGAGGAAGAGAGCTGCTCCACAAGGGTTTCCTAGTTCGGATCAAGGGCAATGGAAAAAGAGAAATGAGGGGAGCAGTTCAAGTCAGAGACAGATACAGGGAAATCATACACCTAACCCTTGTAAGTTCTGTAACCGCATACACCATGTAGAGTGCAGGAAGGAAGTGGGGTCATGTTTCAAATGCGGTAAGGATGGGCATTTCATTAGAGAATGTCCACTGCTTGCGGAGAACAACAGAAGGCCCAACCCACCCCAAAACATTAGGCCGAATAATCAAGGCAACAATCAGCGGAGGACTGTACCTGCTCGGGTATTTGCTTTGACACCGGGAGGAGCTGAGGACAAGGATGATGTTATCACAGGTACGATTCTCTAACCATCTCTTAAAATTTTTCTTTGTTGAGAATTAAGGAATATCTGTCTTATTATCTCTATGGATTATATGACGTAACCAGGAATTGTTCCCTTATTCCTCAATAAGGCTATTGTTTTATTTGACTCGGGGGCTACCCACTCCTTTATTTCTATGGATTATGTTAAGTTGTGCCCCATTGTTGCTGATGAGATGGACTACAATTTGAGGGTCTCTACCCCAACTGGTGATATAGTGACTTGTAACAAGATTTTACTCAAGTGTCCAATAACTATTAGCGGGAAGGAAATGCCAGCTAACCTGATTGTCTTTCCTATGACTGGGTTTGATGTGATTTTGGGGATGGATTGGTTAACTTCCAGTTATGCTAGTATTGATTGTTTTAAAAGGGAAGTGGTGTTCAAGTTTCCGGAAGATGAGGAACTTCGGTTTATGGGTTCTAGAGTGCGTACCTCTCCATCAGTTATTTCTGCTTTTCAGGTTGACAAGCTTTTACGTGATGGGTGTCAAGGGTTTTTGGCCTTTTTGGTGGATGAACCAAAGGAAGAATTAAAACTTGAAGAGATTCCTATTGTGAGGGAATATCCAGAAGTTTTTCCTGAAGATTTGTCTGGATTACCGCCTGAGCGGGAGGTAGAGTTTGCTATTGAATTAGCACCAGGCACAGCGCCTCTTTCCAAAGCCCCTTATCGAATGGCGCCATCAGAGTTAGCCGAGCTCAAAGAACAGTTGCAAGACTTGTTGGATAAAGGTTTCATTAGACCTAGTGTGTCACCTTGGGGAGCTCCAGTCTTGTTTGTGAAGAAGAAGGATGGGACAATGAGGATGTGTATAGATTACAGGGAACTGAATCGAGTGACCATAAAGAATAAATATCCGTTGCCCCGCATCGATGATTTATTTGATCAGTTGCAAGGTGCGCAGGTGTTCTCTAAAATTGATCTCAGATCGGGTTATCATCAATTAAAAATCAAGGCGGAGGATGTGCCTAAGACAGCTTTCAGGACCAGGTATGGCCACTATGAATTTTTAGTCATGCCTTTTGGTTTAACCAATGCCCCAGCAGTATTTATGGACTTGATGAATCGAGTATTTCATGAGTTTCTGGATAAATTTGTAGTGGTGTTTATTGATGATATATTAATCTACTCCAAGAGTAAAGCTGAACACGAAGACCATCTGAGACAAGTACTAGGGACACTCAGGGATAAGAAATTATTTGCCAAGTTGAAAAAGTGTGAATTTTGGCTCGAGTCTATTGCATTTTTGGGACATGTAGTCTCAAGGGATGGCATTTCTGTAGACCCCGGGAAGATTGAAGCAATAGTTAACTGGACTCAACCAACCAATGTGCATGAAGTCAGGAGCTTCTTGGGTTTGGCTGGTTATTACCGTCGTTTTATAGAAAATTTCTCAAAAATAGCGGTTCCCCTTACCGCCCTCACAAGGAAGAACAACAAGTATGTTTGGACTGAAAAATGTGAGGAAAGCTTCCAGGAATTGAAGAAGAGATTGGTGACAGCTCCAGTTCTAACAGTCCCTAGCAAAAGAGGAGGATTTGTGGTTTATAGTGACGCTTCACGATTGGGTTTGGGATGTGTTTTGATGCAGCATGGGAAAGTAATAGCATACGCTTCTCGGCAACTGAAGACATATGAACAAAATTACCCAACACATGATTTGGAGTTGGCCACCATTGTCTTTGCACTTAAAATCTGGAGGCATTATTTATATGGTGAAAGGTGCGAAATCTACACGGATCACAAGAGTTTGAAATACTTCTTCACTCAGAAAGAACTGAATATGAGACAGAGGAGATGGCTCGAACTAGTCAAGGATTATGACTGCAACATTAACTACCATCCAGGCAAAGCTAATGTTGTAGCTGATGCACTTAGCAGGAAGTCAGTGGGACCAGTAATTGCAACTCTTACCACTCAACCCCACTTATTAATGGACTTGGAAAGAGCCAGTATTGAAGTAGTCGTGGGTGACCAGCAGGCATTAATAGCCAGTTTAATAGTTCAACCAGCTTTGATAGACAGAATCAAGCTCGCCCAAAAAGAAGATTCTAAGTTGGCGAGATTATTTGAAGAAGTAGAAAAAGGGGATAAACTTGAGTTTAATATTTCTGAAGATGGAGTATTAAGGTTTGGAAACAGATGTTGTGTGCCAGACAGTGTTGTAATAAAAAGATTTATCCTTGAAGAAGCGCACCGCTCTCCTTACACAGTCCACCCGGGTAGTACGAAAATGTATCGAGATTTGAAAGATTCTTTTTGGTGGGAGGGCATGAAGAGAGAGATTGCTTAATTTGTGGAACAGTGCTTAACATGTCAACAGGTGAAAGTAGAACACCAACGACCAGCAGGGTTGTTGCAACCACTTCAGATTCCAGAATGGAAATGGGAGCATATTTCCATGGACTTTGTTACAGGCCTTCCACGGGCACCGACCGGACAAGATGCAATTTGGGTGATAGTAGACCGTTTGACGAAGTCAGCTCATTTTGTACCTATCAAAGTTTCTTATAAGTTGGAGAAACTAGCCGAGCTTTATATACAGGAAATAGTGAGGTTGCATGGGATACCTGTGTCCATTGTGTCGGATAGGGATCCGCGTTTCACTTCGAAATTTTGGCGAAGCTTACAAGAGGCCATGGGCACTAAGTTAAATTTCAGCACGGCGTTTCACCCATAGACAGATGGTCAGTCCGAAAGGACCATTCAAATTTTGGAAGACATGTTGAGAGCTTGTATGCTGGATTTTAAGGGGACTTGGATTCGACACTTGCCTTTAGTCGAGTTTGCTTATAATAACAGCTACCAGGCTAGTATTGAGATGGCACCTTATGAAGCACTTTATGGTAGGAAGTGTAGATCTCCTTTATATTGGGATGAAGTGGGTGAAAGACAAATTTTGGGTCCAGAAATCATACAGAAGACAGCAGAGAAGATTGAGACCATTCGAGCTAGAATGAGAGCGGCTCAGAGTCGGCAGAAGAGCTATGCAGATAACCGTCGTCGCCAATTGGAGTTTGAGGTTGGGGTTAAGGTATTCTTGAGGATTGCACCCATGAGAGGGGTTATGAGGTTTGGAAAGAAGGGTAAGTTGAGCCCTAGGTACATCGGACCATTTGAGATTCTTGATCGGATTGGACCAGTGGCTTACAGAGTAGCCCTACCACCCGCGCTCTCAAGTGTACACAATGTATTTCATGTATCTATGCTGAGGAAGTATGTTCCTGATCCCACTCACGTTATTGATTACGAGCCTCTTCATTTTCAGGAAGATCTGACTTATACAGAAGAGCCGGTACGGATTGTTGAGAGAAAAGAACAAGTGTTACGTAATCGGACTATTCCATTGGTTAAGGTGGTATGGAGTAATCATGCTATCAGTGAAGCCTCTTGGGAATTAGAAGAGGAAATGCAAGTCAAGTACCCCCAGTTGTTCGACGACGATCCTATTAGCTTGTGACAAATTCCGGGGACGAAATTTTTTTTAAGGAGGGAAGAATGTAACAATCGGCTTGAAGCCCAGCCTGTAGGAGTTAACCGTTTCTTGAAGCCCAGCCCGCGTGCTTTTTCTGAGGGACACGAACGGCGCCGTTTTGGGTAAGTGATCCCTTTCCTTTCTCTTCTCCTTTCCTTCCGTCGGTTTCTTCTCCTTCCCTTTCTTTTCTTCTTTCTTTCTCAACTGCTCTGCTGCGAAAACTGCTCCATTCCGTGTGCCTCATTCCCACGCTGAGCCGGTTTGTGCAGTTTCTCCACAGAAATTTGCGTCCGCATCACTTCTGCATTTACTTGAATCACCCAGGAATTTTTTTTCCCCTCTACAGTTTTCGGTTGTGCTGCGTTTTCCGTGGGTCTTCAAGCTCCTCGCCGTGGACTTGGCTGCACGGTAGTTTCCTTTCTTTTTCTGTTTTTCTTCTTCCACCCATTGTTTTCTCTGTACCTCTTAGATGATTTTGTTGTTCTTTTTTTTTCTTTCTTGGGTTTCGGCTGTATGCAGTTCGTGAGTCCAAATATTGTCTTCATTGGGACTATCATTTGGAGTAATTGTTCATCTCTCCTTTCGGTAATTAATCCGCCTACCCTTTAATATTACTCTTAATTTTATTCTTATACTTGCAATCACACATTGCATAAGCCATTGTATTTCTTTCCTTCGGTTTGTTCTACCACGCACGCACTGGTTGGTTGACCGTGCATCACTTAGACTTATTTTTTTTCCTCTATGCGCAGACCATTAGTAATTTCAGTAGATGAATTTTTGACCGTTTATTTTTTTTTAGTTGTTGTTTTAATTGCTGAAACAGTGAAGTGTATTGGAATTATGGAGGTTGAGGAGTATAATTTTGGGTGTTTTGTGAGTCAGTTTTTGAAGTATTACTTGAGACTTTTTGGTGTGAAATGACGGGTGTTTTGGAACTAGTGGTATTGAATTTTTCTACAAGTTTTGAATTGTTGAATGAGTAGAGTATTGATGCGTGCACTGAAATCGTTTTATTCGAAGTTTGGAAGTGAAGTTTGGATTGGATTATGTTTTGATTATTAGAGTTGCTGTGGTTGATTTTGGAAATGATTAGAGTCGGTTGGTATTATTAGAAGGTGTGGATGTTTTGGGTTTCAATTGCGAATGGTTTGAAGAGAGTTGTTCGGATTTAATTGTTAGATAGTTATGGGGCTGTGAAGGGACTGTTTGATTTTTTTATTCATTAAATAGCAGGCTACTAGATTGGTTATTAAATGTTGGATATATGTTTTTTTGTTTAGGTGGTGTTACTTTTAGAGTTCCGGCTCAAGGTGTTGATAATTCGAAGAAGTCAGGTAAGCGGGGTTTATATACTAGTTTTGCATAAAATAAATGAAAGGAGGTTGACTTTGAGAATAAATGTGTTTATTTTTTTTTTGAAAGAGATGATCTGAAAACAACCTCAAATGTTTATTCTGCATATGCATAAATTCTATATAAGGGAAAATGTTTTTCTGTCATGACTAGTGTAGACATGAGCAAGTTTTGAGTACTTTATTTCTGAACTATGTAAAAGAGCGAATATGAAAATCTGGAAGTTTTGTTATGAACAAATGAGAATATTTTGTTTATGTTTATCTCGAACATGTGAAATGATCTGAAGCCTTTCAATGTTTTGTTTTGATATGATGTGTCATCTGAGAATCTTGGCATGATGTTCTGATTCTGTATATGATTGTAACCGGATTTTCGATGAAATCCGTTCTGTTTCTGTTAAGGCCCAGCCACGGGTATAATGGTGGTTTATAACCCTACCACGGGGGTGAAACATGGAAAATGGCCCAGCCACGGGTATAATGGTGGTTTATAACCCTACCACGGGGGTGAAACATGGAATATGGCCCAGCCACGGGTATAATGGTGGTTTATAACCCTACCACGGGGGTTAAACATGGTATTGTCCCGATGTGATATTAAATGAAGATAAGAATATAATGTTTCAGTTTAGAAATGCCAACGGATTCTATTTTTGGAATAAGTTTATTTTTCTGAAAACTTCGCTCTAATGTTTTTGTAAAAGCTTTGTTTCTGCATTCTGAAAGTAAATGTTTTGTTCGGCTTATCAAATGTTATAAATGCCCATGTTTACATGCTAGTATATGCTATTTGCTTGCTGAGTTGTTGATAACTCACCCCGTTAATCTTCATAATATTTCAGATGACATCGATGGTTCAGCTGAGGATCAGTATTAGAGTCTATGGAGAAGATTAGCACTGATTTGTGGTTGGGTATCTCATGTTACTAGTGTTGGTGTTAGAGACTAATTATTTTCTTAAGTTGCTTCAATGGATTTAGACGGTTTATGGAGATTTATGTAAATGTTTTATTATTTCTAGTTGTTATTTGAGACAAGAAGAAGAGTTGATTTTATTTGGGTTATTTGGATTGAATATTGGATAAATGAACTTATTTGATTTGTTTAATTGAAGTATTTACGTTCGATTTGAGTTTTGGGAAAATAGATACATTATTGATTTTTGGAGTACTCTAGCCTTGTTAGAGCTGATTATCAGGTTTTATGAGTTAACTCTCCGGACCCTCGGGGTCGGGGCGTTACATGTTCTCTCATCCGAGACTGCTATCAAGCATATTGCTTCAGGATGGCCGTGACACTATCTGGCCACTTGATTTCCATACTGGTTGGAGTTACTGCATCTAAATTCCTTCTTGGATTTTCCTCTCCGAATCAAGAGGTTCAGATCCTATGGTGTTTTACAGGATTGAAGTTGGTATATAATCGCCAGAAGGGATCACCTCTATCCGAGGGATATTAAAAAGATTTAATGATTTTTTAAAGTTTTTTTCTGAAGTCAAAAAGGCATTTCCTTCAAAAAATCTACCTCCAGCTCCTCCAATGAAGATGTTAAAAATAAAAAGTTGAACTCTACTGGAAGAGAGAAGGTGTTTCTCGAAGGATTGGATGGAGAAACTATTTTCAGACATTGATGTATCAAGGAGTGCTCCACTAGCGACCCTTCTTGAGCTAGAAGCCGCTATGAGGTCTTCATTCTATGATGAGAACCAGCAAACACCAGATGTTAATTCTTCAACCAGTGGTGTGCTTCAGGATGGGGAAGATCTTCCCACGATGAGTTGTGTTGATACTGAAGCTGAAGCAAGCTTTGGATTACAAGTGGTTGGAACAATGATTAGTGCACCTCAATCATTTCCAATATTGACACTTAGGGATGTTCTGAGGTGGGAAGGAATAAATCTGCTAAAAATCTGGAAGTACCATTGCATAAAGAAACAAATATTGTGGCCATTTGATAGAGGAAAGGGAAAGGATGTCGAAGAAAGGTTGTGTGCCGGGTTCACTTTTGTTTTCTCGACACTTGGGACCAAGGTATTTGCAGAAGGACGGATTGATGAAGGTGGCAACTTGCAGTGGTCATACCATGGTTGGTCATTTAATGGATGTGGATCAAGTGTTGCAAAGACGGTTGCTGCCAAGGGATCCAAAAAGGGTGGTTCAGCAATTATCTTCAATTCTCATGTTGCTATATGTGTTGTTTTAGCCAATAGCAAGAACAGGATAAGCTTCCAGTCACTATTTGGGTTATCTTTCAGGCATTGCCAGGAGAGTTGCATCAATATCACAACCTTGAGGACAAGGTTCTTTAAAGGGAGGGAATTTGTTATGATCCCCAATTGAACAACCGCACTGTTTTGACGGCCAAGAAAGGTAGCTAAACTACAAGTCGTATGTAGCTTGTTGTTTAGAATAATATTTGTTGCAATCTGTTATTTCCATTCTATTTACTTACCACGTATTGCATTTTCAATAGTTCTGTTAGTCATGGGCTACCTCCATATGTAAGACAGAAATGGAACCGAGAAGAAGCTGGAAATTATCTTTGAAACAATTTGTATTTTCATTTGGGAGGAATTGGGGACCTCGAATACCCCAAGGCGTAGCCATTATCATCATCTTCTTTATTCTTGATTCTCTTTTATTGTCTATGTTATTATTCATTTAACTGGGTTCATTACACTAAAACAACTCAATGGGTTTCCAAAATCAACTAAAACCGAGTGGGTCAAGTTAAGGTTTTTACCTTTGGGTAAATCCTTCCCAAAATATGAAAATGGTGAAGAGGAAGGTGGATTCAACTTAGGAAACAGAGGGTACACGAAACCCCTAGCTAGAAGTCCAAAATCGAACATCAATAATTAACAAGAGAAACCCACTTGATCAAACTATGGCTAAGTTTCGAAATACACAAGGGAAAGGGTTGAGGATGCTCTTAACTTACTATTTCCCTCTTAAGAAGGAGGAAAAATGGAAGCTTGGCTTGAGATTGGAAGAGAAATGGAATGGGAGAGAAGGGTTTGTAGTCGCACAGTGAGGGCTAGAAGAATTTTCTTCCTTTCCTTGCTCTAGACGTCGGTGGGTTCAAGAGGAAAAGGATTTGTTCCTTCTCGTGTAAGCCGGCGTATAAGGGAGAAAAAGAAGTTTAATTGGCTTATTGGGGAAGCTACGGTTTCAAGGAGAAGAAAACTCAAAGGGATTTAGTTGCTTATCTTAGAAAGGAAGATGAGATTTTATTCCTTTCTTGGGTGTTGACCGATGGGTAGGAATAGGATGCTTTAGGATTAGTTTTGTCTTTTTCTTCTCTCCTTTTGTATGGCTTTCACCGTAAGTTTGAGCAGGGACAAGGACTTTTTTGGTCTTTGTTTCCTCCTTCCATCACAAGGAAGCAAGTGGATGGTGGAGATCTATCCTCCTCAAAGATACTTTTCACCTACTAATCCAATGGTAGAGAATAATTTGGCCATTTCCTAAATAAATAAAATTAAATGGCTTAAGGGAAAATATTTCAAAGTCTTAAAAATAATACCCTTGTTTTATTTTAATAAATCATATTTTAAAAATAAAGCATATTCATCTCAAAATAAAATAATTGAAAGTAATAAAAATATTTATCTCAAAATATTTAACTTAAGGAATTAATAAAATTACGTAAGGACCTACGTAGTAGGACTCCGGTATTACATCAAGTTCCCAAAGCGTTTAAGTCATGTTGTTACCCTCTTCCATAGCTTGTATCAAATGAATCAAAACTGGATCTTTTCCTTCAAGCCCATCTTGAATGTTGGGCTCTTGCTAGACTCGTTCCAAGTGGATTGCACCAATCTTTGCATTGCCTCATTGATCTTCTTAGCTCTTGACCTTAAAATTAGCCCATTTGGAACTTGCAAATGATTTTTAAGACTAGGTCTATCTTGGTGACCATCAAACTCCTACTCCCAAAATAATTAATTATGAACACTAGTAAGTCTCAAAATAAACCTCAGCCTATCAAAAATACCCAATTGACAAAGCAAAACAGAATTATTGAATAAAATGCTTAGATAACCAAAGTATTCTCTTTGTACTTATTCCACTATGCTCACGTAGCCTTATACATGATTTTTAGTCTTGATCCCCAGGTGTACCAACAAAATTATTTGAAAAATGTTATTACACTAGAAATACCTATTTTAATACCTCAAGATCCAAAATTCTCATAACCCCAAAAATACCATCACTTCCCAAATTCCTCAATATCCGCTTAATATCTTCGACTAAGATATTAAATTCTAACTTATTTACTATTGAAATCAAACTATAAAATTTAATACTAGATAATATAATATAATAAAAGTAATATACTTTAAAACCCTAATTATCTTCTATAACAATATTTATACTTAAAACCAAGCCTTCACATGGTAAATTAAAAAAAACCAAGCCCAACGTATAACCATGGGTATTTTGGGAAATATTCATATAATGCATGGGTTCAAAATAAAATAAAATTTTGCACTTACAAATCACATCAAAAATTCATATTTTAGAAAAATAATATCACTAATAATATAATTCAAAACTTTATCTATTTTCTTGATAAGCTATTGATGACTTGCATAATTTCTTATATTTTATCACTTCTTAACTTTAAACTTTAGTCAATACCCTATTACTGGACTAAAATGTTAAAATGTTAATAGAAATCATTGGAATTAATATGTATTCTTGAATTGCGTTTGTATTTACTTTGAGATACTCCTGAGCAGATTTTTATGTTTAATTTCAAAGTTTCTAAAAGAGCAAGTTCAAACCCATTCGAATTCAAAGCACTTTCAAGTGGGCAAGACGTTGGAACAACCTAAAAACTTTCAATGATTGTAGGATTCTTCAAATAAGGATAATGATGGGGTTTGAGAGTAATTCGGATCTAAGTCCAAAACGCGCTAGCAGACAATATGGATATACTTTAGTATTTTAATCATAATTTTCCGCTCCAATATGGGATTGATGTGATTCCTGATGTGTTGGAAAACTATCTTAAAGGGCTACAAATTGTCTCTAATAAGGTTTTCCAAATTCAAACTCCTGAAGCACATACATGGCTACCAAGTTGAGTCCTAAAATTTAGGCGATTTTGTGTGCGGGAATATGAAGACATTAGGGTTTCTTTCCTACCCTATTTAAGCATATCATTAGCACGAAATTGAGGAATTTTTCAGAGGGGAATTTCTTTGGAGTTTTTTGTTTCAGACGCTGTGGCTTGCGAGGGATGACACTGCAGACTGTAAGGAGCATTTTCAGTGTTCATTTTCTTCTATTCTTATCTCAGAAAAATTATGGTGAATTCATTTACGTTGAATTTAATTTTTAGCATGAACTAAATTTTCTCTATTCTAGGAAATCGATTTCACCTAATCCCTCACTATACTTTACTCATCTAACTAATTGAATTTAATTCTCTCTGTTTGTTAGTAAATCTCCACAAACATCCAAAAGCCTCTTTCGATAAGCAATTGGAAATTAATCTTGTTCATCACTTTACACAAGAGTATGCAAATTAATAAAGTAAGAAAGCAATAAGACCAATAATTTTACCTATGCCGAAATATCACTTTCGATCTCTATAATTACCTATGCCGAAATATCTCTGATCTATCCTATAATTTCCTCTTTCGACAGCAAATCACAAGATTAAAATCATCTAATTAATGGACAATTAATTAGAAGCAATAAGCTAAGAATAAATCAAACAAACATAGAAGATAATTATTTCAAATTAACATAGAAAAACAAACATAGTTCGGAACAAGATTACATCATTTTCCTAGAATAAAGAAATTTTAGTTCATGTTAAAAATTAAATTCAACATGAATGAATTCACCATAATTTTTATAAGAGAATAATAAAAGAAAATGAACACAGAAAATGCTTCTCACAATCCACAATGTCATCCCTCACAAGCCGCACATCTGAAATGAAAAACTCTAAAGAAATGCCCCTCTGAAAAAACTCCCCAATTTCGTGTTAATGATATGCTTAAATAGGGTAGAAAAGAAATCCTAATGTCTTCATATTCCCGCACACAAAATTGCCTAAATTTTAGGACTCAACTTGGCAGCCACTTAAGTGCTTCAGGATTTCGAATTTGGAAAATCTTATTAGAGACAACTTTGTAGCCCTTTAAGATAGATTTCCAAAGCATCAATAATCGTATCAATCCGATATTGGAACGGAAAGTTATGATTAAAATACTAAAATGTGTTATTGCTGTTTGCTAGCGCATTTTGGACTCTGATCCGAATTACTCTCAAACTCCATCATTATCCTTATTTGAAGAATCCTATGCTCATTGAAAGTTTTTAGATTGTTCCAATGTCTTGCCCACTTGAAAGTCCTTTGAATTCGAATGGGTTTGGACTTGCTCTTTTACAAACTCTGAAATTAAACATAAAAATTTACTCAGGAGTATCCCAAAGTAAATAGATGCTCAATTCAAGATTAAACATTAATTCCAAAGATTTCTATTAATATTTTAACATTTTAGTCCAATAATAAAATATAAGTGATAAAATATAAGAAATTATGCAAGTCATCAAATACCCCCAAACTTACAACTTTGTTTGTCCTCAAACAAAAATAAAAATAAAAATAAAAGACCACTATAGACTATCAACTTGACCCCATATAGAAGTTTCATCACTCACCAAGCCATGATCTGAATTAGATTTAATCACTAGTATCTTACTCTTTTAACATCAAAGATAGAAAGAAAATCAATAAAAAACTTAGCAATTTGTCAAGCAAGAGTTAAGCATTTATTTCAACCTAAAGCTAAGACCTTGAGTGTGTGTGTGTGTGTGATATACCCAATTCAACTCCAAACCACACTTGCAAACTCAGATAAAAGTAGAACAACTAAAACCTGAAGAATTCTCTCAAAACTTAACCCTATAAGTCCAACTTTTAGATATCCTCTCCACTAATGTAGTCAAGCAAAAATCAGAGATCAAAAGGTCTTTAATCATGTTGTAATGACAGGCCACAAGGTGAGGGCTAAGAAAGAAGTGGATTTGGAAAATCAATCCAAACTGGGAAAAGACTTGGTGGAAAGAACAATAAAAGAGATATCCACATGATTCAAGCCATAACTATTTCTCGACTATATGCTCATACTAATGACAATATTGTTGTTGTAATCAATGAAGTAATACCAAGTACACCTTTAACAAAATCTGAAGTGATTTGCACATCACTTTTTAAGTTTTCTCTATTTTTTCTGCCATGATGGATAAATCACCTCTGAGCAAAAGACAAACCCAGCAATAATACTTTTTTCCTTTTTTTTTTTCAGCCTCCCATCTTTTTCGTTTAGCCACCTCAATTTTTGTAGCCTTTTCAAATCTTCAACCACTTCAAATACATGCTTTGATCAAATAAAGCATAATTTCCTTTGAACTAACTTTCTCTTTAAATGTAGATTTCCAACAAACTGTTATCTCAAACTGTAAAGGTAAATTCATGGTCTTTCAGGCTTAGAACAGGAATGGTTTATGTAGTTAAAAAAACCAAATAAATGCTTATGTAAAATAAGGCTCAAAGGGGTTGACTATGGGAATACATCATGCAATGATGAAAAAAAATAACTATGTGCTCAATTATGTTCAAGGTCAGAGATTTAAATCAAAGTATCCACAAAACTCAGCCTGACATAAAAGAAATTTTTGAAAATTTTTCTCAATCCTATCCTCAATCACAAACTTCAGAGTCATAGAGAATTCAATCATACTCAAATACATGCTTGGTAAGAGAATCCAACAACTCAAGACTTATAAAATCATAAAAAAATAAATAGCAAACAAGAAGACCAAATGACTATAAGAGTTTACACCCCCAAACTTAAACTAAACAATGTTCTCATTGTAATGCAAAAATGAGAAAGATTGAAGAAATAAAAAGAACTTCCCTGGTTTCATGGTGAATCAGTCGTAGTTTGTAATTTTCAGCTCTTTATTCATACTAAATAAACCTGCATCAAAATCTAAATTATTCAAAAAAATAAAAATAATAATAATAAAAATAAAAGAATAAAAGAAAGTTCTATGGGCTGTGTAACGCCCCAATGGAAGGCCCAAACCACATGGCCTATACTCCAAAAGGACTAGTCAATGATACAATTGGAGCCCCATTGGAACCTTATAAAGAGCAAGAACTTCTACTTCCCAAGCAATGTAGGATCTCATACACCACCTACCCTTATCCATATCATATGGGGTATCACAATCCACCCCCCTTAAATTCCCGACGTCCTCGTCGGGCCTATCCATTGTAGGTGGCATGGCTCAAGCCCCACATTTCTGGTTGGGATAGTCTCTGATACCATTTGTAACGCCCTAATAGAAGGCCCAAACCACATGGCCTATACTCCAAAAGAACTAGTCAATGATACAATTGGAGCCCCATTGGAACCTTATAAATAGCAAGAACTTCTCCTTCCCAAGCAATGTGGGATCCCATACACTACCTACCCTTATCCATATCATATGGGGTATCACAATCTACCCCCCTTAAATTCCCGACGTCCTCGTCGGGCTTGTCCATTGTAGGTGGCATGGCTCAAGTCCCACATTTCTGGTTGGGATAGTCTCTGATACCATTTGTAACGCCCCAATGGAAGGTTCAAACCATATGGCCTATACTCCAAAAGGACTAGTCAACGATACAATTGGAGCCCCATTGGAACCTTATAAAGAGCAAGAACTTCTCCTTCCCATGTAATGTGGGATCTCATACACCACCTACCCTTATCCATATCATATGGGGTATCACAGGCTGTCTCCCATAAGCGCTTGTTTTAAAGTCTACAGTCAGACTTTTCAATCTTCCTCAATCAGGATCTCTAAGAGGAATAAGTGCACAATTCCACTCCACTTCATTGCTAAGTGATGTATCATGCTACAAGACTCGTTCTAGGTGATCGGGTGGTGCATCTTCTTGAAAGGCTTCTTCTACACATTGCTTAATGACATCTACCATAAAACAGGTGCTTGGCTCTTCTAAAATTCTCATGGCTTGGTAAATGTTGAACATAACATCTTCCTTGTTCACTCTCAATGTTAACTCACCCTTTTGAACATCAATTAAAGCCCTTCCTGTAGCCAAGAATGGTCGGCCAAGAATTAGTGGCACTTTTTCATCTTCCTTCATATCTAACACCACAAAATCAGCAGGAAAAATAAAAATAAATTTATCCACCTTTACCAATACGTCTTCTATGGCTCCACGTGAATACTTGATGGATCGATCTGCTAGTTGCAAAGAAATGGTTGTTTGTTTTATCTCTCCAAGTCCCAATTTTCTGCAAACAGAAAGTGGCATAAGATTAATGCTAGCACCAAGATCACATAAAACTTTATTAAAAAATAAATTTCCAATAGTGCAAGGCAAAGTGAAACTCCCTGGATCTTTTAACTTTTGAGGTAATTTCTTTTGAAGAATAGCACTGAATTATTCAGAAAGTTTCACTGTTTCAAACTTCTCCAACCTTCTCTTTTTAGAAATGATGTCCTTCAGGAATTTGACATAATTTGGCATTTGTTCCCAGGCATCTGCAAAAGGAATATTTATGTGAATTTTCTTAAAAATATCCCTAAACTTAGAAAATTGCTTATCTAATTTTTGTTTTTGAAAATGTTGAGGATAAGGAAGTGGAGTAGAGAGAATAGGAGGATTATCAGGAAATGAAATTGCTGGAAGCATGTCAGTCTCTCTTAGTGCATCATCCACAATCTCCTTTTCTTCTACTTTATTCTTACTTTGACCATTGTTTGCAGCTATAGGGGTGGAATTCATTTCCTTTTATGGTGACCTCTCAAGTTCTCTTCCACTCCTAAGTGTGATGGCCATGCATTGTTCCCTTGGATTCACTTGTATGTTGTTTGGAAAAGTTCATCTTTGTTGGGCATTGATAGTTGTGGCTAATTCCCCAATTTGCGCTTCAATATTCTTTATAGCAGCTCCCATGTTGCTACAATGAGTCTCAATGTTGTCCAACCTTGAATCAGTCTTTTTAAACCTTGCATTTGTCTCATCAACAAAGGAAACCATGGCATCCTCAAGTGACATATTTTTTTCGCTTGGTTGACTATCAAATCCTAGATGAGGTTGCAACACATTCTTTGTATTTCCATAAGACAAATTCTCATGATTTTGAAACCCTAGATGGTAATAATTTGGCATAAGATTACCACAATAATTGTAGTTCCGATTGTTGATGTATTGAACTTGTTCTTCACTCCTTTCATTGTTTGGAACTATCATACTTGTAGCAGCAACATATTTTGCACTTTGTGGTATCTTTTGGGTTGTCAAAGCTGAAATCTGATGGGATAGAGTAGCAACTTGAACTGAAAGGGCTGCTAAAGGCTCCAATTTGTGAATCCCAAGAACTTTCATAGTCATAGTTCTTTCAGTTGGCCATTGATAGTTGTTTGAGGCCATCTCTTCCAAAAGATAAGTAGCACCTTCAGCTGTCTTTGACATCAAAGTTCCACCAAAAGCGGCATCAACTATGGTCCGAGTTTGCCCTTTTAACCCATTATAGAACATCTGAACTTGCAACCAATCCGGCAATCCATGTTGAGGGCAGCATCGAATCAAATCTTTATACCTTTCTCATGCTTCATAGAGTGACTCGAAATCATTTTGCTTGAATTGACCAATCTCACTCCTAAGTTGGTCTGTTTTTACAGGTGGAAAGAATTTAGCAAGAAACTTTTCAGCCATATCCTGCCAACTAATGATGCTTCCCGGCTATAGAGATTGTAGCCAACCTCTTGCCTTATCCCTCAAAGAGAAAGGAAATAATCTCAGTCTAATGGTGTCATCAGTAACACCATTAATCTTTACTGTGTCACAAATCTCCAAAACTATCGTGAAATGAATATTGGGATCATCAAGTGGTGATCCGCTAAATTGGGTTTGTTGCACCATTCTAATTAAGGCTGGTTTGAGCTCAAAGTTGTTGGCATTAATGGTCTGGCATCTTATACTCGAGTAGTTGTCATTTACAACAGGGCATACATAATCCTTCAAGGTGCGTGACTGTACATCATGTTGTCCGTCAGCCATGGCTAGTACTTTCTTATTTCTTTGTGATCTAAGAGTTCTTTCAATCTCTGGATCAAAAGGAGTAATGTCACGAGCTCTAGCACGGCGCATCCAACGTCAAAAACACACCCAAAGGAAAATAAAATAAAATAAAATCGTAAATTAAAACCAAGATAACTTTGTATCAATATTGGCAAAAAAAAGAAGAAATTAATCCCCGACAACGGCGCCAAAAACTTGATCGGTGCAAAACTGCAAGTGCACAATATCGTAGTTTTATAATAAAGTGATAAGAAGAGTATCGTCCTCAGGGATTAGCAACATACTTTTGACAAATACAGAAATTATTCTAATCTTGACTTTATTTAGAAAAGCCACTAAGATTTTTGTAATTGCAAATTCAAATAAAATTAATTCAAAGAGAATACTCAAAGGAAAAGAAAGATATTGTTCGAAGATCAAATCAATGGGAAAGAAAACTACTAGGAAATCGATTTCACCTAATCCCTTACTATGCTTTACTCATCTAACTAATTGAATTTAATTCTCTGTTTGTTAGCAAATCTTCACAAACATCCAAAAGCTTCTTTTGATAGGCAATTGGAAATTATTCTTGTTCATCATTTTACACAAGAGTATGCAAATTAATAAATGAAGAAAGCAATAAGACCAATGATTTTAATACTACATAGGTTCATACAAATCTTTCGATCTCTATAATTACCTATGCCGAAATATCCAAGATCTATCCTATAATTCCCTCTTTCGACAGCAAATCAAAAGATTAAAATCATCTAATTAATGGCCAGTTAATTAGAAGCAATAAGCTCAAAATAAATCAGACAAACATAGAAGAGAATTACTTCAAATTAACATAGAAAAACAAGCATAGTTCGGAACTAAATTACATCGTTTTCCTAGAATAAAGAAAATTTAGTTCATGCTAAAAATTAAATTCAACATAAACGAATTCACCATAATTTTTCTAAGAGAAGAATTGAAGAAAATGAACATTGAAAATGCTCCTTACACTTCGAAATGTCGTCCCTTGCAAGCCGCAGTGTTCGAAACAAAAAACTCCAAAGAAATACCCCTCTGAAAAACTCCCCAATTTCGTGCTAATAATATGCTTCAATTGGGTAGGAAAGAAACCCTAATGTCTTTATATTCTCGCACACAAAATCACCTAAATTTTAGGACTCAACTTGGCAGCCACATACATGCTTCAGGAGTTCGAATTTGGAAAACCTTATTAGAGGCAACTTTGTAACCCTTTAAGATAGCTTTCCAACGCAGCAAGAATCGCATCAATCCAATATTGGAGCGGAAAGTTATAATTACAATACTAAAGTATGTCCAAGCTATCAGCTAGGGCATTTTGGACTCTGATCCGAATTACTCTCAAACCCCATCATTATCCTTATTTGAAGAATCCTACACTCATTGAAAGTTCTTAGGTTGTTCCAACATTTTTCCCACTTGAAAATCATTTGAATTCAAATAGGTTTGGACTTGCTCTTTTAGAAAAATAATATTACTAATAATATAATTCAAAACATTATCTATTTTCTAGATAAGCTATATAATTAAAAAAAATGATATTAACACAAACTTTAGGTTAATTTAGAACCCATCTAAAGGGATGGTGTTTTGGGAAATACGTATAAGATGCATGGGCTTATTGGGAAAAACTATGAAAACAATAGAAAAACTGAGTTGTGAATGCTCCAGACCAAAATAATATGCGACTGAGGATTCCAATACTCACCAAGAGAGGAGGTGCGGCGTGAAGAGCAGGGAGATCGGCGGCGGTCGTAGGTGGTCATGCGAAGGCACTGCACTAAGATCAGAGAGAAAGTTATGAGAGAAAGAGGTAACAGATAGGAGACCGTGGGGAAAAAACAACGAGATGCTATGGAGCAGGGAGATCGGTGGCGGTCGTAGGTGGTCATGCGGCGGCATTGCACTAAGATCTGAGAGAAAGTTATAAGAAAAAGAGGTAACAGATAGGAGACCATGGGGAAAAAACAACGAGATGTCGTGGTCTCACCTAGAGGAAAAGCAATTGGGTGATGGGAGGTGGTTGGTAGTACCTTCTCTGCAAGTGGAGGCGACGTGGATGGCTGCTGCAGTCGCTAGGCTTCACCATCGTGGTTGGTGGTACCTAACAGAACTGAGAGCTAGGGAACAAAAGATGCTCTGCTTCGGGGAGTTCAAACAAGGGACAAAGAGGCTTAGTGTGGGTACAGTGGTGCAAGGCAGTGCTATGGAGTTGCTACCCAGTGGGTGTCGAGGAGGGGGAGGTTTTCATGGGTTTGCTGTCAGTTATTAAGGCTCACATCTAGCAGTGTATAAGGAATAACGAGTGGGTTGTTTCACTGAGGTTTGGGCCTTGAGTCAACTTTTTAAAAAAATAAACCAACTTGTCCAAAAGGTTTCCCAACCCATAAAAAGGTTGTTAACCTCATAATCAAAAACCCAATGAAATTCAAAAACATAAACGGCCTAAATAAAAAATATATATATATAAGCCCGTAGTACATTCTAAAACTTTATTCGGAATTCCAAAAGGGCTTCTCATACAGAAAAACCCAAGAAAATTTTAGAAAATAGGCTGGATGCTAGACCTGAGTGTTACATTTTCAGAAAGTTCGGTATGTAGAAACAAAACATTTCATTTTCATATGTAAATGTCATAAACGTGTTATCAGAAAACCAGAGCGACTTTACAATCTTTTCATACTAAAAGAAACAACTGTTCATATTCAAAGATCTGTTTCATATTCAAAAATCATTTTCATATTCAAAAACGCTTTGACATAACATAACTGAACATTTTCATCTTATCATATCATATCGTATAGTATCATATCATATCATATCATATACCTTGTTTAACCCCTTGGTAGGGTTGTACTATCCTTGGCCAAACTAGGCAGTATCATATTGTGAAACTTTTCCTTTTTCAATATTGAGCCCCGAGTGTGCACACAGGAAAGAAAACATAAAAAACCACTTTGTTTTCAAAGTGGGTGCACTCATATCATATCATATCATATCATATCAAGTTGGTACCAACCATATCACGTCAACCATTATCATCATATCATAACCATATTCAGAATCAAAATCAAAACAGATAAGTATGCCAAAGGTTTCTCATATCCATGTCATATCAGACCATGCGCTGAACATATTCATATCATTTCCATTTGATCAAAGATAGATCCAAATCATTTTCATATCACATGTACAAAAATTCACAGACATCATATTCACTCTTTTGCACATTTCAAAAACATCTCAAATATTGTTCATGTCTACACTATTCATATCAAAAGCATTTATTTTCTCTTTCATACATGTCTCATGAGTGAATACAAAACATATACTGAAATTGTTTTTCACATTTTTGTTTTTTTTTTTTTTTGAATGAAACATTCTCATTTCATTAATAAACCGAAGTTACAAATGTGACTTATCAATACAAGAAGTTCCAATATATAGGAAATCCAGTCTATAAGCCAACTAACGCAACAGCTCTGGGGCTTCCCTACATACAAATACATTTGTGGCAGACATTGTCTTAACTTCTAATCAAACTCTCTCGTAACAGAGAAAGTGCTCTATAAAAACATAACTTAATGGCCCTCTCTATCCTCCCAGGGAAGAAGAGTACATGACACTGCTAAGGACATCAAATCCTACAACCTATTCCTATTTTATTAAAAACTAAACTAACAAACAACTACAAATAACCACATTAACAACTACAAGACCACAAGCTCTGGTGAGACCCCAGACGTCACGCCCACCGCAAGCATCGTCATCTCGAGCCTTGGTGGAATGAGCACCCAGGGTACATATGGAACACAACAACCTGGCCGTATAACCACCGGCCGTAGCATCGCCCACTACTCTTGAACTCCTTACCCCGGATTACGTCCGATCTAAAGGCCCAAACCTCACTCGGGGTCAACAAAAGCAACACCAACACCAGAAACAAAACAACTACAAAACACTGAAACGGACAACAACAAAGAAAACGAAACGAAAAAATAGAACAAAAAATACAAAACGGATGAACAGTACACAATGGTCAGCATTGTTTCATGCAAAAACTATTCACGCTGGGAGGAAAGCCGACGGTCAGACTTGGAAGACCCGGAGTCAGAGATTCCACAGCAACCGAGCGTGGTGTCAGGAGAGGGCTCCTCGGTGGCGCTTGAAGGCCACGCGCAAACGCTGTCCAGAACTTCGTCCTGGGCGTCCGGGCTACGCGCCACTCCAATGGACGTTGGATTTGGAGGTCTTGAAGATCGGCGGCTGGGCGTCATACCGGTGGGGCGCGTGTAGAGATGTGAT
Organism: Juglans regia; assembly: GCF_001411555.2. NCBI lineage: Eukaryota > Viridiplantae > Streptophyta > Magnoliopsida > Fagales > Juglandaceae > Juglans > Juglans regia. The sequence goes on from NC_049910.1 coordinate 29,205,790, forward strand.
GGCTGGAAAGACTCGAATGGCGATCCTCCCTTATTCGGCCTAAAAAAATACAAAACAAAACAAAAAATACTACACAGAAATTAAATGGACAGAGAAAAGGAAGAGGGCAAGGGGGCGAGGAGCCGAAGCTCCCACCCCCTTTCAACAGATCTGGTGTTTAGGGAGCTTTAGAGAGAAACGGGAGGGTTTCTCAACGCAGATTTTATGCAAATGTAGCAACATGCACATTTTTACAAACCAACCTCAGTTTATTTCTTTTTATGCAAATGTAGCATAGGAACCCCGCTTACCTGGACTTTTTAGTTTTTCAAAAAATATTCACAACAGTGCTAAACGAATATCAATCGTCACCTATAGAAAAATTCATGTAACTTGAATAAATTTCTAATTTGAACAATAACTTCGTAATTACACCTGAAATACCTATTTTAATACCTCAAGACCTAAAATTCTCATTACCCCAAAAATACTATCACTTCCCAAATTCCTCAATATCTGCTTAACATCTTCGACCAAGATATTAAATTCTAACTTATTTACTAGTTAAATCAAACTATAAAATTTAATACTAAATAATATAATATAATATAATAAAAGTAATATACTTTAAAACCCTAATTATATTCTGTAATAATATTTAAACTTAAAACCAAGCCTTCACATAGTAAATAAAAAAAAATAAGCCCAATGTATAACCAAGGGTATTTTGGGAAATATTCATATAATGCATGCGTTCAAAATAAAATATAATTTTGCACTTACTAATCACTTCAAAAATTCATATTTTAGAAAAATAATATTACTAATAATATAATTCAAAACTTTATCTATTTTCTTTATAAGCTATATAATAAAAAAAAATGATACTAACACAAACTTTAGGTTAATTTTGAACCCATCTAAAGGGATGGTGTTTTAGGAAATACATATAAGATGCATGGGCTTATTGGGAAAAAGCATGAAAATAAAAGGAAAACTGAGTTGTGAAATGCTCCAGACCAAAACAATATGCGACTGAGGATTCCAATACTCACCAAGAGAGGAGGCGCGGCACGATGAGCAGGGAGGTGGGCGGCAGTCGTATGTGCTCACGCGGCGGCACTGCACTAAGATCAGAGAGAAAGTTATGAGAGAAAGAGGTAACAGAGAGGAGACCGTGGGGAAAAAGAAACGAGATGTCATGGTCTCACCTAGAGGAAAAGCAACTAGGTGATGGGAGGTGGTCGGCAGTACATTCTCTACAAGTGGAGGCGACGTGGACGGCTGCCATCGTTGCTAGGCTTCACTGTTGTGGCTGGTGGCACCTAACGGAACCGAGAGCTAGGGAACAAAAGATGCTCTACTTCAGGGAGTTCAAACATGGGACAAAAAGGCTGAGTGTGGGTACGGTGGTGGAAGGCAGTGCTGTGGAGTTGCTGCCCAGTGGGCATCTGGGAAGAGGTGGTTTTCGTGGGTTTGCCGTCGGTTGTTCCTGTGGTGGTCCCTGGTGGAAATGGGGTTGTTGGTGTGGCGGAGCATGTCGTGGGTTGGTTTTCGTTTGAGGAAAGGAGGGGCTGGGTCGTGGGGGCTATCCCATCTTGCTGCATCTAGGCACGACTAGTGGCTTCTAGCGGTGGTCTGGTGAGGTGTTGGGAGGCGGCTGGTTGGCAAAAGGCTTGGCTTCAATGCTTGGTGGTTCGCAGCAGTGGCGTTGCCTTGTGGTCTGGGACCGTGGGTTTTGGGGGCGAGGGTGAGAAATTGATGTGAGGGAGAGGAGAGAGTCTGATGAAAGTGAAATTTCTGAAAGTGAAGAAAAAAGAGATGCGATTGAGAAGTTGAAGAGAAGTGGGAGTGAGATTCGGAATAAGCAAAAACTAAAAATCAGAGAAGGAGAGGGGAAAAAACCATTGGAGGAGGAAAAAAAAAGAAAGGAAAACAAAGGGTCAAAGCCTTACTTGAAAATGACGCCGTAATGCTCATTTGGGGAGAACTAGTCTGGACTTGGGTTCTACTGGCAGTTTCTTCTCCATGGAAACTCCTTGAGCCATGCACAGCAGTGCCATGAGAAGGCTGAGAGTGAGGTTGTCGTAGGAACCACCCAGACGATGCCCTAGTGCCGCCCAGTAAAAACCCACAAACCATCACTCACAACCAATGCACCCCAACGCCTCTCTCTCCTTTGCTTTAACCCCTCGGCAATGGAGCAATCTCACCGTCCACCCTCCATGCACCTCCCTCCTCCGCTAGCACCTCCAAAAGCCAACTACCAAGAGCCTCTGTTGTAGCCACCCTCTATCTAGCCAAGCCAATATTTCCTAAGTGAATAACCAAAAAACCGGCCCCTATTTTATTACTACACAAATAAAGCAAGTTTCTTGCTCAGCCCACCACCGTGCACGGTTGTAGCACCACCATCGGAAGGTTCCCACATTGCCAAACGTCTCGTGGAGACACGGATGAGCCACCTTGTCGCCGCCGCATTACTGCCCCCTCAGTGAGTATCTCGTGCGGTCTCTCTCCCTCTCACGGCTTACTCTCTTTCTCCCTCAGTGTTTACTCTCTCTCATCAGTACTCAGCTGCTCACCTTCCACATCACCTGACCACCCACAACCGCTGCCTGGCACCTGGCTCCTTCGCACGCTTCCCTCTCGCTTGGTGAGTTTTGGAGTTCCCCGTAGGTCGCACGGATTTCGTCTTCCGTAAGCCTACTTTCTCCTCTTATGGTTTCCGTTTCAATCCTTCCCAAGTGCGTGCAAGTTTTCCTTTAATTACTAAAATACCCTTAAATCCTTTCTAAGTTGTGTGGCCTTTCAAGAAACCCTTTTGATTAAATTACAGTCCTTTTTAAAGAGCCCAAGCTACCTTGGCAAAATTTCTAAAATAGCATTGGTTTTACTTGACCTCTCTTTCCTACATATTTTGAACTCGACTTTGTTTTGCATACAAGTTCTTTTTTTTTTTTTTTAAAGAGAATAAATGAAGTTTTAATTGTATTTTTTTAACTATTTAAAATTTTAGTTTAAGTCGTTTGAATGAAATTTTGACGACCGATTTTTTTAATGTGTTACTCGAAAAGGTTAAGTGGTCATTCATGAGTTTGGAGAGTAATGTTTTAAGACACTGGGTTATGAGGATTTTAGAGTTTTGGAAAAAATAGGTTATTTAGTATTTTAGGCTTAAATATTGAAATCCATGGTTGATTGAAAATTTACAGAAGTGCATAAATTTTTTTTATAGTTAACGATTGATTTTCATTCAGTACGGTTGTGCAATGATTCAGAAGGGTTAAGAAGTCCAGATAAGTAGGATTCCTATGCTAGGCTTTACACGAATTGTTTAGACTGAGATTGACTTTTTGAAAATTTTGCATGTTTTGTTATGAAATGAGAACTTGGGAAAAACAACTCAGTCGTTTATTTGCATTACTCATGAAATCTATATAAAAGAGGAAAACTTTTTTTCTGACATGCATTGTGTAGACATGAACTTTATTTTATCATGTTGTCTCTGAAATGTGAAAAAATGAGCGAATGAATTTTGATTAACCTATAGAAAGATGCTTTGACTTTTGTTTTCAGTATGTGAGAATGATCTGAATATGTTTCGATACTCAGTTTTGTTTTGATATGGCATCTGAAAGCTTTTGGCATGGTGTACTGATTTTCTATCTGTCTCTATCTCTGCTCTGCTCTACTCTCTTTTGCTCTGTTCTGTTTGGGTTGGTACCAACTCCTCTGTCTCTGAGTGCACCCACTTTGAAAGTAAAGTGGTTTTATGTGGTCTTTCGTGTGTGCACACTCGGGGCTCCGAGAATAATAAGAGAAAGATTTCACCTCGATCTCTGCCCGTTTTGGCCATTGGGGATAGCACAACCCTACCACGGGGGTTAAACATGGTCTCTGCTTTATGAGATGCTCTATTTTGATGTGATGATGATCTTCAGGTTATGTCATGCCAAAGTACTCTGGGTTTTTTATGTCTTAAAACCATCACTTTGTTACGTTTGAAAACGTGTTTAGTTATGTATGATAACTCTGGAAAATATTTTGTTTTGTATACTGTACTTTGTAAATACTGATGTTTGCACACTAGTATATGTCTTCTGCTTACTGAGTTATTAATACCTCACTCCTTATCTCCACAATATTTTTCAGATAATTTTGATATAGTTCGGCTGGAGAACAAGAGTAGGAAATTTTAGCAAGGTGTGATGATCATAGAAGAATAAGTATCTTTTGGTACTAGTATTTATTGGTTCATGTTTAGTAGAGCTATTTTTTTCGGTTATTTTGGTATGTAAGTTATGGATATTTTTGAGTCTTTAGTGAGTTTTTAATTTATTTTAATGAGGATTTTTTTTAGTGTACATATGAAAGAATATGGATATTTGTGTTGAATATTTTATGGAGTTTCAAGATTATTTATAGTTGTGATATTGGAGTTGATATTAACTAATAAGAGCTAACACTCTAGAGCCCGGGACCGGGCATTACAGTTAACCCCCAAACAACATCTTGTTTTGTCTACAGCGCTAAACTCACATACAATACATATACCCGGACATTGTAGTCTTTTGGTTCTAGAAAAGCTCTCTTCAACTCCTAAAATGCCCCCAACCCTAATCCTCGTATACTTTTTCTCACCTACGATAATAAAGCTTTAATCATTGAAATTATCCTTTAAAAGCACAATGGCATTTTGGTTGTTTCTCGAGCGAGTAGGGGCATTTCAATACAAACAAACAGAAGAAACTAAAATCCCCTCGAAAATCACGTACAACTTCACATACTCTGATACCCATGATCCGTTCGTTGCTCTTTTATTTCTAGTATAAATAAAATACAACCATATGCATGCAGCACGCAGCGAGTGAACTTACATTTTCAGTCAATCATTCGAAATGGCTTTGAAACTAACAAATTTGGCAACTCAGCTGTTGTTTCTAGCCACATTGCTCGTCCCAACAGCTTTATGCCATGCCAACCAGACTGTGGCATCGGATCCAGAATCAAACCTAGACGCATGGATTGCGCTAAACATGAAAGAGTACGAGGAGGCTTCAAAGCACACCCTTTTCAACAACGCCCTAATCGCATCCCTTAGCAAAGCTCCAATGAAGATCATCAAGGTCAGAAAAGATGGTGCTGGAGATTTCAAGACGGTGACCGACGCCGTTGAGAGCATTCCGTCAGGAAATACAGACCGAGTGATTATATATATTGCTGGCGGTAATTACAAAGAAAAGGTAATCGTCGATAGGTCGAAGCCCTTCGTGACGTTCTATGGGAAACCGGGCAATATGCCCACCATAACGTATGACGGTACAGCAAAGAAATACGGTACCTGGGAAAGCGCCACTGTGGCCATTGAGTCTGACAACTTCATGGCAGTCAATATTATCTTTGTGGTGCGTTTTTGCTTTTCTTTTCTTTTCTTTTCTTTTATTTTCTTAGCAAATATTATAAAACGTTTGTTTATAATACTATCTGTTTTGTGGATGGTGTTTACAGAATTCATCTCCAAAGCCAGATCCCAGAAAATCCGATGGACAGGCAGTGGCATTGAGGATATCAGGGGACATGGCAGCATTCTACAGTTGCAAGTTCATAGGATTCCAAGACACCTTGTGTGATGACCGGGGTAGGCATTTGTTTCAGAGCTGCTACATCGAAGGGAGTGTTGATTTCATATTTGGAAATGGAAAATCCCTCTACAGGGTAAGCTGCAAAAAATACCAAGCCATCCATCCATATTTCTAGAGTTGCATGCTAATAATTTCTCATCTTATATATGTATGTATTAAGTTAAGAATGTATAAATATGCAGGACACCACCATAAAATCGGTTGCAGAGAATTTGGGTGTGATCGCAGCACAAGATATGAATGGCCAATCAGGGGACAGCGGGTTTGTATTCGTCCATTGCAAGATACAGGGGACTGGCGATATGTACCTTGGTCGAGCATGGAAGGAGACATCTCGGGTTGTGTTTGCCTATACATACATGGGCAGTAACATCAATAGTGGCGGTTGGATGAAGTCTCAGCACCAAAAGTAGGCATCCAATTACCCATCAATAGTGCAGTTTTCTTCATGTTATTAATTCACAAAGGTATGCATGGCGTATTAACATGATTGCATGATACATTGTAGGAATGTGTTTTATGGAGAGTACCAATGCTCGGGCCCAGGGTCAAGTGCCTCCAACCGCAAATTTGGAAAGACTCTTTCTGACGATCAAGTAAAGCCCTTCTTGAGCACCACTTTCATCGGAGGAAGTCAATGGCTTGTCCCAATTCCAAAGATTGGTTAAAAACTCATTACAATTTGCCAAATGCATAACGGCAACTTTTCTCTAACTGGATATAAACATCCAATACATATGATGTGATGCATTATATTTTCATTATTTATATCAGTATAAAGAGATAAATTCCATAATTACTATGATGTGATGCATGTATAGTATATTATATAAATATATTTATTTACTAATATTATGGCTAACCAAATTACATATCTCAAAATCCATAATCAACCCAAAAGTTATATATATTTTGTTTGCAATACTAAACACGTCAAAGTATTAGTCACTAATTAGCCAATACATAAAAATAAATAAAAGAAACAAAGAAATAACCTTTTGTAACACCCTGTCCCTCTAAGCTAGAAAAGTTAGAGAACCAAATACTACTAAGCTCAAAACATCATGTTCATGAACCAGGGATGAAGAATTATACATTTATAATTTATGAGTACTTTTGTGACGCCCCCAACCTCTGCTTGGGATAGAATTGAGACTTTGAGCGTCGGGACATACAATACAAGGTTACATACTCCCGTACGTGACAGTTATTATGCAATACATCCTAGTATACAATTAGAAGTATGCAATAATCACAGCGGAAATAAATGTGAAAGTATAACTTATACCATAATAACTAAAAACATCACAATTCATTAGTTATAAATCAAGTTCAAAGTATCAAATGTAACATAATCTCAATACAACTAAAGGTCAAATTCAAGTCATCCGCTTTATGCATTCTAAAGCATGAAAGGCTTGTGCTATAAACATCAGGATTAAATCCAATCTCCTCTCAAGGTCTGGCTCCTCCTCAATCAATCGGATCCAACGCTCCATCTAGCTCGCCCTCCCCGAGACCTAAGACAATTTCTATCATTCAACTCATCCCACAAGGGATGAGATTTACTCAAAATCTCAGTAAGTTAAACAACCAACGTGCATAAAGATAAATTAAGCATGAATAATGATAAATATGCAATACATGAAATTCAAAAAAATCATGTCTCTCATCCAGTTTCCTTAATATTTTCAAAGAAATGGAGGCACATGTTTTCATTCAATGAACATTTTTACTTCCATAAAAATTTTTAAAAATTCATATAACATCATAACGTGTGGTAACATCACAGTTCTCCATATGCACTGTGAGTGCCTGCCGGTTTCCGTAGTACAACTCATTTTAAGACTATGTTGTCTATATACTCATTCTCAATGCATTGATAAATATAACATAACATCTACCGACATTAGGTGTCATAATATATTAACTTCGCTCCAGTGTTCTTTAAAAAGAACCAATTTGAAGCATGTTAACTGTTTTTTGTCAACCTAGAAGTTATCACTCCATTCTTAAACACTCTAGAGTGGACAGAGGAGTTCCACTAGGATAATTTCTCATCCTAGCCTTTGAGGTCGTGACAAAAGTTATTTTTATACTATGCTTAAAAAATATTTTTCAAGACATGTGCATATGTAGAGCTTTCATGCAAAACTGACATTTATAGATGCAATATGCAAAAATGGTGAAAAATATCACATGTCATGTAAATATGCACTCAATGTATCATATAATATGATTTTTTATACTCAAAAATGATAATTGAAATATGAATGAAATATTTATCAATAATTCATAAATAATCTATCAAGGTGTAAGTTAGAGGCCAACCTACCACTAATTCATCCCCTCATTCTGACACCTCATGTATTTTAATTTTTTTATTTTTTATTTTTTCTTTACTTAATGGTTAAGGAAGTGACTATTAGTGTATTTATATTTTTTTTATCTTTTTTAAAAATGTTTTAAAATGATTAAAAAATTGAAAAAAAATAAAAATACCAATTTGGCCTAGCGATAACTTGGTGGGGTGCTACTCAGGCAGCAGAGTAGCACCGCTCATTGAAAATAGAATATGCTAATTATTCCCATTGTCTATGCTCAGTACTAGGACTGTAACCCAAGCAACATGTTTCGTGTTTTGGTCCAGCTCGACCCGAACCGACGCTGGCACAAATCAAGTCAGCCTCGACCCAACCCGACTCAAGATTGGAAGCACAAGGAGGAAATCACAAAATTGCGAATAAGAAAAAAACAAACCCAAATCAAACCTTGTGTGCATCATGTAAATATCAACATAAAAGGTGCGATCCTCACTGTCCAATGGCACCCTTTTTCCCATAGCATCGAAGAAAATATTTTATGCATATACACAAGATGCGATCCTCATTTCTTTAAGGTTTTTTCTGCAAAATTAGCAGAATCCCAACCTTATTTATAGCTCAAGATTTGCTATTTTTCTACCAAATCTGCAATGTGGGAGGAAAGAGTGTGTGCATGTGTGTGGATGTGCGTGTCAGGAAGCATTATCGCAACTAATATTGTTCATGGATATATATCGCAGAGAGGTTAAGAACGTGGTCATTAAGCTTACATACCCATATATATGTGTACAGAAACACAGATTTGCAATTGTGATTGTGACCCACGGCCTGATAAAACTTATAAACCCATCGTGGTCATATAAAACTCACAGACCCACGACCCATGAAACTTGTAAATCCGTCATCCAACGATGGGCATTGGCATGAGGACGGAGAAGAAGAGAAGCGAAAGGAGAATGAAAAGAGGTGGGCTCTGCAGCAACCTTCAACGGGTTCCTTCACTCAAAATCAGCTTGGTAAATCATGGTTTTCTTGGCCTTGAATTTTTCCTCAAGGCAAAGGTTTTCATGGCAACTAGGGTTTGAGAAATTGAGATCCTTAAAACGTGCAGTCGGTTTCAACGGGTTCAACCCGCACATTACTTCAACCCGTTTTCGGGTCGGGTGGAGTTGGGTCTCACGGATGGACCGGGTCACAACATTTTCTGCACAGGCCTACTCGATACATGTACCTTTTAAGAGATATTAAGATGGATATTCTACTAAAATTCGAAGCAGCAATTTCTAATCAAAGCCACTGAGATTAAATAATTGGCACCAGTCATAACCATGTTGAAATGGTTTTTAAGAACCTTGAACTTGGGTTTTGGCAATGAACAATCAAATCAAGGTATGAAAAAGACAAATATTGAGGGTTGATACAGCACTAAAGAGTAGTGATTGTTAAGTAATTAAGTATACGATCTTGCAAGGTTTTGCTTTCTGGAAAGCAAAAATCTAGCATGGCTAGTCAAATAGTCATTAATCAAAGAATGGATAAAGATAGCACATGCATGTAACATTTAAAGAACTAAAAACACCACCCCATTACAATATGCAGTCCAGTCAAAATCTCTGGAATTACAAGAAATAGATCCATTTCTGCAATCTGCAGGTGCTTCGAGGTGTAGTTCAAAAAAATAGGGGTGTAATTCATAAAGATACATTGCGTTCTTCAGTTAGGGCCCGTTTGGATATAAAGGTGATCTCATCTCATCTAATTTCAACTAATAATTTCACTACTATTCACAAATCATCTTAACTCATCTCACTATCCAAACAGGCCCTTAACATCCTTGCAGCAGTAACTTCCCTCCGCATTACAGCATTCACCAATATAAGAATTTTTCTAAAAGATCAACTGAATGGCTACAGATTTAACCTTCATAAAAAATCAACCTAAAGATCCACATGAGAGTTTTCACATTCCAGGATAGTCTACAACAGTGTCACTCCCACCAATTAGGTGCCACTTAGACTATGCTTTTTGATAAGTGAAGATATGAAATTAATCCACTTAGACTATGTTAAGGCCTATAATTATTTGCAGAAACGGAAGTTCTCTTGGACCATTGGGGTGTGAGTTTCTCTTAATGGAAGAAGAAACAAAACTCACTAAGGCATGCTTTTAAAAGCCACTCCAAAGCCTGAACTTGCATATTCCATGGCAACTTTCAGCAAAAGAGTCATGAATAGACAGCACCATGGAACATACAGCAGGCATACAAGCCAATTCTCGTGCTGCTCCTGCATTATTTTAGCCCATATTACATGTAAGCTTTGAGTAAGAGAGAGGGGGACTCAGAGTGGGAGATAATACCACTTAAACAAGACGTCTTCAGAACCATTTGAATTTGAATCAACAGGCATGAACATCTTTCGATAAGCCATTCTCAGGCTATTCATCTAAATTGTTGCCCAAAGGAATAAATCAGCTCTTTCAAGCTTTGCATTAAAACAAAATATATTCATTAGCATGAAATGCTACTTTATACAAACCTCCACAACTGTGAATCTACGACGCCAAATACCCTCCAGATTCAACCCACAAAGCTCAGTCCTTTCACAAGCCACCATCATAAGATAAATAAATTAGATTTTTCCAGGACAACACTCAGATAAAAGTAATTGATTTAGTAAAATGTAGAGGAGAGCATTGTTTTTTTTTTTTTTTAATAGGAAATGTTGAGGAGGGGTATATAAAAAGAAGACTCTCACTTCAGATTTTTTCAAGTGTTCGACACATCAATATGTAGGTGCTAGACACTTTCTGGAAGTAATACCAGTCTCCATGTTGGACTCCAACACTCGAGTCTCATGCTGGGTTCCTTGTTACATAGACAGAAAGGGCATTATGAAAAACTCAAAGACCTATAATGAAGAGATGTCATTACCACAGAACTCCACCAATAAAAGAGAAAGAACCAACTTGGAAGAATTGATAACAACAATGGCACCTGAGTGTGAGCATGGTCCTGCAAAATGTAGGACTTGAATTAGACTATAATCAGATGAAATATATAAGAAATAACAGCATGAAAAGATGTTAAACCATGCAAGGTAAACAAGGACTTACTTCCACCACAACATGGCCTGCAAGAAGAGTATTATTTGCAAAAATATTGTTGTTACTAATCTTGCAATCATGAGCAATATGACAAGATCCCATGACAAGATTGTTATCGCCAATACCCTGAATATATCATGCTATTAGGGATATGAAGTAATCTAAATTTAATAAGCTAGTTTCTAACATAATTCACACACTTTAAATGAATATCAGACTCAGCCATTCCCCCTACCGTCCTATCACTTGAATTCCAAGATCAATGGATTGAGGTATGCTCTCTAATGTCATAGTTGTGTCCCCAACATCAAGGAAACATTCATCCCCAGGCTAAATAATAGACATAAAAGAGTAGTAATCCTGTACACAAGACAGCCACACAAATATTTATGTCGTAACAGTAATATGCAAATATTTCTTTCGGCAATTTTCATTCAATTTTTTTATAATAGGTAAATTTTATTGATACGAATGAAATAGGCATAGCCTATGTACACAGGAGGTATACAAAAGAACACCTAAATACATTTTAGAATCACTAAATTAAAGATAAGAAATCATGAACATTGTTTCTATTAAGCACAATGGCTGAAAACAAGAGCAATAACGTGTACAAAAAAATTCTGAAGCTCCGTCATTGTGTGCTCCCTATCTTCAAAGCACCGCACATTCCTTTCCGACCAAGTACACCACATAATTCACAACGGCAATTTTCATTCATTTCGTTAATCTTTTCTTGAAAACCAATCATAGTGCATGAGGAAGCTATATTTGTGACAAAACTACAATAGTAATATAAATAGCCTACCAAAAAAGTAGAAGGGTCCTCTAGTTAAAAAAATAAATTTTTTATAAGTTTTAATATAAATAGCCTACCAAAAGTGTAGGAGGATCCTCTAGTTTTTAAAAAAATAATAATAATAAATCAATTTTTTTATTTATAGGTTTTTTAAAAAATAAAGTATGATGTAACCTATCAGACGGTTTTCTATTCCCAAGAAAACGAGAGTATGATTCACAGAATAAGCCACATTTAAGGAGAGCAATGAATTAAATTGGCAATACAAATTTCCCTGACCTCACACCTCTAATTACCATCACAAGCCAAAACAGATAAGTTAACATCAATGCCCCTGGAAACTCACCTTGTACATCAAGTCTTGGCACTTAATGCCAACCACGGCACAATGCCCCATAATGTTGTTGCATCCCACAGCTGTACGTCCAGGAAGATCATCACCAACCACAGTACCACTGCCTGACAAATTAAGCACGTAGTCTAATTAGTCTAATTTACAGCAAATGAAAGAAAAAGTATGCGTCACCACAATGTAAACCCAAAAGGTAAAACCATTAAGGAAGTAAACAGTTAAACAATCTGATTGCTAGAATTTTATAGCTTCTGAGCATGGAATTTCCACTTAAATCAATTTATACAAACTAAGCAAAATAAGCACTAATTCAGTCAAAATTCAGTTTTGACTATCATTCTACAGCAGCATAAATCTTCGGCGAATATAACCTTGCAATACTTTTTTAAAAAAGAAAATAAAACATACAAAAGAACAAAAGAAAAAACACATATGAAGGCCATTTTCTTAGTAGCATTTTGCTTAAAAGACACGCATATGAAATAATCAACCTTTCAAATCAGGATGAAATTAATAAATAAATAACAAAAATTAACAAGGAAAACAGTCAAGGTACCTGTCCGGTTACAGCATTGGGGTGAACAATTGTAGGAAGGGTGAATGAATATCTCTGAAGCTTCTGGTTTTACCAATAATCCTGACAGGAGCATGTGCCATCCTTAAAGTGGTGGAATCGATTAATGTCACGAACAACTATTTCCCGATTTGTGATGTCTGAGGTGAACTTCATAACATCATGGCAATCCTCGCAGATGCGTAGGTTTTTGAAAATCCTAATTTTCTTTACAGGTTTGGTGCTTATAAGGGCAAAACCAAGAGCCAACCTTTCACTATGATGATTCAGATGCTCCTTTTTCTCTTTGTCAGTGACATTATGAAGTACGTGTTCCATTTTTGGGGCATAACCAGCTGAGGTTAGTTTTTGGCTGAGATCCTCTAGTTTTAAATGAATATCCCTAATTTTTGGATGTGAACTATCTTGAGATACAAAAATATGGACTTGACCACTGATCTCTACCCAGCTACATCCTGGTTCCTTCTTAACACCCCGAGTGGACATTAATGTCCTTACGTTTTTAACATCATCCCACCTACCTTTGGATGCAAAAATGTTAGATAGCAATATGTAATTAGAATCAACCTCAGGTGTAAGGTCAAAAAGTCTCTTTGCAGATTTTTCCCCAAATTCCACATTTCCATGCATTTTAGAAGCCCCAAGAACAGTTTCCCAAATCAAGGCATGTGGTGATAGCTCCATCTTCTCGATAAAGCGTTCGACCTCGTCAAATTTTCCAGCCCGACCGAGAATATCCACCATACAAGCATAATGCTCAACTGTAGGAGTAATACCAAAAACTTCGCTCAATGAGTTGAACTGTTTTTTCCCTTCTTCAACTAAACCCATGCGACTACATGCAGAAAGAACCCCTAAGAAGGTAACCGCATCGGGCATGGTGCCTTCATCCAACATTGTCCAAAAGGTTTCAAGAGCTTTATGTCCATATCCATGATGTGAGTATCCACATATCATTGTATTCCATGCTACAACATCCCGTAAAACCAAACCCTGAAATATCGCCTCAGCATCTTCTAAGCACCCACATTTTGCATACATATCAACAACTGCACTGGAAACAAACACATCTCCAACTTGCCCAGCCTTAATTGCCATAGAATGAAGCTGCTGCCCAGTTTCCAGTGCAGCTATATGGGAGCAACCACCTAAACAGCTAGCAAGAGTATACTCATTGGGCCTTACACCTTCTTGTTGCATCAAATTGATGCACTTAACAGCCTTCTCTGCTTTATCAGTTCGTGCATGACCAGTGATGATGGCAGTCCAAGTAAAGAGGTCTCGATTAATCAACCTATTGAAAACTACATCTGCATCATCCAAGCACTTGCTTTTGCAATACATGTCAACAAGAGCTGTCCCAATAAAATCAATACCATCAAGACTGTTTTTAATGATATGTGCATGTACTTGCCTCCCAAAGCCTAGATTCCAGAGGCTAGAGCAGGCCCTTAAAACACTTATATATGTGTACATGTTCGGCATGAAACCTTCTGCAAGCATCTGACAGAAGATTCTTGGTCCCAGATCACAGGTTTTGAAGCCATGGCAACCCGATAAAAGGGCATTCCATGAAACCAAATCATGATCTGTCATTTCCTCAAACACCCGTGCCCCACTTTGTGGACATCCAGTTTTCATGTACATTGTAATTAAGGTATTGCTAACTGAGATTTCATTTTCGAACCCATACTTGAACATACAAGCATGGATGCTCTCACCATACTTCAGGTATCCCAAATCAGTGGCGGCACTAATAAGACTTGCAAAGCTAAATTGATTTGGTGGTACACCTGCACATCTCATCAACAAAAATAGCTTAACTGCTTCTAGGCTATGACCTTGCTGATCAAGGCAAGTGATCATTGCACTCCAGGCTACTACATCAGGATCTTTGATCATTTTAAATACTTTTAGTGCGTCACATGCCAGCCCACACTTAGAATACATATCCACGAGACTACATCCCAAAATTTCATCCAGTTTGCACCCGATTTTGATTGCCACAGAATGCACCACCTGGCCTTCTCTCAAGTTCCCTGAGGTAGCACAACCCTTGAGGACAGTGGACAAGGTGAACTTGCTGAACTTCATTTCTGATTCCCTCATTCTAGAAAACAGTTTGAATACTTCTTTCCCACTACCCACCTGAGCATAGCCGTTAAGCAAGGCATTCCACGAGACATCATTCTGCTCAGGCATGTAAAAGAACACTCTATCCGCAAGTTCCATCTCACCACACTTCGCATAAAGGTCAACAAGAGCAGACCCAACAAATAAATCCGAGACTAACCCGAGTTTGGTTGCTTCTGCATGCACCTGTCTACCAAAATTTAAATCCATGCAGAGAGCACAAGCTTTCAACCCAGTAGCCAATGTAAACTCATTGGGCCTCACACCTTCCCTTCTCATCTCGCAAAATAAATTGATACCATCACCGCCATATCCTTCAGCCACATGCCCTTGTATCAGTGCAGTCCAAGACACAACATCCCGTTCAGGCATCTCCTCAAGCACCCGGCGCGCACACGTTGGACTCCCACATTTAGCATATGCATTAATTAATGAAACCCACAGATGAGAATCCGGGTCTATACCTTTCTTGATCACCTGCCCATGTATAGTCCTTCCCTCATTCAAAGACCCTTCCGAAGCACAAGTACGCAGTACCCTAGAATAACTTCTTAAGCTCTCCATTCTATCCAAATCCACTGCTTTACTTCTTACATCCTTTTCAATATTGTCCCCCAACAACACCGCATTAGGCAAATTACGAATAGTTGCTTTTCTGGGTTTTCTCTGAAACCCTTCACGAAACCGACTCGGCGAGTTTCGGGTATCGGAGTAATCCGAGTCACTGGTGGGGTTTGATTCTACAACATCTAAAGCAACACAATACGAAGAATTTAATCGTAAAGAAACCAGCAGTGACTTCGAACTGGTACGAAGCTTATTTGGAAAATTAAATCGAAAACCAGGCGGTGGGCTACGCATCCTCAGGGCGATAAATTCGCATTCCATCAACTTTGATCCCCAAGCTTCGATTCTGAAAAAGCTTTTTATCATCAAACCAAAAGTGCATCAATAGTTACAGAGAAAGTCGACTAGTTGAGGAGAACGAAGGGAAGGGGAGGCGGCCCAGTAACTCGGCCGATCTGAACCTTAAGATTCCTTGGTATCGTGCGGCTGTGACACAAGTACGGCCAACCAATCTAAATTATCTAACCGTTCGATTAGTCAATATCAATTGATAGGAATCGTTGGGATTAGGGTCTTCATACTCGTCACTATAGCTTAAACTCGACTCGAGCAAGCGTATATAAATTTCGATAAATGACAGATTTATAATTGGAAAAGTCTACTTACAACCGGTTTGGGGAACCGGCGCGAAACCGTGTCTTACGTGGCACAAAACGGCGTCGTTTGCATTTTGAAAATGAAATCGTTTCCTGCATATTTCACTTTCACATTTTCCTTCACTTTCTCCTGCTCGATCCAGACCCTTCTCCCCATTCCCATTGTCTTCCCCACGAGCTTTGTTCCGCTCTGCTTCGGTCAGCGTCGAAAGGAGTAAGGGCTTTCGGATTTCACTTTCTCCTGCTCGATCCGGACCCATCTTCTTCCCCTGGAAGGCTTCCTTCTGCTCTGGTTCGGTCAACGTCGAAACAAGTAAGGGGCTTCCAGATTTCACTTTCTCCCACTAGATCCAGACCCATCGTCTTCCCCAGGAAGGCTTCTTGGTCTTCTCCACCAGAACCCACTTGGTCTTCTCCACCAGAGCCACGAGTCCAGTTTGTCTTCTCCACCATATCTGTAATCATGGTTTTCATTTTGCTGTGTGTTTGTTATGGACTTACTGCAATGAAAAGGTAAAACAATGGCAGGGTATGGAAATATTACGTAAACACAGGAAGGTGATGAAAATGGAAATGCCCAATTCTTCTCTCCTTCTCATTTGCCCTAGCCCCTTTGATATTCTTCTTCCCAAATAAAGGTCCCACCTTTTTTCTTCTCCTTCCATCGTACTCCCCATCAGAACTCTAACAGTGTTCTTATTCGGGTTTCTTGCATTTTGTATATGCATGTATTTTACATTGTAATACTCTGTATCTTAATAATTGATATCGTTCAAATTTTCTTTTAGCATATTTTTTCAGTAATCAAAAGTTTGTTAAAGAACACAAAAGGCTTAGGTGATTTTTTTTTTCGTTTAAATTTCAACTAGAATTGCTTTGGTCACCTGCTGCATAACTTTGGATTTTCTTTATGGCTTTTTGTAGAATAAGACAGTGTCTGTGTTTGAGACTACTATTCGTGTTCTTGGAGATTTACTCTCTGCTCATTTTATTGCAAGTGATTATGCTACGGTATTGGTTATGCATGTACCTTTACGAATTATTTTTATTACAATTTATGATTTTTTTTTAGTTAAAGCATTGGTTTTCCAGAAAAAGTATTGATGTGCTTTAGATCGACCTAAAAGGATTTAATTAGAAGGATTTATGAAAGAGGTTATTGATGCAACTTATGTGCATTTTACTTTCCATGCTGACATTTGTGACTTCTCTTGATAAATTATACTTGATGTGTAGAATATGTAGATCAATTATATGGTCTGTTTTTTATGGATTTTTTTTTAACTACTGATTTTATCATTTAAAAGTTGGATTGAAGGCAATGATAACCAATGAACCTTCAGATACCACAACCATTTTTCATAAATGTGAAGACATCACATAAAAACAAGTTTATTTTCTTTAGTGTTGGTTAGGAAAAGAATTGGAACACTCTTGTTATTAATAATGTAAAATGCTCATAATTCTTTAGTTTTAGCCCCTCTTTATTTGTTCTATTCTACAAATTGCCACATGCCCTATGTACCATTGATCATATGAGGTTTTTATACTTCAGTTTTAGGCCCTTTTTATTCTTTCTGTTCTATTCTTCTGCAGGTTTTTAGCTTGTTCTTTGTAATAGTTTCATTGCTTTTGAGAGCCTTGCTCTAGCATTGCTTAAAGGTATGCATTGCTCCAAATGTTGCACTTTATACATTTTCCTCTACTTCCCTGAATTGTTTGGTTACACTGCATAACATATATACTTTTGTGGCCTTCATCCAGGTGAAATCTAGAAGAGAGAGATTTTACTATCGAATAGAAATGATGGGGTTCTAAAAGAGTTGGTGCTTCTGGAGCAATAAGTTGAAATAAGGCATTTACGCACACTACTCCGGCTGTATTGGGCTTTTCTAGTTGTTGTATCATGTTACTTAATAGTATCTAATTGATTTCAGAACTTAGTTTGTAAATACATAACTTAAGTCTGTGTTTCTGACTTATGTAAATCCAAAACAATGTGGTTGGTATATAAAGCCTTGGTGAAGGCAACCATTGAAATGAATATAAATCTAGCTTTTTACCACCTCTTGTTTCCAGTAGTTCTTGTGCATTAAACATGTCAACATGCCAACAGATTTATGCATGCCAACATGCCAACAGATTTTCAGCAGTTATAGCTTTTAACATGCCAATAGATTTACGCATTAAAAATGCAATCAATAAAATGCAATCAAAAGCCACTCATTTGAAATGCAATTTGCCTAGCAATAAAATGCAATCTACTTTTAACACGCATTAAGTTACTACCATCCACAGCAAACCATTATAAAATCTATGAAATAAAATCTATGAAATAAATCCATGAATTACATTCAATACAAAATCCATGAATTACATTCAAACCACAAAAAACCCATTACAAAATTACAAATTCCAAATCCATGAATTACATTGAATACACAACAAACCCATTACAAAATCCATGAATTACATTGGATTTACATCCATGAATTAAATTAAATACACAACAAACCCATTACAAAATTCATGAATTACATCCATGAATTACATTGGATTTACATCCATGAATTATATTAAATACACAACAAACACATTACAAAATCCATGAATTACATTCAATACACAAAATCCATGAATTACATCCATGAAAATAGAGGTTTCTTATTTCCTCAGCACGTACAGAGTTGCCCTGGTCCTCCTCCAATGATGCCCATGTCATCCAGGTTACATAACTTTGTGAATTTATATTCAACGAGGACTTAAATAATCTTCTGGCTGCTGATAAATTACGAAGCCTCTATTCAAGAACACCCCAAGCCTGCAATGATTTTTATTCTGGTAAGTTGTAATAATAATAATATAGTTTGCAATCTCATAGAGCTACTACACTAAGCCAAACCAAATAGAACGTTTTGTTGCTACAACATCACACGACATGTTCATTACTTGAACACATCGAGCAGCACTTTTACTAGTTGAGTTGATTGACAGGGCTATTTGGTACAATTCCCTTGCCTTTGCGACGTTTCCTTCTTTCCATTCCATCCATCCCCACGCCTAAACAGCCACAAATCCTAATCATTAAATTAGTTTTCCAGTGGTTCACAAAGTGCTTGAAAAGAAATGGATGGACGCGATTTCTTGTGCTAAATCATTATAACGCACGAAGAAATCAAAATACAAGAACTACTAACAATCAGAATGGGAAAATATAGATTAAAATAATCTGCATCACCATCAGAGGCAGCTGCTTCCTCTTAGCTTGTCTAAGATTAAAATTATAGTATTTATAAAACCCCAAATTTCCACCATTTTAATGCGGTCTGTAATAACTGTCAGTGCAAGAAATTTGGTACTTGACAGAGCCCCAAAATAGAAATATTTCATCCAAGGAACGTAAAAATCCAAGATCCCAAACAGAAACATGCACCACCACAACACAGAATGTATTATAAATTACCTGAAGCTAGCCACGGAGACACCCACACAACACAGATTTGGACGAGACACCCACAGAGATGGAAGAAACACCCACACGAAGCTACTTATTCGGAGACACCCACAGAGATGGACGACACCCACGGAGACAGCCACACAAGATGCAGCGTCGCAGACCCAACAATGCGCAGGCGGAGACAGCCACACAAGAAGCAGCGTCGCAGACCCCAGTTTTGATTTTGTCTGAATAAGACAATGAGAAATCTGAAATTTTTACTCCCTCCATTTCATTTCACTTTTTCTTTTTTTTAAATAAATTAGCAGCTGACGTGGCAGTACCACGTCAGCCGATTCCGCGCCGATTCCGCAACGGCGGTTGCAAGCAGAAGAACTGTCGTTCCTCATAACTTCCAACATTCATAGGATTATTTTATAATTTTTTATACAACTAAATAATACTTTATTAAAATATTAGAATCACCTTTCATTTAAAATAGATTTTTAGAAACTAGTTGTAAAAATATTATATTTATGAAATTATTTGTAACCATCACTTCATCATCTTCTAACATCACACAAAAAACAAATAAGTAGCAATCTCTTAAAAATCAATTGTACAAGATATTTGCCAATTCTATATCATTAATAATTGAAGAAATAATTATTATTCATTATTTATCCGTCAATTACTTAAACTAAAAATGATGAGAAGATGATGAAAAAATTATGGCTAAAAATTTATTAATAGAATTTTCCTTTGCAACATTATCTTAAACTAAAAGCCCCCTTAATCTTGACTACTAACAGTTCAGTGTGTATATGTATTGTACTTCTAAAGCGTGTGATCATTGATAGTAAGTGCACATGTAAAAGGATTAGGAAAATATGAGAGATTTAGAAATGAATAATTGAGGTTTAAAATTTTGAAATGTTAGGCTGGACTAAATGATCAAACATCTAAAATAGAAACATGAAAAGAATGTGATGGACAAGTATGTACGTTGCTTGAAATATTAGCAAATTTTGAGGATCAAATTTTTATAAGGATGGAAGTTTGTGACAACCCAATCCTAAGTTTATGCCATAAGATAAGTTTTATGCATTTTTCAGATTATTATTATCATCACCATCATCAGATTTTAATAGGATTATTATCATACTATTTGTAATTGTATGACCCTTAGGTTGTGCAATAGTCACTAGAGTTCTTCTGCCTTGTTTGTTCCTATCTCCAAGACTCCACCCGTAAGCTTAAGTGTATATCTCCTAGTTGAATAAATTTCCTAATGGGAAACTTACTCCCAACTCCAAACTCTATCCAATCACCTAGAGGCTCACGTTATTCCCTCCCCTCACCTATAAAACCACCTCGAGACCCTCAAAATTAAACATAAGAAAATCCAATTCATGCAGGAAGGAAAACTCACACTCATAACAACATTTTTCCTCCCACGTCTCAGCCCTGGCTTTTCCATAAACCATAGTGGAGACCATCATAAATAGTCATCATAAGTCCTCTGTTTTCTCTTCTTCAAAATAGAGCACCGCCCCATTCAAGAGAGATCAATGAGTCTCCACCATGCCAAAGTAGCTACGGACAGCCCAAAAATTGTCGTCGTCGGAGTACACCTAGAATATGTCGACGCCTTGGAAAACCATCGTAAGCCAACGGCCATTAGCGTCTCTCCTCTGTCAACAACCAAAGAGGCCTCGTGTGTGTTCTACTCAGCCCAATCCCGTCGCACCCACTCCCTTAGGTAAGCCGTTGTCGTCGCACTCTACCTCCTCTCTCTCTCGGTTGCTTCTCGGCTTGGCAGAACTCTCTCTCCCTCTCTCGACGTTGCGACACCACAAAGGACCCTGCAACTGCGCCACCTTGACTTCCAGCCGCTTGAGCCACCGTACCATGCAACCTCCTCTCTCGGTGAGTCCATCGTAGAACTTCCCCTCCCTCGCGATCTCTCTGTTTTTGGCCCATGTGTTTTGATTTCCAGAGGAACCCTAGAGTTCTTGATGGGCCCTAAGCCATTATGTGCGTGTGCTAGGCTTATTTAGATGGACTTATGGGCCAGATTGCAACTCTTACAGATTCTAATGATCTTTAAATAGACTTACATTTTAATCGGGGCTTGACTTTATTATGTGTCAGCGACTGTTTTAGTAATTTTATTGGGCTTAATATTTTAAATGTGTGTTTTTACTTAAATAAATATATTAGTCAAAGGCTCATCTTTATAAGAAAGTGTTTAAAGAATTTGAAATATATTTTAAAGTATACTATTAAGCCTAATATTTTAGTTTCCTTTGTCAATTTAGTAGGATTTTAATAAAATTATTATGTTATACTTTAAATAGAAAAATTAAGGAATATGTTATGAGTTTTGAATAATTATGTTAAGAAATGAAACCTATTTTAAGAATTGGGGTTTTATGACTTATTTTAAAATAGCCCAAGTATTCTATTATATTATAATATATTATTAGTATTTAAGTAATTTAAATATCAGGATTTATTGATTATGGTGTTAAAAAAAAGATTTATTTGACTATCTTTTAAATTGTGAATTTAATTAAGTAGGATATTAGTATATATTGTCCCTAGACAGATTTAGTGATAATTAATATTGCGTATAGGTGACAAGCTACGAAGTGAGATTCAAGACGAAGCGTAGCGAGGTATGTAATTTGATCACAAATTAAGATCATCACAGTGCAACTTATATAGATTATATTAGCATCAGTTCTTTGACAAACATTTTTTTATATACCACTCATATCATATGCAAACATGTTATCCAACATAACATACGATCATGTCATTCCGCATCATGTTCAAATTCAAAAATTATAACTATGTATGTATTATGTTACACATCTCATGTGTATAAGACACGTAAGCTATCTTAAGTTCAAGTGCAAGATAAGATAAGATCAGTTAATCAGATGGCCATTCAGATGCATGTTACCGATGCAGTTCAGTTTTAGAGTGGCTGGGCAAGGGACGGACTCAAGCGTGATCCACCATAGTATGCCAAAATACCATCAGCGGCTCCCTTCGCGGCCTCTGGACGTGGGGCCAGTTCACAACTTCGCACACAGGATTAAGTGTGTTAACCAGTCAAATCAATCAGTTAAGTCAGATCAGATAGTTAAGTCAGATTAGTCAATTAATTAAGATAAATCAAGTCATGCATAACATAAACATCAGTACAAACAGTCATGATTTTAAGCTCTTAGCATGAAAACTTTTACGAAAACCTTATGTTTATTATGTTTACGTTGTGATGGATTTCTTTATAAGTTTTCGACTCATTTTAGTTTGTTTTCATATTTTTAACCACCAATAATGAATACGACAGGCACGCCAGGATTAGAAGGAGCAGTTGATTTCGTTTCAGACTTTCTTGAATAAAATTATTTTTTATGATATAAATTTATTCAGTTTATTTATTTAATATTTTTGGAAAACATTTTATTAGACATTTTTTCTACAAAATAAATCATAATTTCATTTATTAAATATGATATCTCTTGCCGGGTTTATTTTATGAAAAACAAACACGTAACACTCTTAGCTTACGGGAAATGCACATTTTTTCACTTAAAAGCAATCTTGGCCTATTTTTAAGAGAAAATCCACCAAAAACCAAAACTAAGACAAGGGAGTCTGAGGGCAAAGGACAGAGTAAAAGATACATTTCCTAAGTAGAAACTATCAAATAATGAATGTCCACAGGGGCATTTGCTAACCCAAACTCGTAACAACAACAAAAAACAAAAAAAGGTCATAATATGCATTTGCTCCGAGCAAGTTGCTCGTATTCTCTCAACTATATAACCAACATTCTCTACTGTAATCTCTATTCAGCTAACATGTAAGACAAAGGCAATTGAAGTATTGCTACCACATGGAATGTTTACAGATGGTATTTCCACAAGACCTCCTGCTTCCTTCACTCTCTTCGGTTGTGATGCGCTTCAATCTACAGAACGTCCTACTATAATCATTGTAATGCCTCCTTTCAAGATCTGCTGCTTCTCTGGTCAAATTTTTTCCATCATGTGGTCAAGAGGTTGAATGTGACTGGTTGATGACATGACAACGTCAGTACCCCTCTAACATCCAAAGCACCTAAAGAGGATAATGTAAAGAGAAATATGTGAACCAGAAAGTGTAACGTATAGCAAATAATATCTTCTTATCATCATCAAAATATTTGATGAGCAGAAGTAATGCTTTGTATATGTATAAAAGAGGTCTCCCCAATGAATTCTAAGTCTCCAACCTGAGATATGCGAGGCCGTGAATAAGGGTCCCACCGGATGCATAAGGAGGCACATTGCAGCGTGCGATGAACCTCGTGCTTTGAGTAGCAGCTTTTTAAGCAAGGGTCAACAAGCTCATGAACAACTTGTTTTGCTAGCAATGGTCTTGCCTGATCCAAATTTGAAACGCAAGCAATGGCAAAGGAAAAAACTTTAAATTTACTCATGTTTATAATAACCCGCAGGGATATACTAACCTGGGAAGAAAATTTTGAATCTTAACTATGCTAATATCTTCTCAAATATTTAAGTTGATACCCATTCAGTGAGAAACTGCTGGCCTTTGGGCCGGTTTATGTCCATAGCTTTCCTCCCTGTAACAAGCTCCAGTAGTACTACCCCAAAGGAATACACATCAGCTTTTTCGGTTATTTGGCCACTTTGAGCATATTCAGGAGCTAAGTACTTGCAGAATGCCATGTTTTTTTTTTTTTTTTGTCATTTTTTGCAAATATTATAACCAAGAAGAAAATAATTGTAGACAGGCTTCACCCAAATGTTCCAATTACTCTTGTGTCCACCCCCATGTCTCCATCTGGCTGCCACCTAGCCAGTCCAAAATCTCCCACCTTAAGTACAAAAATAGTAGTCAGTTTTGCATGTTCTATTGATATGCAGAAGCACTTAAAAAACACATTTTTTGGGCAACTTATAATTTGATACAGAAGAAACAGCAAACATTTATAGAAGGTATGGTAATGAAGGACGTATATAGCATTTTTTTTGTAAGTAAAAATTTATTAATATCAATAGACGTAACCAAGTACACTGGGTGTATACATGAAGAGAGAACACCTAGCCATAATAGAGTACCCCTAATGGCCAATAAGTCCATCCAATATACACCAAGCCCGACTGGAACAAAACATTCCTCCCCACAACAAAGCAAATCACTGTAACTACCCCAACCCCTTGTTTCCACAAAACTAAGATACCACCCGAAACTCCCTTAGAAGCTACATTCTACATACTATACCCAAAACTAATACCACACCCTTACATACAATCCTACCCTCCCTCTAGTCCTCCTTCGACTTGAACTACCACCCTTAACGTCATAGTTAATTGTTCACGTAAAATGCTTTAACTGCCTGTTCTTCTTAAATCTTAATTTCGTTTTAAGTGACCCGTTTCAATAGCAATGAGTAGTGTTGTGAATTGGTCATCAAATCTTCCACGCGTAATCACACACTGTTATGTTTTTTCATTAACTTTTTGCAGAACTTAATCCAATGATGAACCAACCAACGAAGGAAGAGATATCAAGGGGCAACATCTTCCCTAGACTCAGCTCCCAACTGTACACTAGGCCCTAAACATTCCTCCTCGTAAGGTATTAACGACAAGCCCACAATTTCCTCCACACCATCTCCTACATTCAAATGTCGTACCTCCTCAACAACACCCTTGTTTCACAAGATGCCTGAAGAGATACCGACAAATTGGTTATCTTTGTCATGAGTGGCGAGGCCAATGGTTAAAAATCATTGGTTTAACAAAACCCTTGTCACGGTATATAGCATTTTAAGAGCATGACATACCAATGGTTCAAAATCATGGGTGAGCAGAATGTTGTTAGGCCGCATATCGCGGTTGACAATACAACCAACTCTACATTCTTCATGAAGGTATCTCAATCCACGAGCAGCACCAATTACAATTTTTTGTCGTGCAGACCATTCTAGTGGATTTAGTTTTCTTCCTGCAATATTCGAACATTCTACTGAATGTTGTCAGAGAAGTGATGGCATAAATAGTTTTAAACAACAAAAAGAAACAAAGAGAACTGAAGCTTTGACAAACTGAGTGTTAGACCAGTTATGATTTGGTCTTCTAAGTCAGCTGGAATGCGGAAGCTTTTAGTTCAATTAAAGTAAAATCGAGAAATAAATTTTG
This sequence comes from Juglans regia, assembly GCF_001411555.2. Taxonomy (NCBI): domain Eukaryota; kingdom Viridiplantae; phylum Streptophyta; class Magnoliopsida; order Fagales; family Juglandaceae; genus Juglans; species Juglans regia. The sequence goes on from NC_049910.1 coordinate 29,231,587, forward strand.
AAATCTTCATATAGAGGAAAATCTCCCTTAAGACAGAGATGCTTGCTAGTCACATCCGTAATAATATTACCACTACTGAACGTTAAGTTACTGAAAAAATAGGGTTAGGGTAAAATACCATATAGATGAGAATCCAAAGACCCATTGCAAATGTATTCATATACTAGCAACCTTTTTCCATCCTCCACACAGAAACCAATAAGCATCACAACATTACGATGTTGTGCACAGCTTAAGACTTCAACTTCTGAGCAAAATTCTAGATCACCTTGGGAACTAGCCAATTTGTATTGCTTGACAGCAACAACACGACTATCTGGTAAAACACCTCGATGTACAGAGCCAAATCCACCTTCTACCAAGAAAATTTCCTGTGAAAATCCACCTGTAGCAAATTCCAGCTCAGAAAATGCGAACCATCTTGGAGGGTTCCCAAATAAAGGTGCCTTGTGCTGACAAATGGAACACAATGGAGGAGGGCCAAGGGGTGGATTTCTGGATAATGAAATTGCTTCTCTTAAACTTCTGTTTAAGTCCAAATCAAGCCTATAATTCAGTACTCCAATACAAGGATCTTCATCTAATTTAGACAATTTCTCCAACAAGGCTCTGTATGGGGAAGTCAGAACCTTCTCGTTGTGTCTTTCTGAACCTTCCACCGTATGGTTTGAATATTCACCACCAGAACTAAGAATGTTTGCCATCCAATGCTGGAAATATGAATTCATAGAACAAGAACTCAATCTGTCACTATCTGTGTCAGAGTCACATTCATCCAGGTTTTCATTTTCTCTCGCAGTAAATTGGAGCTCTTTCTCAAGTCTCCCAACAATTCCAGAAAGGACAAATGGTGAATTCTCTGGATCCGAGCTAGATATTGATGACGTTCCAACATCAGTTGTAGTCAATGGTGACTCATGGTCTGGACTACTTGCTGGAGTCACAGGAGGCCCTCTAATCATATTCAGCTATTGAAACTTGCTCTTCAGATGTTCTGGAGATGTTCCTAACCCAGATCTCAAGGACATCTCAAGAAAAAAAATGAGCTAGCTGTACTACATAGACGTTCATTGTACTTAATAGAAGAGCTGGACAACTCAACAATTCAATCAGTCCCCATGGCCGTGAGAGTAAAGCACTGTCATTGTTTCAGCCCTTGGACTTTTTAGTAAGCATCACGGCATCAATTTTACATGCTCTTGAATTTAATGCAAATGAAGTGGAAATTAAAGAAAAAAGCGTCCTGCCACTTTCAGGACTTTCAGGTGTGAAAGTCTGCTACACAACCAGATGGAGAAGATGAAGTTCAACAACAAAAGCAAATCACATCAACAAATGATAACTTCTTTATCTTGTTTGATAAATCAGTGTGTATATCTTATCATGTAAATAACAAATCATGTACAATTTCAGTCTATAAATAAACGTCCATGTCCACCAAATTAGTGTGCGACAATTACAGTGGTTTCAGTGTGTAAAAATTCTTATAATATAACTAGTTTTTTCACCAAAAGAACAAATACAAAAAGGACCTCAAAATTACACAAAAGACAATAGCGAATTAAAAGTATTTATGCATGAAAGAAACATTAATTCAATTCTACAAGATTTAATTTTGAATTTAGGAAAAATCCCCAAAAAGCGTGTCCATGAATGAAGTACAAAGCAGGAATATCCACCTACCAGCTACCAACAATAAAATATTTTTACAAAAAAAAAAAAAAACATAATTAATGTCACAAAATCAAACAAAAAGGAAATTTATAAATACATTTGGGTTAACTCAATTAGGTTGAAAGACAATGAAAGTTACTTGAGGAGTACTGAGCAGGGATGACCACCAGCAACTTAATGCAATCACCAGGTTGAACAACATGAGTCAAAGCCCACACCAAAGCAGTCTTTGGGATTTCCTTCGATGCTTTGACAGCAACCACCACCACCTTCCCACTCACATCTGAAGAGACCTTTTCCTTACCACCCTTCTCTTTCATATTCGACCAACCAACCAAATCCTAACTCTCACCTATCTTCACCACACCCACCCTCTGGCTCAAACCCACAACCAAAAAATTGTTCTTTTTCTTCGTGTTTCGGTATAGAAGAAGGAGCGCAGTTCAAGGTACATGCTTCTACCAAAGAGATTGCTCTTTCAGTTGAAAGGAAACGTGAAACCGTAACAGTTTTGGGGGGTTCAGGTTAATAAAACCCAGAACAGCAATTAATATCTTCAAGCACCAAGGTTTTGTGTAAAACTGAAACCTACCCATCTCAAGAGGAATGCATGAGCTTAGAAAAAAAGAATTAACATGAGGTGGTGGCTGTGGCCTAGAGATTCGTATCCAGCTTGTGCAAAACTTCAAGAAAAAACCGCCAAGAAGGAAAGCCAAAACAAACAGAACGAGATAACGAAACGGACAGTTTTTAGCAACAAATTGGTATTAATGAGAAATCAGATCAATGATTGGATCTCTCTCTCGTTATTAACCCATTAACTGCTTTAAATAAAAAGTCATAAAGCTCTATTTGCAACCAAAGGATTTTGTGACTTTATATATTTTATAACAATAAATCTTTACAACTTCTTTACACTTCACATTTTATATTTTTTAAAATTTTTATTATTTTTTTATCAAATATTTTAAAAAGAATAAACTTAAAAAATATTTTAAAAAAATATTAAAATATTTTAAATTTAAAAAAAATGTAGAGTATGGAGTGTGGTGGAGTGTTAAGAAAAAATTTCATCCTTTATTGAAAATGAATAATAATCCCTATATTTAAAGACCATAAGATCGTCTCGTTTGTTTTTACAGATGAGATGAGATGAGATGAGTTGATATTAAAATTAAAAGTTATAATGATTAGATGAGATGAGTTAAGAGAAATTATAAAAACAAATAAGGTGGGTTATTCAGGCCTCGTTTGGTTACGTAATTCAGATGAGATAAGATGAAATGTTTTGTTAAAAGTTGAATAAAATATTGTAATAATATAAATTTTTAATATTATTTTTGTTTTGAAACTTGAAAAAATTGAATTGTTTATTATATTTTGTGTGGAAGTTTAAAAAAACTTTTTTAAATATTAAAATAAAAATAATATTAAAAAATATATTTTAATAATTTTTTATTTAATCTTTTATTTTTAATATCATCTTATTTCATCTCTAAAAACAAACGAGTACTTAGTATTTTCAAACTTGAGGAGGTTATATCTTATACTGAGGAGGAAAAGTACTGTTATATGTTTAGTTGTGCCAACATATATATTCACGCAACCTTTGATTGATGAAGGGAAAATGATAGAGCCACCGTTGGGCGTTGAGAGTCACAACTGGCTTTATCATGTATTTTTTAATGTATCTTTTTTTACAGTTATTTTTATATAAATTTTTTTTAACAATTTTAAATATTTTTTAAAAAAAATTGTAATATTATTAAAAAATACTTCCTTAATCATGAAGTAAAAAAAAAATTATTAAAAAATACTTCCTTAATCATGAAGTAAAAAAAATTATTTTTATATTTACTTCGTGATTAAGGAAATATTTTTTAATAATTTTTTTTTACTTCATAATTAAAGAAGTATTTTTTAATAATATTACAATTTTTACTATTATTTAATATTTTATTATTATCTAAGATCGCGTTACTATCCAAACAAACGGATCGTGTATGTATCTGCTGCCCTCCACAAAGTAACCATTGACGTCTCTTTGATTTTTGTATAATTGTGTATGCATGTATGCATGCTCCATTTTGTTGCTACAGATGCCTGAATACAGAGTAGTTAACGCTTTAACAGGATCATCACAGTCAACTGCAGGTTTCTTCTCTTTTCTCTCTTTTTATTTTTTCGTGTAAATTGCACAGGCCCATTTAAGATACTCATAATTTAGTTTGCTCTGTTATCTACGTCTGAGTGTTTTTAGAATACAACGAATTTGTGTACTATTTTCTATATAATCATTTATAAATCCCGGCTTCACTAATAACCAATGTGGGACTGGGATTCGAAGATGACTTGAGATGACTTGAGATGAGCTGAGATAGATTGTGAATAGTAATGAGATGAGTTGTGAATAGTAGTGAGATTTATGAGTTAAAGTTGCTGAATAGTAATGAATAGTAGTGAGATGAGTTGAGATAACTTGCGAATCCAAACCTTTCGTGACTACTTTTATAACTTATTCAACGTGAGTTTTCCTTTCCCCAGTGTAAGACTGGAGTGTTACAGACTCCCCTCTTAAATTCTTATAGTTCTCGTCAGGACCATGTCATTCAGTGCTCTAGTATCACATGGCTGTACTAGGTGGCTCTGATACAAGGGACCCAAGGAGCACTAACACATCTGCACTATAACCATTGAAGACTGGTTAATTTCAAGCTTCCCTATGATCATTTATAAAGTCTAGTTTCACCTAATAAGTAGTCAATGCGGCACAATCATGACGAACTTCATAACTTGGTCACTCTAAGTGAGTTATTTGCTTTCCCAATCTAGGACTGGGGTGTTATAACCAACACCTAAAGTCTTATTCCTTCGTGCAAACTGCATCACATCACAATATTCATGCAAGCCGCCATGACATTAGTTCCCAACACCCCAATGTCTTCTTCCTTTTCCATGCAAACATAGCAGTAGTCACATTTCTTTAAACATGTATTCTTCTGTGATTGCATTATCAACATATAAAAATTATGCAGGCTAAACAAGCTCATCATAAATACGAGCAATGCTAATTCTTTTTTTTTTTTGGAAGTTGTCAGCTTGTCTGAAATGGTCTTTCTCTGCTATTGACAATATTCAGAAAACCATTATATATGGAAGTAGGCAGAGATTCTGAGATGATGCCTCTTTGGTCGGGATTGGCAGTTGCAATGGGATAAGTTAGACCGACTGGTGTCTGCTGATGTTATCCTGAATGGTGATTGTATCAATAAGGTATAGTAGGATCCTCTTCAGCTCCTCTCCAGTGCTCCACTCATGGACTTTTGCCTTGACTAGCAGTGGTTCGCAACAAATGCGTTTCCACAGAGGATAATTCTTCCTCGGCATCACATAATCACTTTCACCAAGCTTCAGAGTTGGGCAATAATCACCATGTCCATCTCCAAGGTAGATGAAATTTTTGGTGCTGTTTTCAGAAACAGAAGCTTGGATTTCGTCAATCACCTGACCCTAAAAACCAGAAGATAAAATAAACCCTTTGCTACCAACACCAAAAGGAAAGAAAATAAGAGTCTCAGTAGCAACAATGAGTCCATACGTTAGATCATCAACCATAAATCTTTGCTGTGAACAGTAAACTACATAAGTTAGTAGATGTCGGTCAGAGATTATATGAATGACAGAAAGCTACATCATTCCATACGCTCTGCAACTCAGAGATAATACTTTTAGTATGGGGGAGGGGAAGCTGAGCTTGATACAGATAGATGGTAGTCAGCCAGAACCAAATAGATGGTATTCATCCAAAACACGAGTTGGTGCTTTCAAATGCCACTGTAAACAATATCTAACAGCCTCCATTTCCAGTGGCCTCCCTCCTATTCTCCTCTTGTGATACTAAAATAGTCTTAGTACATATAGCACGTGCTCTAGTACCTCTCGCTCCCCCTTCATCCCTTATTTAGGGAAAAAGAAAATGCCATTTGATCCACGGTTAATGGATCCAAAGAAAAATAAATACCAGATAAAAAGAAAAACGAACAGTCTCGGCCTTTTTCTTTTTCTTTCTGTCAATGATTGTGAATAGAATATCTAATATTTTGGAACAAAAGATATAAAAAGTGGCCTGGTGAGAGGAGAAAGTGAGCATGATTCAAACATTCACCATGTTGAAAGTATTTGTCAAGTGACTCACCTATATAGAAATAATGCAAGCTATTAGAGCCCCTTTTTTCTAAGTCTCTCCACCATAAGTAAAGCAGACGCTAAATTCTTCTCTTGTTAAAGGTATAGTTCATTTAACACAATCAAACAACCTTCAAACGGCTAAGGAACTTGGAATGTTACAAAACAACGCAATAAAACTATACCTTTAACAAATGCAAAACTAATTACTCAATAATATAGATGATGATTCTTCCTTCAGTAGAAACTTATTTCCTTTCTGGCCAGAAAGACATTGTTTATAGTACCTTGCACATAGTTGCATGGCATAATTTGCATCCATGAGGAGACGAACTCGAATCATGAAAAGGAAAGATCCTAAGCCGTCCGTCTTTATCCACGAATGATGGGTTCGTGTATATCCGAGAAAAGCAACCCAACAGACCATGATGCTTCAAGATAGTCTCAATGAAAAACTGATTCGCATCGCTAATCACCCTCAAGTCGCATCTGAAACAAACAACATCAATCGCAAGAACAACCTTTAATCATCAATCAGCCCCTAGTAACAACTACCAACTCACGCTATATAAGAATAAGGTGGTCAAGAAAATCTACCCCAGAGCATGGGCTGCTTTAATAGCCGCGACAATACACGGATCCATTGGAGTACGTTTCAGGCATTCTGTAATGTCTTCGGCAGTTTGACCTCGTGAGTGGAGCTCCTTCATCATACCATCCTACAATAGGCAACTGATCTAGATAAATAAATAAACGACGAAAATTTAACAAAAATCCAAATGGTTGTTCTTCATCTAAGAGATTGAACAAAATTAAAAACCATGAGAGAGTTCCAAGGCAAGGTAGAGCGGAGCTTATTGAAGAGGGGGGTGAGATCCATCTCCGTGACCACCCAACGGTCACTATCATCATCAATGATCGTGCGGTCAAAGTCAAACAGCACCACCACCGGTGTTCCAGCCATTTCGGGCACCGGAGCTGGGCTCTCAGGCGACCAGCGAAAAAGAAGGGAAATAAAAAAAGCGGTTTATGTTTACTTTGCTAGAGATAAAAGGTTATTGATATTCGATGAATCTGATTCGGCTTCATATCAGGAACTCGAAGGGGCGTTAAAAAAAAAATAAAAAAAAAAAAAAAGTGGAGAAAACCGGACCAGATCAGTCAAATCCGGTTTTGGAGTCCGAAATCGGTTTACGTAACGGCAAAATTGGTTGGAATCGGTTTGATTTCAGTTTTAGGCTTTTTAGGCCGGACCGGACTGCTCTATATAATATATATTTTAAATTATTTTTTTAATATTATATATAATATTTTTTGATATTATATATATTTTTTATATATAATAATATAAATTAATTTAAAAATAAACTGAAATAGTAAAACTTTAAACTAAAATTGATAAATCACATCAAATGAAAAAAAAATCCTAAATATCAAAAGATTTGAATTTATATACTAAAGTTGTAAATAAGATCACTAAAATATTATTTACCAAAAAAGAAAGAAAATCACTCAAATATTATTACCAAATTTTTATGGCCTAATAAATTTTCAATATATTCATTTTGATAAGTACATAATACATTAGTAAATTAGTAATACTTCCTATAAAAAAAAAAATTAGTAATACTAATATAAATTAGTATATAATGTATATTAATTATAAATTACATTTTATGACCTAATACTAATAGTCTAATACTATATTAATATTAGTAATTGTTAATGTAAAAGTTTGTTGGCTAAGATTAGATGAGTAGGACCTATTTGAATTATTGGATGAATGTAATTTGTCTTTATCTTTATCTATGAATATTTGAATTCTAAGATAAATGGTTAAATAGATAAAGGTTCAAAAGACTTTTGATCAAGATTGAATGTTCGAAAAGATATGAGATATCAAGTGATCTGGATAGAAGATTCAAAACAAAGATATCAAGCAGAAAGAATTTCGAGCTATCAAGAAGTTATCCAGAACATAAGCTGAACAGAAATCAGTTACTACATAGAAGAGTTATCGCGACAAGTCAACAATCCGTCAAGAGACGTCTTCGCGACAAATTCTATCTGTTAGCAGATACCTACTAAAACTGAAACTCTTTCCAGATAGTTTATTTAAGGGATTCTACTAGTTAAGATTTTTAGAGATTCATTTATATTTTCTAGAGCACTTTCCAGTGCATATTTTAATGAGAAAATACCTTAGAGAATTTTCATATTGTTTCTCTCAGAGAGTGGTACTTGACTGTAAGAAAATTTGAGAATTTTCTAGAGTTTTGTCTCTTTTTTTTTAGTGTGTGCATACTCCATGTTGGAGAATTGATTGGTCGAGTTTCAGTCACAGGAGTTCCAGGAGAAAAGTCAATGTTTGAAGATTGTCAGAGGTTCTGGCTGCTACTGCAGTAGAAGACAAATGGGCCATTTGTATTGTCAAGTAAGAATGTTAATTGATGAAAGTTTTGTAATTGAGTTTTACTTGTAATTGATTTTTAAATAATAAAATTGATTTTCTGGATTTGGTTGCCCTGTAGGTTTTACCTTTAAAGGGTTCTTTAAAAAGTTTCCTTTCGATACCAATCTTGGTGTTACACACTTCGTTTATTTTATGTATTTGATTGTTTATCAAATTAATTGCATGCTTGACGATTAACCAATTTGTTGAGTAAATTGATACATATTTCTGCTACGTTATAGGAGTACTTGGGTAATTTCAATTGGCATCAGAGCGTGGTTCACTCATCCGAGTGTGATCTGTGTCCCTGTAGATCATGTCTTCATCATTATATGTCCCAACACACTTTGATGAGAAAAACTATGCTTATTGAAAAGTTCGTATGAGTGTTTTCCTAAAGTCTTTAGATGAACGTGTGTATGACATTAAGCGATAGGACTACTTGCATGTTCTTACATTCTTTGCATATCATTAGCCTAGGACATACATTTTTGTTTAGCTTTTGTTTTATGTTTCTGTCTTTCAGTGTAAAATACATTACTTTTTTGGTTTTTTTTTTAGAAGTGCATGCTTGATATGTCAAAATTTTGAGCACATGTATTCTCACAAAATAAAATTTTGAATTTATGCATCTCTCTACTTTGTGCAGTCCACTTTGTGTATACTAACCCTATGGGTCATCTTGACAAAATTCATTTGCAAAGCACTGTGAGGAACTTATATGTATGCACATTATAATTAAGTTCTATATTTATTATTGAGATGCTTACCATAGAGGGAGTCCATGCCTTGAATTAACTAATATTAGTTGAACCTAGTACAATAATATAGAGATCTTCCATTGCCAAACACAAATAGTTGATTCATATAGAAAAAGTCGGTGTTATATCATTGCGTAAAAAGACAAATACCATACACAGATCTATCCCTTAAGTCCTTATAGAAATAATGGTGGCTCAAATCATTGTGGAAAAAGGTGAGCAACAAAAATGGACATAAAAAAAAAAAGGTTGTGCAAACTAGTGTTTGAGGAGATACTCATGTATCTAGGCCCTAGTATAAGATTTGACTTTTGAGGTGAGCGACAATCTCTTGGGAGCATCTATAAGAAGAAAATACTCATGAATAAATTTATCAAAAATATATTGAAGAGAAAAAGAAATAAAGAGTTAATTTTATATATAAGTTTGTTCACTCACACACTCATATGAACTTTGACATTAATGATCTTATGAGGTGTGAACATCCAGGGTAATTGTTACAAATAAGAGGGTGTACTTTATTGAATGTTTTTTGTGAGTGACACTATATTTTGAACTAAGATGCATCTAGACATGTTATTTGCCCCGTTGCTTATATATATAAAAATAAAAATTTTTGTTAAAACTTTTATTATTATTTATTTATTTTGGTTTTTATAAAATAAATATGAAAATATAAAATATATTGAGGTATGAGTTAGTGTTTGGATTATACACTTCGGTTTTTATGCTATGCCTACCAAGTGTTTGTTTTTATGTCTCAACCAAGCTACTTCATTCATTTTATCATGATTTTACTTGCATTCATGCTCACACATCAGGTGCATTTAATCCATGAAAAGTTGAGACACATGAGAGTTGTTCATCATGTCTTTTTTAGTGTCTTCATCTCCACCCACATAAGTGGTATTTATTGTCTTATGAGTCTTGTCAGATTAGTGACAAAATAGAGAGATTTAAATTTACCGTTGAAGGGGAGTTAAAAAGTCTTTGCGTTAAAAGATCTTTTGTGAAAGAGGTGTAAAAAGTAGGGGGAGTAGCAGTAAAAAATTGAGGGGGAGAACTAAATACTGAACATAGTTGTTGATGATGACTAGAATATTATTTAGTAGGTTTAGATTACATCTAACCTTTGATTTTGTTGAGACTAATTTCAAAGAGTATTTTATGTCATTTCTTCTCATTACTATATTAAGATTTTTTTCATGAGATCTGCTAGTTGTGTTTATCTTAGATTTATATTGCATTCATCAAGTTGGTTTTGTCACCAATCAGCTAAAAGGAGAGATTGTTAATATAAATGTTTGTTGGCTAGGATTAAATGAGTATGACCTATTTGAATTATTGGATTAATGTAATTTATCTTTATTTTTATCTATGAATATTTGAATTCTAAGATAAGTGGTTAAATAGATAAAGGTTCAAAAGACTTTTGATCAAGATTGAATGTTCAAAAAGATAAGAGATATCAAGTGATCTGGATAGAAGATTAAAAAAGAAGATATCAAGAAGAAAGAATTTCGAGCTATCAAGAAATTATCCAGAACAGAAGCTGAACAGAAATTAGTTACTACAGAGAAGAGTTATCGCGACATGTCAAGAATCCGTTAGGAGACGTCTTCGCGACAGATTCTATTTGTCAGCAGAATCCTACTGAAATTAGAACTCTTTCCAAATAGTTTATTTAAGGGATTCTACTGGTTAAGATTTTTAGATATTCATTTATATTTTCTAGATCACTTTCCAGTGCATATTTTAGTGAGAAAATTCCTTAGAGAATCTTCATATTGTTTCTCTCAAAGAGTGGTACTTGAGTGTGAGAAAATTCTCATGAGAATTTTCTAGTGTTTTATCTCTCTTTTTTGAGTGCGTGCATACTCCATGTTGGAGAATTAATTGGTCGAGTTTCAAGCACTGGAGTTCCAGGAGAAAATCCAATGTTTGAAGATCGTCAGAGTTCTGGCTGCTACTGCGATAGAAGACAAATGGGCCATTTGTCTGGTTAAGTAAGATTGTTAATTGACAAAGGTTTTTTAATTGAGAGTTACTTGTAATTGATTTTCAAATAATAAAATTAATTTTTTTAGGTTTGGTTGTCCCGTATGGTTTTATCTTTAAAGAGTTCTTTAAAGGGTTTCCCTTCGATACCAATCCTGGTGTTACGCACTTCGTTTATTTTATCTATTTGATTATTTATCAAATTAATTGCATGCTTGACAACTAACCAATTTGTTGAGTGAATTGGTAGATATTCCGGTTGCGTTACAGGGGTACTTGGGTAATTTCAATAATATACTTTAAGTCTATATATAAATTATTATATATACTTTAAAATTGAAAAACCAGACCAGAACCGGTAAAATTGCATGTACTGGTTTAGGAGGGTAACCGGTGCGTAATCAGTTTTTGAAAATGTAAAACCGATACATACCGGTTCGGTCTTAAACTTTGTCCAAAACCAGACCGGACCGGATCGGTTACATCCCTATCAGCGAGTTATACGAGCCGTTTGATTTTGATTGATAGGAGGAAAGTGTGAAAAATTCAAAACGATTTTTTTTAATACTAATAGTCTAATACTATATTACTATTACTAATATACTTCAACTCTATATATAAATTAGTATATGTACTTTAAAATCGAAAAATCGGACCGAACCAGACCGAAACCGGTAAAACTGGATTTACCAGTTTAGAAGGGTAACCGATGCATAATCGATTTTTGAAAATGTAAAACCGATACATACCGATTCGGTCTTAAATTTTGTCCAAAACCAGACCAGACTATACCGATTACACCCCTATCAGCGAGTCATACGAGCCGTTTGATTTTAATTGATAGGAGGAAAGTGTGAAAAATCCAAAACAATTTTTTTTAATACTAATAGTCTAATACTATATTACTATTAGTAATATACTTTAAGTCTATATATAAATTAATATATATACTTTAAAATCGAAAAATTGGATAGAACCAGACCAGAACCGGTAAAACTGGATGTACCGATTTAGGAGGGTAATCGATGCGTAATCGATTTTTTGAAAATGTAAAACCGATACATACCGGTTCGGTCTTAAATTTTGTCCAAAACCAGACCGAACCGAACCGGACCGGACTGGACCGGTTACACCCTTATTAGCGAGTCATACGAGCCGTTTGATTTTGATTGATAGGAGGAAAGTGTGAAAAATCCAAAACAATTTTTTTTAATCAACCTTTCACTAAAACCATAAAACATTACATAGCATTCAGAGCAAACCAAAGAGCATGATCAACAAAACCAGGGACACGTTCCCACCACATTTGAATATCAACAACATTCCAAGCATATCGAGCTAACCTATGAGCCACTCCGTTCCCCACCTCCTGAAAATATTACATCAAGCCTTTCGCCTCCTTGATCAAGTAGCCATTAGGTGAAAGAGAATCTTAATAAGACTGTAGTTCTTGTACCAAGAACGGACAATCAGATTCAATAATAAACTTAGGGATGCCAAGAGGAATACAAAATTGCAGTCCTCTGAACACAACAAACAACTTGACAGTAGCAGCTTCATCAACTTCAGCTTCTAGTTTACTTGCTGCCATAACCACCTTGCCTCTATCATCTCTTAAAACCAAACCAATACCAGCTTTCCTCATATTTGAAAAAACTGCCCTATCAACATTAAGTTTTAGAAAACCCCTTGAAGGTGACTGTCATTTAAACGCCTTCCTAATATTAGTAGAAGTTGGTGCGATTATCTCATTAAAAGCCTTATCAAGAGACAATGCATAGTTAGATGCCTCCAACGAATCAATCAAAATCTTCTCCATTTGCATCTTATTTTGCCAAAACCAAATACCCCAGCTTAGCACAAACAACATTGTGAAATCTGCCTCAGTACCCTAGATCAAAACAAATCTCACAATATCCATAAAACTCCTATAGGTTGAATCTACAGCAGTAGTGGTACAAACTGCCAAACTATTCGAGCATGTGAGCAAAACAGAAGTGTATGGATAACATCCTCCCTGGCATCCTTAAAAAAACAACAGCCACTATCCACTTCTACCTTTTTCTTTCTTAGATTAGTAATAGTTGGCAAAATATCCTTACAAGCTTTCCATGCAAAAGTTTTGATCTTCCTAGGAACTTGCATATGCCACAATCTCTTCCAAAGTCTCTTGTCTTGCATGAATATTGAGCTTTCCCCATCACAACTTGAACTTAAATTCTAAATCATAAGATAGGCACTTTTGACAGCAAAGCTTCCACTTAATTCTTCTATCCATATCAACTTATCCACATATTGATTAAATGACAACCTAATCTTAAGAATGTCATTAGCCACCATTGGAATGAAGAGAGCTTTTTCCTGATCAACCTTCCATGTTCTGGTATCCTGATCAATAAGACTATCAACTGTAGCATTCTCTTGAACAATAGTTATCAAACCTTCGTCTATGTCTAGTTGTATAACTTGATAGACTGGTACCTAAGAATCTTTCCAGATTTTTATGTTCTCTCTAGTCCCAACCCTCCATTGACATCCTGCCAACAACCACTCATTTGCCTAAAAAATCCCTCTCCATGCATAAGAAGGATGTGAGCCTAATTTAGAAAGGAAAAATTATCCATTAAACTTATAAATCATTTGCAACAAAGAACCCTCATTTTGTAATATCCTCCAACCTTGCTTGGCCAACAATGCCATATTGACAAAATGAAAATTCGTAAACTTCATTCCTCCTCTAAACTTAGACATACACAATCTTTGCCAACTTAACCAATGCACTTTCTTCTCACTGCCTCTTTGACCCCACCAGAATCTTGCCATCATCCCCTCCAACTCTCTACACAAACTCAAAGGTAGCTTGAAACAAGATATAGCATAAGTATGAATGGACAAAGCTACTGGCTTAATGAGTAATTCTCTCCCACCTTGTGATAACAGATTCTCTTTCCAACTCTGCAACTTAGTCCATACTCTCCTTTTAATATCAACAAAAGCCCTTGGCTTGGATCTCCCCACTAAGTTAGGCAAACCTAGATATTTTGAAGGTCCTAACCCCCCTAACACACACACACAAACTTAACAATTCCTTTTGTATAACTGCATCAACATTCTTAGAAAACACCACAAAAATTTTTTCTTTGTTCACCTTTTTGTCCAGAAGCTTCCTCATATTGCTCCAAAATCCCTTGAATGTGTCTAGTAGTATGAACATCAGCTCTACAAAAAATAATGTTATCATTCGCAAAAAGGATATGACTAACCATATGAGCCACTCTACGCACTCGTATCCCTCTCACATTCTGTTTTCTCTCGCATCTTTCAACAAAGCAATAAGATCCTCAGTACATAGGAGAAAAAGGTAAGGGGATAATGGATCCCCTTGCCTAATGCCCCTAGTAGGGATAATTGGCCCATGAGACACCCCATTGATCAAAACTGAAAAATAAACTGTTTTAACACATTTCATAACCAAACTCTCAAAATAATTTACAAACCCCAATTTCAGCATTATTTTCTCCAAAAAGCCCCATTCCACTAAATCATATGTTTTGTTCATATCCAACTTAAGAGACATATACCCCTTTTGGCCTTTTTTTTTTATGTCTCAAGTAATTAACAAGTTCATAGGCTACTAACACATTATCAGTTATCAATCAACCTCCCACAAAAGCATACTAAGATTCAAAAATTACTGCTGGCAAGAAAACCTTCAGCCTATTCACAATTACCTTAGAAATCAGCTTATACACCACATTATAAAGAATAATTAGTCGAAAATCCAAGACCAATTCACAAACCTTTTTCTTAGGAATCAAACTGATTAAAGGTATGATTAAGATCCTTTGGAAAATTAAAGGTTTGCACAACTGCAGCAGTTACAGAATCTCCAACAATCGTCCAATATGTTAGAAAAAAGAGTGGTGACATACTATCTGGACCTGGTGTCTTGGTTGGATGCATTTGTTGTATAGCCACACTTATTTCATCTATTACATAAGGCTTTGTAAGTTCAAAATTCATCTCCTCAATGGATTTTTGGTTCACACACTCCAAAACAATATCTTGATTCCTTTGCAAATAAGAGGTAAAAAGCTGTTTAAAGAAATCAACTATTAATTTGTCCCTTTGAGCTCCCTCCAACCAATTTCCCCTCTCATCCTATAACCTCTTGGTCAAATTCCTTCTTCTTCGATTAGTTCTTTGAGTATGAAAAAAACCGAGTATTTTAACCCCCCTCTTGTAGCCACTGAACTCGAGACATTTGTCTCCACATCATTTCCTCTCTCTCAAGCCATAATCGTACATCCTTCCTAAACTTAAACCAACAGGATTAGAATGCAAAGAATCTAGTGCCTGTAAATTCTAAAGGTGATCTCTAGCAACATCCAACTTCCTTCTAACATTGCCAAAAAAAGCCTTGTTCCACACAGCCAGTTGATCCTCACACCCATCATACTGCACCTATCAGCACCACTGCCCCACATATTCTCAATAATCTAAGCACATTTTTCCTCCCCCACCCACATGGCCTCAAACCTTAATTGTTTCATTTTTCACCCCCTATCTTCTGGTTTAACAGTCTCAAACCACATAGGTAAGTGGTCTGAATGAACTGCTGCACCATGCCTCACCACATCTTGAGAGAACACCTGAAAAAGTTTATTATTCCCCAAAAATCTATCCAACCTTTCACTAATAGAGCTATCACCTTTCCTCACATTACTCCAAGTGTATTTAGGCCCACTAAAACCCAAGTCTCTTAAAGAACAATCCATCATCACCTCCTTAAAAGCCTACATTTGATTTTAAGGTCGTGGTCTCCCTCCCCTTTTTAATTCAAATGTAAAATTTCATTAAAATCAACCCCTAGAAGCTAAGGATAATCCTCACTAGAGTTGAGTGATCTAATCAAATTCCAAGTAAAGGGTAAAAGCATTAGGATTTCCATAAATACCCGTAAATCTCCACTCCTGAAGATTACCCTCCTTAACTAGTGCCTTAACATGATGTCTAGAATAAGATTTAACCCTTACACATAAGTCCCCCTTCCAAAACAGAGCTAATCCACCACTTTTCCCCACACAATCAACAATAAAGCAATGACTGAAATCCAATTTATACTTACAGATTTCCATAGCCCATGCCCTCAGTTTTGTCTCCTGGAGGAACACAAAGTCGGGATCTTATTTCGTGATTAACTCACGTAGAGCTTGAATTTCCTGTGGGTTCCCAAGCCCACGAGAATTCCAACATAAGGTTTTAATGGCTGTCGGCAGGGCTGAGATCCAATCTCTGTCGATAGCTCAATCTGTACCTCATGAAGTTGTTCCCCCCATCATCGGTAATTCCACCTCTTTTCTGTCGTTTTCCCTCCGTAGAAAGGGCTCCCTGTGACGACAATAATGCCTTATGTTTATCTGCTCACAACCTGTTTGAAGAAGATACTAAGTTTCCAATGGTCACATCTTTCCTTTTCCATTTACGACACTCAAGGTTACTATTATTAGCAAGGCCTTGGTCATTTTGAAGGCCCACTTCACGCTCCCAACCAACATGGCCCATCAAGCTTTCCTTCCTCATCTCCATCCCTTCATTCAAAGTTTTAAAGTGTAACTGTTGCACCCGAGATTGTCGCACCTCACCACCCACATTTCATATCTGTTCAACAACATTAACACCCACATCAACACACATCTCCTACTCCTCCAAGATATTAGCTTTTAAAAGAAATTTAGATATCCTGCAAAGGAAGGAGTGTTTGTCGCCACAACTTCCTCAACTTCCTCAAACATTGGCACCCTATTACGTTGATTATTTGCCTGAAGAAACACCTCCATTGACGACTGATGTTGACCTGCAGCTTCCATGGTTTTTCCACCACGACCAACTCCCTGCAACCATGGACCATATGGAAAAGGACCCTCCTTCCCATCGAAGTGCCCCCTACTCACAGTCACAATGAGAATGGCCAAGCCTTCCACATATGTAACAAAAATCAGGCAACCTCTCATATGAGAAACCCACCCAATATGGGACACTAGACCCTATACAAAGCTTCTTTCCTCGCAATAGAGGCTTCGTTACATCCAGAAAAACTTGAACTCGCAAAAACTCCCCCCAAGCAACCTCCCCATTAACCAAGTTGACCTTCTCAACCGTACCTAAATCATCTCCAATCAGCTTTCCCACAGACTCACTTCAAGCCATTAGAGGTAAGTCATGGATTCTCACCTAGAACAAAGCTTCAGTTAACTGCAGATGTTGAGTTTGCTGAAAACCATCAAAGTTTTTTACTAGAATCAGTTGTTTATCGAAGGACCAAGGACCATCCCTAATAAACATTTCCTTATCCCTCACATCCTCAAATTCTGCAATAAGGAACTTTGAATCCAAATCTTGAATTCGCAGAGATTTAACTGGACGCCAAACCCTCCTCAACATCTGTTTAAGAGCTTCCTTGTTGTAATGTCTCATTGTCAACAACTGCACTATCAATCACTTCTCACCCCTCGCTACAGTATCTCGCACTAACTCAGAATCAACAAGGACCACTTCCTGCTCAGATTCTGTTAAGGACAACTTTTCATACAACCCATCCAATTCCTCTGCCATAGTCACAAAGAGACACTCACGAACCCCTGCACGTGAAACAGGAAAAGAGACCTCTACTCGTAGGAGTCTAAAGAGGAAAAAAAGTATATGGCATCCAAAACAATTTGAATGGCAAGAAAATATTATAAATAATGGTTTGGTTACATTTCATCTCGTCTCATACAATCATTACAATTTTTTTAACTTTTGACACAAAATATAATAAACAATTCAATTTTTTCAAACTCCAAAACAAAAACTATATTAAAAAATTATATTCTAACAATATTGTATTCAACTTTTATTTCATCTCATCTCATCTCATTTGTGTAACCAAACTAGACTTAAGGCTCGTTTGGTGAGATGAGATCAGATGAAAAATTTGTAAATAATAATGAGATAGTTTGTTAATGGTACTAATGAAATGGTCTGACTTAAATATTTTATGGGGTTTTGAAAAATGAGAGAGAAAAAGTTGTATAAAAATATTATAAAATTAAAATATTATTAAAATATAATTTTTTTAATATAATTTTTATTTTGAGATTTAAAAAATTTGAATTATTTTTTATGTTTTGTTTAGAAATTTGGAAAAGTTGTAATGATTATATAATGATCAAATGAAAAAATTAAGAATTTGAAATTGAAAAATATTTATATTTTAATGGTATTTAGATGTTGAGATAAAATGAGATGAAATGAGATTAATTAAGAATATCTGTAAAATTAAACGGGGCCACCCATGTGAGAATAATTACTTAATTAAAATTCTGAAAAGAATAATTTTTATATCTCAATAAATATTACAAAAAATCTAAAGTAGAAGAGGAAAGAGGCGATGAAGTCAAAGTGTTAAATAAGGAAGAATCAATAAGAGGAAAAATCAATAACCACTATATAACGAAGATATTTTTCCATCCCTATTGAATTAGAAATCATACATGTTAATAAACCTTTCGTCTTCAAACATTTCTTTTTTAATCGAGTGAGTTTATTGTAGTAATAAAGACAATATAATAAAAGGTGTTTTTAGTATGCAAGGGTCGACATAAGTCAATAAAATAAAACAAAACAAATCGATGAGGTTGCTCAATAGAGTGAACAAGATGTTTCAGAAATTATATGAGCAATACATAGATTCCAACTTTTTATGATGTAAATTATATATTATATATTAAATTATTTACATATTATAATTTATACCTTTATTTCACTTAAATATTTATTATGGAATAGTTGGTAAATATTACTAGGCCAGAATAAGATGATTATTTGTAAAAAATTTCGAGAGAGAAAATCAGGAATGAAATTAAATACTTATTTAATATATTCAATATCAAAATCAAAAATATTTAATATAGCTTACTATATGGTAAATATTTGTTTAGATGCTAGATTTTTCACATCTTGAATCAAAGCTTCTTTGGCATATTTACAATCAATTCGTAGTAAAAACTTTTGATTTAATATATCAACTTAAAATTTATAAATGCGCAATACAATAGCTGTGTTGTAATTATTTTGGGCAAGATATTAACATCCAAAATGAAATCGAATGATTTGATCATGGGTAGAAGAAGATAATTTTTGTTTTAAAATTCTTCCATATCCAAAGTCAGAGGCACCGGTTGCAACAATTTTAAAAATATAAAGAGACAAGTAAATAGGAGAGCTATTTGACATGAGACTTAATTTATTTGTCGCACTCAAAGACTCACAGTTGCATGGTTGGTTGAAATCAATTCAATTTTCGTTGGTTAGTTAGGAGCGAAGGAGCGGCCAAATATGGGGACGAACACCCTCCCCTTACCAAGCGGGGCTGGGGTTAAAGGACTACTACTTTTTTAACTTTTCATAAAAAAAATTAAACTCATCTTAATCTATTTCATACATTCAAACGCATATATTAACTTATTTACATTCAGACGCATTTCAATATGTCCCATAAAATACTACTGTTTATTAATCAACTCAGATCACCTGATATCATCTCAGCATCCAAACACAGCCTTTGACAAGTAAAATTGCTGAAGCATCTTAGATTTTATGCTAAATTATTAGCATCCAAGTCAAGTGAAATAGAGAGGATCTCGATACTCTTCCCTGCACTACCATGCCGCGAATATTAATTAGTGCTCATTGGTAATCAAAACATTGAAGTAGAGAGAGAGAGAGAGAGAGAGAGAGAGAGAGAGTGAGAGAGTCCATAGATATTGGAAGCACATCTCAACCAATTGAGGAGTTCCTCTCTGTTATTAGTTGCTCGTCATCATGAATAAATCTCAGTTCATTATAGAATTTGCAGATATAGCTCGAAGGATTCCTTTGACTATAAATGAATGAATGCAGGTCTCTCCTCCCTATACATATTCTGTGATATCCTTTCCCTCTATCTACAACACCTCAAATTTGAAAAACAAAACCATAAAAAACAAAAAAATTGAACATCTTATGCAATATAATTCCAATTCGACCTCTTAGGCTTTAAACATGAAGTGAAACACGGGTCTTTATCGGTTTTAGCTTCAATCCCATGCTTTCCGGAGAGAGGAGTTCCGGGGAGATGCAAGAGGGACTGAGGGGGCCCCTTGGGCTGTCACTGATGTGGCATGGCTTATACAATCCGTACCCCATGAAGAAGAACTCCATGGGTATCAACATGGCATGGGGCTGCTCCTCCGTCACCACTGATCCACAAGCCTGGACCTGCACAAACAACACAACCTTTAATACAAATGGCCCTTTGCACAATCCATGTGCATGTATTCAATTTCATATATTTCCTGAATTGAACTAGAAGTAACCTGTGATATGAGCATTATATCATAGACAATGACTTGGAAGCCTTGATTTATTATGTCCACAACAAATGCAGAATAAAACAGTTTCTTGGGAAGGATTCCATACAGAGTTTCATAGATTAATCAATCGGGAAAAAGTCCCAACAATTGCTGCAGGCATTGAACCCTTGCTAAGACCATAACTGGTCCACCTATAAATTATACGAACATATATTGCACCACATACCTCGACTAAGGCACTAAATCTACGGTCCAGTTTCGAGCTCATGTGAAGAGCCTCTGAATGGAAAGGAGAGCTATCACCAACAAAGATTAGTGAACGACATCTTAGTCTCTTCAACCCTTTGGTAATGTCTGGTCTCCTGCAAATTGGCAAAACCAAATCACAGCATAAGCATCTACGGTCAAATCTTTGTGAAGAGTACATAGATGCAAACAAACAAGGACACTGACAAAGCGGCCATTGCACAGTTTTTACCTATTGATTGCTTGAAGAAAACGAAAAACATTTATGCTCTGTCTCTCATCAAGCAACTGCAGAAACAAATGTCATGGGAATCATACAAACGTCACCTTTTGGAAATCCACCGTATAAGGAGGGAGAAAAGAAAGAGAATCAAATTCCAGAGAAGGTACAATTTTTGCACAAGTGAATTTAAAAAATAGCTTTAAGCACTGACTCTTCGACATGCTTGAACTATATCTGACTCTGGAACTCCTGCGCTACCCCGAAGTTCCTGTTAAAAATTTATACAACCTCATCACTCAGCCAACCCAGTAAAACCATGACTAATATAAGCAAAGGCAAACAAACATTGCCACAGTTGAGGAACTAGAATACCTTACTGAAGTAGCGTTGAAGCAAGCACTCCTTCACCAAGCCACACACGCCATAGAAATAAAGGAAGTTTGACATCACCTACAGAAAATACACATCATTGGATATGGTATAAAAATTGATGCATGTTTACCAGTAAGAATGGCAAGGTGTAAAGAAGGAACCTTATTATATATCCATTCAGTCCAGGAGGGTGCTTTGCATAAAGGGGACACAAGTATCAAACCAAGAACACGTTCCCTATACTTCAACTGTGACAGAAACCTTGCTCAGTTGATCCAATAATAGAAGATTTTCAAAAACATACTGATCACACTACTCCAGAAGGGTTACATACTGCAAATAGGGTAAGGATGTAGGCACCCGCTGTCACCCCCATACACATCACTGCCCCTAGCCTGAAGAAGGATATAATAATGTAATCAGAATACAAAGTCAAAAGACAGGTTCTCATCTGAGAAAAGACCAGAGGAGACACTCCATGAATAAATCCCCTTCTACACCGTCTTGTTAAGAAGCACAGTAAGGACTTCATGTAGCATGCTACTTAAGAACTGAAACTAAAGGTTTTTGGGCATAAAAAATTAACATAAAAATCCAATAAAATATAGAATAGTCATTACCTGAAAAAGTTAAGAATCTCAATTATCTGATCAGCTAAATCATCAACAGAGGGCACAGGATCATCGGGAAAAATTGCAGCTGCTCCTAACTAGAAAAACTCTTATGATAGTTCCAGAAGAGAAATTATGTGAAAAATACCATTTAGTTGTATATGCATGCGATACATTTTTCAGATAGAAAAATAGCCAAATTATAAAGATGCAGTCAAATCAACCAATTACAAACCTCGTGCCCAGGTGGACTGATATGATAGATGCAGAAGTTGTGGAGCAACAAAGAAGCTGCTTCAGGACAAAAGAACAATCCTTGGAAACAAGAGACATCTGCACAAAATATTAATAATTAAAATAATATTTGTGATAAAATCTCAGGAAAAAAGGGGCAAAATCACACATAACCCATAGTTGGTAAATTATTACTGCATATTGAAGGGTCAAGAACCAGATCTCAAAAAGAGAACAGGAAGAAGAAAGGGCTCAAATTGCACAGTTATTTTTTCAATTGTGTGGCAGGCATTTGTGAAAGGAGATAGCATCAGATTCCATTACACTTACGATTTAAAGCTAAATCAGGATAAGTAAGTAGTGCTGGTTTGTCTTGATCTCCATAAACTATAACAGACACAGGACCACAGCCAGTATGAATAAGATGTTCCTGCAGATGACAGATTATAATATAAGTGCTATGAACAGAGAAATCAGGCCAGTACCACTATGCATGCGAGATAACCATGTAGGTCTTAACATTCCAAGAAAGAAACAAACTGGTGCACTTTTAAATCCGTTTCATCACCATTACGTCTTTAACTTGTGTAGTAGGCATTTGTGAAAGGAGATAATAGCCTTCAGTATGTAACAGGAATCAAGTGTTTTGAAAATGTACCCCTCAAGTAAGCGAATGACGCCCAATTCATCCAGAGAATTTAATTCCCTAGAAGAGCTCCCCCATGTGCATCTACCCCTTTTCAGGCAGCCCAAAACTATCTTGCCACATCATATTGAATTAACTTTCCTAAAAGATGAAACAACTAATTAATTTCTGGTCTCAATCATTGTATTATTTTCCTTCCAAAGAAGAAAACAAAAAAGGATGACAGTTCAAAAGAAAGGCACGGAATCTCATAGACTTAAAGAAGGCATTGACTTTAGACCGATTAAATGATCGAAAAAATTAGGGAAAGAGATTGAAAAATAAGGAAACAGCTGGACTTGTCCATATAATAAAAAGGAATAAGATAAAGAAAGGTATAGCATAGGTTTCTTCAATGAATAGAAAGATGATTTGATCCGGGCAAGGAATTCATTAAAAGCAAGAGATTTCTCCTACGCTAAAATGCATAATACAGGAAAGGAATCTGATCCATCTCAAAAGTAACAAAAATATACAAACGAAGTCCCTATAACCCAATTCAAAGGGAATACCAAATAAAACAAAGGAATTTTAATGATTATTTCCAAAACAATCTGCTTGTACCCCAAGCATTAAGTATGCACAAAAAGTAAACAAAATTAAATGGGACCATTTTATTAAGGAAGATGATGAAGATCTGTCACAATCCCAACTGAAGCAACAAATCAGCAGCAAATCTGTCCAGCAGTAAATCAAGGGATCATTTGAAATTTATTTGTATATGTTGTCAGTTTTGATTTTCTATGTAAATGCCTTATGTTGTATATTTCCATACATAGCTCATCAGAAACTTGTATTTAAGGCTAATATGAATTGCAATATGATGTGTTCCAAAATCAAACCAAGAGCAGTATCTTGTTTCTTTATGGTATCCAGAGAGCCAGATCTCTAACGAGTTTCCCTATTTTTTTTCTTCCAGAGCAGTATCTTGTTTCTTAACATTTGTGGTAAAATGTATTTTACTTGAAGAAAGCTGTGTCGAGCTTAGCCAGGAGAATGGATTTGTGAGATCGAAAAAACTTATCAAATAAAGGTAAATGGAAAGATCACTTCCTCCCATCAAAAAAAGAAAATAGAAAGATCACTTCCAAGTTCCAATAACGGTTAGAAAAAAAAATATTTTTTTTTTTCTAAATCAAATATTTCATCAATCTAAGGGAAGAAAAAAACTAACCCATCCTTTATTGCGTTAAAAAGGAAGAAAATCAATGATTTTGGTGTTCTCCAAGCAATGATATAAAAACACCCACAAATAATAGTTTCCATTTCTTCTCCAACTTGTTCTCAACCAAACAAGAAATCAAACACCATCAATTCATTCAACTGCAGCAAAGTAAATTACTAAAAACCAAAGTCCAAAAAAAAATAAATAAATAAGAAGAAGAAAAGAACCTCGCAACCGTAAAATGCAGTCATTGGGAGGAAAAAAAGGAATTCACAACTGTTGAATGTAGTCATTGGAATTTGGAACTATACGAAAGAGCTGTTCGAAATTAACCCACACAAGCCAAAAAAAAACAGACAAACCTTTCCACCCAGATGGATCTTCTCCATATCGACGGAAACAGAGTTGTTAGAATCTGCCATGGCCGCAGTTCTTTGTATCCCAAAGTCCCACTGTCTCTCTCTCTCTCTCTCTGTCTCTCTCAATGTAAGCCTCTAGCTTCATTGGCTTATATACGAAGCAATTGTCTGTCTTAACTTACGACTCTATCTCTCTCTACCGTCTCTCTGACTGGAAAATCAACCTTCGGGGGTTAACCACCACTGACGGTCTTTACCCCCGTGGTGCTGGTCAAACCTTCTGCCAACTTTGCTTTTTATAGGAAAATAAATATAAACGACTAGTTTTTTAATTTTTTCAAACCAAATATGTCAAGAATGAGGAAGTTGGTCTCTCCATCAAACAGTTTAGAGCAACAAACTGCTATGTCCAACACAATATACCTAGTGGACTTAAGAAACTTTCATGATCATTTTCTGAAAGACTTGCTTGTTTACCAAAAAAAATACTTTAGATTTTTACAATTTCTTCACATAGTTTACAAATATATAAATACATTCATAAGAATTGAAGCTACATGTGTCATATTAGAAAATTGATTTCCTCATATCTTTTAAAATATATAAGATGTTTTTGCTAAAAAGACAAAGAAAAATAATAATAATAAATAAAAAGTATGCGACTTTATACAAATTGAGGTTAACTAAATTTTGTTCGAGTCATATCGTTTAATAATTGATCCTAATTTTGTTTTCAAAATATAAGATTAGATAATTTAATAAATGCACTTAGTAAGATTCATATCAAATTAACTTGTTTCTCTACGATCTTAGGTCCTGTTTGAATAGTGAAAGTATTTTATCTCACATCATTATTACAATTTTTTTAAATTTTTATACAAAGCAATAAACAATTAAACTTTTTCGAACTCCAAAACAATAATAATATTAAAAAATAATATTCTAATAATATTTTATTCAACTTTTAACTTTAGTATAAAACTATCTCATCTCATCTCACTATTCAAAATATATCAGTTTTATATTTACTTTCAACTCAACCGGACTATATCACGTGGTATGAGAAATAGAAGATGTGGACTTTAAATTTTCAATTCAAGGTTGAACTTTCATTTTATTTCCATGCCGAGTGTGTGTGATGTGCGCGCGCATACACGTCATTAAAATGCTTCTTTGTATGGGGCCCATTTTCTTCATTTTGTGACTTAGAAGTTACAAATTGTGGGTTATTTGCCTTTCATTTGACTCAATGATTAATCATATAAATGTGTATCATGTTGATATATAATGCTCATCTCATTTTGGCAACTTTTTGAAGTAGGTTATGGTTCCTTTCTCCTTGTGTTGTCCCCCACTTCATTCACCAACCACCAAAGTGCCGTTTTAGTTAAAAAAAAAAATGGAAGAATTAATTTTTTATTTTTTTTTACAAATATTCTATTTGCAGTTCTGAATAGAGAATTGCATGTAGTCTCATTGAAGAATGAGGATAAAAAGAGAAAAAACATAATTTTAAAAAATATATTATTGTAATTTTAAATTTTTTTAAACATAACTATATAAACTTGCATGAACAATCCCTATTGAAAATTGTATGTAGACTAACTCTTTTTTTTACAGGTGTAATGATTAGCATAACCATTGCTTATGAAAGAGATTGTTAAATCAAATAGTTAATGGTTCTCTTTCATGACCATATTTAGTAGTATTTAATTTGACTACAAAATTAACATCGTGTTCTTGCAGAAAACTACTGGTTTTGTACCAAATTTCACTCATAAAATCAATTACATTTTTTACAGATGTAATTACTCCATGAAAGCAAGGTAGTAAAAGTGGGGGAGGAAGATGATAACTAACTCCAGTAAGTGAACATGTATTGCTCTAATACAATTAGTAAACATCTTTACCATGGGGAAATTGGTGATATCATAAATATTTTAGCAAAACTGACTAGATGCTATGGAAGCTTATCACCTACTCGTTTCTATCTCCAGCAACCTGAAGCATTACAGTATCTCGTCTGCCAAGGCAAAAAATAAATGGTGATTGCACAGATTTTTATCATGAAGTTGGTTAACATTCTAACAGAGCGCAACAAAAGAGTGAAGTTGCTACAAATAGCATGGTTAAGGTCTTTTCCCCACAGATAACCTTAAAACTCCTTTGTTTCTGTATCCTCATCCGAGAGTGGATTCTCAACGTCACTCTCACTATCAGAACCATCGTTACTTACAATAGTGGACCTTGCTCTGACTGAATCTGAGTTTTGGCAAAGGTCATACTTGACAAATTTTATCTTCTGATTTTCAGCACTTTTCCCTTCTTTCCGTTTTCTTCCTCCATTTTCTGGCAGCTTCATCATGTGGGCAGCGGCCACAAATGCAGCACTCATGGATTGTTTCATCTTATCCTCATCTGTATCTTTGTCTGCTCCATTATTATCAATGGTAAAGAGAATATCATCATCCACTTTTTTGTCCTCCAACTTAGATGCAGGTTGCTCCAAGTCAGCTTTAAAGATATCAAGAACTATTTTGGTACGATATTTTGAAATGCTATCATCAAATACTTTTATTCCCCGATCCTCGAGGTTTAGTAGCCACTCTGGAAAATCAGATCATTGACAATAAAAATTAGATAAACAAGTCGGTCATCAACTACAGAGTGCAGTTGTTTGAGCTACTTACTGATTAGAGCTTTTGGTGAGGATCCACTTGATCTATTCAGTTTTTCCTCCAAAACAATCTGGCTGCTGCCCCATTTAATAATTTGGGTTGGTAGAAGTGAATTGGAAAAGGCGTCCATGTAAGAAATAGCTCTCTTCTGATCCCCACCTTCCCTGCAGCAAACACAATAATGCATGAGACTTTGAGCTGAAGAATTCATTAGAATTTCAACAATATAACTCTTCTGTAGTACCTGAAAAATTCTATGGCCTCATATGTAAGAATCAATCTTGCCATGGCAAGACATTTCATGTGCTCAGCAGGTATACTGAATGCCCTCTCAGGACTTAGAAAAGAATACTCAACCAATATAACAGCATCATAGAGGACATTTCTTAACAAAACTTCATCTTCAGAACTCTGCATAGACATATTTCCACGGGAAGCTCCTTAGAATCGGGACCATCTTCAAGATACATAATTTTGACTACTGTACACACTCGCACACACTGATAAAACCCCCAAGGAAGCAAGAAACTGTACAGATAATTGGGGATACACATTAACAAATTAAACGTTCCGAGAAAGACATACTAACCAATAGGGAAGTCACAGTCAAAACCCTCTCCAGCAGTATCCGCACAAGGGTCTCTGGATTAAGAAACAATCATGATGTAAGCGTACCAAAGTTGAAATCAGAGAAAACACTACTGTAATGGAGAAGTCAAAGGAACATCGGAAATGGTAAAATTTGATTTGTATAATAAAAACAGCATTCACCAATTCATGATTGACAAGACAAGAACTAGGTTATAATTTGTTACAATAAAAGGAGTTTAATTGGACAGCCGAAAAAATTCCCTGACAAGTACTAACCGAAAAAGTAGAAGCTCCGAAAGCCAGAAATTGAACCAACAGCCCAATTCCTCAACTCCTCCCTCGCAATCCCAGGCTTCCCAGCACGTAATTTTAAGCAAAGTTCCAACAGAAACACCTCGGCAATAACAACTCCAGCCAACTGTCCGACACAAAATTTTCCGTCACTGAGCCATTGAATAGTTTCACCACTTAGAAGCGGCAAGAAAGCCTCTATGCCATCATTAGAACCGATCCAAATGCGAACTAATTCTGCGAAAAGAGTTGTCGAATTCGAACCAAGCGAACCACATTCGTCGCTAGAATCCTTACTACAACACAAATTGATATACCCAAGAATGCTTTCCACCAATGACATAATCTCCCTCATTGCTTTCCTCTCTCTCTTCAAAGCCAAGTCCTTTCCAAACAACTCAACAACCACCTTGTACACCTCGAACACCACCGGAGTAAGCAATGCTATGCACTTCGAAGAACCGCACGAAACAGAACAAGAAGATACCAACTGAAACAAGTCCTTCGAGGCAGTTATCCGATCCAAAAGGTCATCTTTCCGTGGGTTTCTGCTGCGAAAGGTTAATCCGGCGTACACCCAGATCGATTCAAGAGGTGGGTCAAGCTTTGCTTGCATTAATTCGTAGAAAACATGAATGAAATGAGATAAGTCGAGGGTTTCTTCGTGGATTTCGGCAAAAAGATTTTGCATTGACTGGTTTAGCTTGAGCTCGTAGTTCTTGCCTACTAGGAGGTCGATACAGTTTTGTGGAGTGGAAGATGCGGGTTCGATTGCAGCTACAGACATGCTGCTTCTTTGTGGGAATCTAATGGGGGAGAGCGAAAGATGAATCAGAGACAGCTAATGCTAAACCCCAGAAACCCTATAAATAGGAAAGTTGAGGGAGAAAGGCGATTACATTGTTTAGGGTTTAAACAAGGCCATTTGAATGTTCCATTTTTTTTTGCCACGTAAGCATGGAATTAATTATATACCGGAAATTAACCTTGGATGGTTCTGGCCTTGAGTTGCTTTCCAATATTTTTGAGTTACTAGCATTCCCGTGCATTGGGCACTTAATTATGTAAATGATACAAGGGTCAAGGAAAGATTATTTGATAATACATCGAAATTATTTGTATACCCTATAGCAAAGTTGGATTACTTCTTAGAAGTTGTGACACAATTATCGGTATATTACATTCATAAAAATTATCATTGCTTTGAGCCGTTTGGACTCGAAATGGATTAGAGATACTAAACATGATGTGACCAAATGACTTGGGGGCATAACGAGACCTTTTTTGAGATGGTGTTATGCTAGTTTTCTCTAAAAATGATTTGGTATAGTGTTTCCATTCTTTTTTCTTTTACTAATATACTCAGTAGTATTACAATCTATCTATTAATATAAACATGATTGATGGCATGCCTTGCTCTTCGTACGTCCATCCATTAGGCTTGGCATATGAAGTGGCTTAATGGCTAGGCATTTAACCCTACCCGGGGGTTATAATTGGAGGGTTATATATAAACCCACCCCTCCCCCTCCCCCTCCCCCTCCCCCTTTAGAATGAGTAGTTCATGAAAAACTTGAGAATCATTTTCAAATATTACGTGTTTGTATTTAGGTTGTGGAATTTGAAAGTGGTGTTCTAGTATTTTTACCACGGGGCACACTCTACCACTGGAGAAGATAATTTTAGATCAAAGATATTCGTAAAATAATCGCATCAGATCCATGATTTACCGCTCGAGGTAAACGCTTCCGCTATACTCTAATATAGAATTTCTAACAATTATCATCAACAATGTCAACAAGGGGTTCCATCAAGGCTTATTTCTTGATGCAGCTCATGTCGAAGCCATATACATTATTTTAAACTAGAGAACAAAATTGGCAAGGGAAAAAATCAAGTACAAATAAATGGCATTGGATCATCCATCGGAAAAGGCATAGCACTTGAAATTTCCAAAACAGAAATAGATGAGAGATCATAGGCTTTAGTACTATTCGATTTATATATTAAAACTGTCTATAGTCTCACATTCAATTTTATTGTCTTTGTATTCTGAATCCTTTAATGGTTGTCAAGTATAGGGATGTTTTGTCAGGTAGCACAGCTCCATCCTCAACCCGGATAGATGATTTTATAAAAATGTCATTTTATTTAAAATGAAGTTGTAAAATAGTTGCATTCGTACCAATTAGGTTGGGTGGTGAGGCTCTGTGACCAGGCATGCTCGTCGAATCTACTTGTCTCGCTAGGTTGCCCATCAACCCAACCCACCCGCCTTGAGTGTCGGTGTGGGTGGGTTGCTACCAAATATAATATGTGGGTGACAGTACCAACCCGCTCAAATTTTCACCCTCCCACTTGTATAATATATATAAACTTAAAAATCATAATTTGTTTCTCTCTCCTCTCATTTTCCCTCCCGATGCCCACGTCTCCTCTTCCTCTCCTTCCTCTCAAGTTCGCGCTCTCTCATCTTCTTCTATTATTCTTCTTTTTCTCCTCTTCTCAGCCTTCTTCTTCTTCAGAATCTCCACACCCATGACCAAGTCGTAGTCGTGGCCACGGGTCGTCGCCACTTCTGGTCTACAACAGTAAGAGTCATACGACCATGGCTTGGCTGTGGATCTCTACAACCCAAGACCACGGCCATAGTCGCGCCACCATGGATATGAGATTTCTTCATTCAATCCATAAACTTAAATACAAATATGAGATTATTTTGGTTGTTTTGTGCGCTTGGTATTGATTTGGAGCGATTGTGATTGGTTTTGTCCGATTTTTTTATATATTTGCATTTATGTTGTGATTTGTGCGACTTTTTTGGTTAATTTGTTGGTGGACAGGGTTGTTGGACGGTAGTGGCGTCAATCTACCCGCCTATTAAATGGATGTGGACGATCAGAGATGTGGTCAGGGACGGGATGCGGAGGTCGATTTAGCCACCCCGCCCAGGCGAGGGCGGGGGTGTGATGGGTGGTTACCCATGTAAGAGTTTTGTCAAAACTCTATTTCCCACACACCCATGTCCTAATGGATTTAGATTAGTTCAAATATTATCACTTAATTAATGAGTCATAGTGGAACATAAATACTTCTAGATTTCATGATGGCTAAGAGTCTATAAATAATACTAAAGAGTCAAGGGTTCTCACCTACAATATTATTGTGCCTCTAGCCATCGAGAGACACTTAAACGTGAAGTTGCTAAGGTGATCATTCTCTCATATTCAGGTCAAATTCTTCATCAAACCATGATGAAGAAATGTATGTCTTTTAATTGTTATTATTTTATTATCATAGATCATAGAAAATCGAAGATCCAAATATTAATGACCATGTTAAAATATTTAATATGTGATATCAAAGTTTTATGTTACAAATATTCTATGGTCTTGATAAAATATAGATTTAATATATATCACCATGTACTTCTCTCACTCATCGTGTAACTCTCCCACTTTTATATTGATATATTTCTGTAGAAGAGAAACTCACATGATTCTTCATGCAATTGCGCATTGATATTCATGTGAATATATATGGAATTATTTTGGTTTCCAACTTTGTTTGGGTTGATTATGATGGAGAAAGGTGAGGAGCCGTCGTATGGCTTGGTAGTGCACGGTGTAAGGTGGCCGGAGTCCCCTTGCCTATGACTCGGGATGTATGGCGGCTTGAAGTGGTAGCCTAAAGGGGCTGAGAAGCCCCAATTAGTTGATAAATATTTTTCTGTGGGTTTCCGTTGATATAAAAAATAAAATTGAGGGAAGGGTGTTTGGCACCACGAGGAGGTTGAGAACCTCCTCGCCGGCTCCTTTGTGACGGTGGCACAGAGGGCTATAAAGCCCAGTGGCCGTGTCAATGTTATTTATTAAAAAAAAAAGGCAGAGAAGTAAGAAAGGAGGTGGAAATCAGCGCCGAGAACGCCTTGCCAACTTCTCGTCGGCAAGGCCCACAGCCACGCCAGAACAAATGAATGAGATTATGGTGCGGTGCCTCAAGGATGAAGAAGAAAAGAAGAGGCAGGTAGGATTTCTTCAACCCGTTCAGGGCCTTAGACCGAATGTGGGCCATAAGTATAGGCCCAGTCTAAGGTTCACAATAGGAAAAGAATAGGTGTGGGCCAATATAATGGGCCAAAATTTTGGCCCAACCCAAGACTAAAAAAAAAAAGAAAAAGGGGCCAAAAGAGTCAGGCCTGTACAGTAGGCCCGACCCAAATGAAAGGGCATGTACAATAGGCTCAATCCAACTGGTGTTTGACCAATACACTGAACCGGGTTTTGGCCTAGGTTCCTTGACCGGTCCGGTTTAGACCGGGACCAGTCAGATTATAATAATATTATTTTATTATTATTTATTTTAATTAATTAATTAATTAATTTAAGAAAAATCTGAAATTTTATTTTCTCTTATCTGCTTGTTCTTACTTTTCAATAAATGCATGAATTATTTAATATTACTTTTTTTACTCTTGTTTAAATTATTGTTATGCTATATATAATTATTTATCTAATATGGGGCAAATGATTTGCACCAAAATTAAGCAAAATATTGGTTGCTCAAAGGTATAAGGTTTTTCTTAATTTTGGATGAAAAGTTATTAAACTCTATAGTAAGATGGGTATGATGGAGTGAATAATTCGTTTATCAAGATCTATTTCCAAAGGAGGATCTTAATGACATTACTAGTTCTTCCATTAAATTAAGGTTGGAGTGAACATTTTGTGTCAAGATCTACTTCCAAAGAAGGATTTTGATGACGCTATTAGTTCTTCCATTAAAGGTTGGAGTGAACAATTTGTGTATCAAGATCTACTCCCAAATGCGAATTTTAATGACACTACTAGTTCATCCATTAAATAGGGTTGAAGTGAAAAATTTGTGTGTCGATACCTACTCTCAAAAAATGGTCTTGATAACACTACTAGTTCATCCATCAAAATAAGTTTGGAGGGAATAATTTATATGTCAGAATTTACTCCCAAATGAGAATTCTAGTGATACAATTAGTTCATCCACATAATTTTATACTGGTGAGAACATTTTGTGTGTTAAGATTAACTCACAAAGGAGAATCTGGTGATATAGCTAGTTCATCCACATAATTTAACATTTGTGAGAACACTTTGTATGTTAAGATTGACTTCCAAATAATAAATCTTAATAACATTACTAGTTCATCCATAATTATTTAAATTATGATTATTGTTTATAAGTGTCTAAATCAAAGCATTATGTAACCTAAATTTTATTTTTTGGAGTAAGCATACCAACATCATTGCATTCACAGACTTCATTTGTTCCTATTTTGAATGACTCTAATTTTTCTGAGTGGGCTGAGCGAGTCTGATTCACATTAGGAGTTCTTGACCTGGGCTCATCCCTTACGAGTCCAAAACTACCACCTATCATTTAGAGTAGTAACAGGGATGAGAGAGAATCATTTAAACAGTAGGAGAGATCAAACAAGTTAAGTCTAATGTTCATGAAAATAACAATAGCTAAAAATATAACACATTCACTCCCAAGTACTGATGATGCCCAAATATTTTTGAAAAATGCTGAGCAGAGGTTTCGGCCTGCAGATAAATCTTTAGCAGAAACATTGATGGCTAGACTTACCACCATGAAACATGATGGAGCTAAAGGAATGCAAAAGCATATCCTTGAAATGACAAATATTGTTGTCACCTTGGGAATGAAAGTAGAGGAGTATTTTATTGTACAGTTTATTTTGAACTCATTGCCACCTTAATATAGTCCATTCCAGATGCACTATAATTCTATTAAACATAAATTGAATATGAATGAGTTGGCAAGTATGGTAGTTCAAAAAGAAGTAAGACTGAAACAATAAGGACAATACTTAGCTAATTTTGTGACTAAAGAAGCTGGAAAGAAAAAGTATCGTCGTGGAAAAATAAGACAAACTGGACCACAAAAAGGAAAGGAGCTTGTGAAATCAATCAAGTTCAACATACCAGTGGCAAATGCTACTTTTGTGGGAAACTCAGACACATGAAAGCTGAGTGTTCGAAAAGTAAGACTTAGTTTGAAAAGAATGGTAAGTCTTTTACCTTTGTATGTTTTGAATCAAATCTTGTAAATGTTCCTACTAACTCTTAGTGGCTAGATTTGGGTATTAATGTTCATGTTTCTATTACAATGCAGAGATACCATACAAGCCGCACACCAAAACCCTGTGAGCGATTTGTTTTTATGGATAACAAGAAGAAGGCTAGGCCTGGTTTGGATGCAAGAAGTGTTTCATTTCATCTCATCTCATATCATTTCATCATTACAACTTTCTCAAAGTTCTATACAAAATACAATAAGTAATTCAACTTTCTTAAATTTCAAAGCAATAAGAGTATTAAAAAATAATATTCCAACAATATTTTATTCAACTTTTAACATTCATTTCAACTCACTATCCAAACGGCACCTAAAGTTTTAGCCATAGGAACCTTTTGTTTAGTTTTGAGTATCGGTCATTGTTTAGGCCTTCATGACACAGTTTTTGTAACTTCTATGAGGCGTAAGTTAATTTTCCTATCCAGGCTTGACACTGATGGTTATTCTTTTTCATTCCATAATGGTAGTTTCAATTTGTTCAAAAACACCTTATCTATTGGTTCTGGGTATCTTTCTAATGGTTTTTATCAATTTTGCCTTGATAATACATTTGTTAAAAATATCTATACCCAACCAACACCATGAAACATGTATTGGAACTAAAATAAACATGATGGATGAGCACTCTTATGACTTGTGACATAAAAGATTGGGACAAATCTCTAAAGAAATGTTGTAGCAATTAGTAAAATAAGGGATACTTCCGCATTTAGATTTTACTAATCTTCAGGTGTGTGTGGATTGCATTAAAGGAAAGCAAACCAAACATACTAAGAAAGGTGTTACAAGAAGTAAGGAGCTTCTTGAAATAATATACACAGATATATATGGATCATTCTCCACTTAATGTTTTGGTAGAGAAAAGTATTTTATCACCTTTATAGATGATTTTTCACGGTTTGGATATATCTATCTGCTACATAAGAAATTTCAAGTTGTTTTAGTACTTGAGGTATTTCTTATGGAGGTGAAAAGGCAATTAGAAAGAAAGGTGAAAATCATTAGATTGGATCGAGATAGAGAATACTATGAAAAGTATGACGAATTAGGTCGTAATCATGGCCCATTCACCAAACTTCTTGAACAACATCGCATTGTTGCACAGTACACGATGCTAGGAATGCCACAGCAGAATGGCATTGCTGAAAGGCATAATCTGGCCTCATTGGATATATTCAGAAGTATGGTAAGCAATTCTACCTTACCCAAATCATTGTGGAGTGGAGCTATTAAGACGATAATGTATATTTTAAACCGAGTTCCTAATAAGTCAGTTCCAAATACTCCATTCGAGCTATGGATTGGTAAGACGCCAAGTTTAAGGAACATGCATGTTTGGAGTTGCCCAGACGAAGCGAGACTTTACAATCCACATGAAATAAAATTGGATCCTAGAACAGTGAGTGGGTATTTTATTGGCTAGACTCAAGAGAAATCCAAAAGGTATAGGTTCTACTGTCCTAATCACAGTTTGAGAATAGTGGAAATAGAAAATGTCAAATTCATTGAACTTGGCGAGATCAGTGGGAGCATGAAACATAGAGGTGTTAATCATTGAGGAAGTACAAGTAGATGTTCCTATACCTACATCCTCAGAAAAGATAGTGGTTCCTCTAATTGATCATCACAATGATACATTGGAACGAGTAAATGATCCCTCATCTCAAAATGATAATACTACTGATGAACCAAATATGAAGTCACCAGAACAAGCAGTTTACAAAGATCTCAAAGAGAACGAAGACTTGCTATTTCAACAGACTACAATGTGTATCTCCAGGAATTTGAATTTGACATCGAGACAAGTGATCGAAGATCCACTAATGTTTTCACAAGCTATAGAAATGAGTGATTCTAGTAAATAGACCGTTGCCTTGAAAGAAGAGTTGAAATCCTTGGATCAGAATCAAGTCTAGGATCTCGTTAAATTGCTTGGAGGGTGTAAGAGAATAGGATGTAAATGGGTCTTTAAAATAAAACGTGATGCAAAAGGCAACGTTGAACGATATAAGGTTAGATTTGCTGGCAAGGGCTTCACTCAGAATGAAGGCATTGATTATAAAGTGACTTTTTCTCCAGTATCTAAAAACGATTCTTTCAAGATCATTATGACATTGGTGGCTCCTTATGATTTAGAGTTGCACTAGATGGATGTGAAAACGACATTTTTAAATGGAAGTTTGAATGAAGAGGTCTACATGGAGCAGAGAGAAAGCTACTCAAAAAAGGGCAAAGGTCACCTAGTATGCAAGCTCAAGAAATTGATCTATGAGCTTAAACAAGCCTCCCAACAATGGTACTTAAAGTTTAATGATACCATTACTGCTTATGAATTTAAAGAAAATATTGTTCATCAATGTATATATCTGAAGGTCAGTGAGAATAAGTTTATATTTTTGATCCTGTATGTTGATTATATCTTATTTGCTAGTAGTGATATTAGTCTACTTTATGAAACCAAGGGTTTTCTCTCCAAAAACTTTGAAATTAAAGATATGGGTGATGCATCCTTCGTGATCGGAATCAAAATTTTTCGAGATAAAAAACGAGAACTATTGAGATTGTCTCAGACAAGTTACATAGAAAGAGTTCTTGAGAGATTTGGCATGAAAGATTGTTCATCACTGGATACTCCAATATCAAAGGTGATAAGTTTAGCCTATCACAATGTCCTAGAACTGAGTGGGAGCGTAAAGAGATGAAAAAAATCCCCTATGCTTCAGATGTGGGGAGCTTGATATATGCATAGATTTGCACGAGTCCAGACATTAGTTTTGTAGTCGGCATGCTTGGGTGCTACCAAAGTAATCCAGAGATGTCTCATTGGAAAGCAGCAAAGAGGGCATTGCTGTATCTGCAAGGAATTAAGGATTACCAGCTTACCTTTAGAACAACTGGCAGTTTGGAGGTAACTAGATACTCAAATTTTGATCTTGCTGGTTGCTCTGATAGCAGGAAATCTACTACAGGTTATGTTTTCTTGTTGGCTGGTGGAGTAATCTCATGGAGAAGCATGAAGCAAACAATTACTGCTTCATCTTCAATAGAGGTTGAGTTTGTGGCATGCTTTGAGGCCACAATACATGGTTTATAGCTGAGAAACTTTATCTCAAGACTTGGAGTTGTAAACTATTGCCAAGCCCCTAAGAATTTATTGTGATAATTCCTTTGCAGTATTTTTCTCCAGAAATGATAGGTATTCTAATGGTGCCAAGCTCATGGAAGTCAAATACCTAAGCATTAAGGAGAAAGTACATAAACAAACAGTGTCCATAGAACATATTAGTAATATGCTTATGATAGCAGACCCTTTGACAAAGGGCCTAGTAGCGAAGCAGTTAAAGAACATGTTGATATAATGGGCCTTATGTCTCTATCCATGATATGAACATGTTAATGAGCTCGTTGATTTTTTGGATATTTTTTTTTTTTACACTAAATGATATCTATTATGGTTGTTTTGTTTTTGTTTTCTTATCTTTTCACTTTATATGTACATTAAATGGTGTGGATGAATGATGACAAGATAGTATCTACAATAGACATGAATTGGAACCCAATGCATTACAGTATTTGTCTTAATTGTCCCAATTAAAGATTGTGTTAAATTAAGTTACTAGTGTCGTGTTACGTTAAAGGAAGTTTGTTGGCTATATAATAGAGGACCATCATGACTCGCATTGGTAGTTGATTTGACATTGATATTGCAGAACTCATATAATATATTTTGAGCTATGAATGTTTTCTAGAAATGAATGTGCGCATATAGCTAATTTCCTATAATAAACCCATAAACGAAAAATGTTATTTTAACAAAAAATGTTATTTTATCGGCGTATGGATCATGTGGGAGAATGTAAGAGTTTTATTAAAACTCTTATCAAGTGTGAGAGAGAGAGAGAGAGAAGTCTAATTCACTTACCATGTTTAGTGTATTAATATATAGACTAGTAAATAAAAAAATTTTACAGAACGAATATTGCCCCTTAGCATAAGATCAATGACTTTTAACCGATAAAAAAAGGTCTGATATATGTACTCTCTAAGCACTATAATCCCCCTTGAATATTTTTATTTCATTAAAAAAAAAAAAAAAAAAAGGAATGCTTTATAATTACAAATCTTTAAAAGTAAGTATTTTTAAGTATGAGATGGAGACGTACAGAAGGGATAAAAAGCTATTGAACTCTTTAACAATCAGTTTCATATATCTAGTACTGCAATTTCTTTACCCTGTCTGAATTATAGCTACATAACTCTTTGCATTTGAAAATTTGATATCATATCTTTATGTTTGCCCAAAGAACAGTCCAATTGCAGACTTTACGAGATTCAGCTATCGATGTGCTAATTCGCAAATACTGTTTATGGAAAATAAAGTTCAGTGCCTAACTCATTAGTTTTCTCAGTTTTGGCCCATTATTAGTAACACAATGCTGTAAACTTTGGCAGGCAAACAAAATGCCTTCAGCAATGACTACATACATTATTCTGTGCTGAACTGCTATGTTTCATATTTTAGCAGTGCCAAATTCACAACAGCACAATTCAACCAGTTGTAGAGCACATTGCCAAGGACGGCAACCATTTCTAAATAGATGGAGGTCTCTTCTCGAGCGGCCATGGTGCCCCCGCCATCACAGCTTCGATGTCCAAGATTTCCCGGGGACACTTTGTCATGTTCTTGCAACCACTGGCAGTGACATGCTGCAAAAATAAAAAAGGGAACAAAAATAAAGAACAGTATAACGAAAATAAAAAATAAAAGTCAAATGCACAAAAGCGATCAATTGCTACCATACAAAGAGAAACCAGCAGCAGCATACTTTTGGAAAGGAAAAATTAAGCTAATCTGAGCTTCATATGGTTCTGGACAAAAACTTATTTGAAGAAAAGGGAAAAAATGGTCACAATATGGTATCGCCTAAAATGGTTTATTTAGTAAGTTAAAAGATTTGGGTTAAGAAAATGTGCTACTACTGCATTTCGTATATATAGAAAATTGAAATGGGTAAATTACATGTGCTTTGTGCGACGAGTGCAAATGTAATCTTATCATGCACGGATGAAAACCTCAAAGAGAACAAATCATTTAATCAAGTTTCAGATGTAAAAGAAAGAAAGGTCTGGTAAAATAGCGTACCACGTCACTTTCAATTCGAACTCCCCCAAAACCTTTAAATCTTCCGATTACTTCATGATTGAAGAATCCTGATGTGCTTTGACTTTCCATGGCAGGAAGCAATAAAGCATCAATGAAGTAGCATCCAGGCTCTACAGTTATCACCTACATAAAATGACAGCAAGAAAATAGAATGAAGAGTATTCTAATTTATTTTCTGTAGCATTTATGCCAGAGATCCGTCAAACTATACAGCATATCACAGAAAAAGGCTCAACTACAGAAATGAACCAGTTAATCAACCAGTTGTAGATAACCCGAACGTCATTTTTTATTTAATTAATTTAAACGCAATCCTTCAGGAGCCAAAAAAGATGTAATTAATAAATCAATGACAGACTTCAATCAATCACCAAAGATTAAAACGCCCAGGAGTTCCTTCCAAGAAACATGCAAGATAGGGCCAAATATTTCAGTTCATTTCCACCCCCATAGAATGAGAAGTTCTCAAGCGTGAATGGAAGCATATACCCTTATGGTAAAGCATAAAAAAATGACATTCAACATATAATTTTACCACATTTCCAAAGATGTATCCCTGACAAAGATGCTTGGCACATTATGTTATATGTAAAACAATCCACTTTCCTTTGGAAAAATTATCACCAAAAAGTCAGATATTCTCGTAGCAAATAGATAATAACAAAAACTAAAATTCCAAGGCAGATATTCCAACAAATTCTGATTTTAAAAATCAGATAAGTATAAATGAAAACATGATACTAAAAATCTGAAGGAAATCATTCAACCTCATGGGTATCTATCGCAACATGCATGCTTTTTAACTAGGGTCATAGATTTCAACAAATAGAACCTCCAATATATGATTTGATTCTTTTACATCAAGGATTAGAAAAAAGGAATTTCCATTTGCGCAGAAAAACCATTACTAACCATTCCCTCCAGGAGCTCTCGGGTTGTACGTAAAGACCTCAATCCAGGTTCTTTTCGTCTTTCTGCTCCCTGCAAATAAATAAATAAATAAAAGGTTTCCAAGCAGCAAGCAAAATAAAATATTAACATTGTATAATTTGCAGAGTTCACAATAAACATATTTACTATAAATAGAAACTGCATGAGAAATATTATGCACAAAGACCTTTAAGTAGCCCCCGGGATCATGCGTGTCAATACCAAGGAAATGCCCTAGACCATGAGGCATGAAAACAGCACCCAATCGTTTAGCCATCATATCATCCACATTGCTAGAGCCAGCAACCACAACTATACATCAAATTTTTATTCTAACAAGAGCAACAAGCTGCAAATAACTGAGAATGCATTATTTGAGCAAATAGATGTTACCCAACAACGATGCATCCTTTCTTCAATGATTCAAGGATAACTTTCTCTGCTAACCTGCAGCATTTTAAGGGGACAAAGGAAATAGGAAGAGAATGAAGACCCAGACTTGCAGTCCTAGAAGATCTAGAAAACCTTGACCAGGATCAATGGACTAGAAACTATAACAACTGCATTTCTATTTAATTAGAAACTATGACGCATATCTATTGACACTTCTAGGACATGATGTCCAGTTTCCAGAACACCGCATCAGAGCATGATGAGAGATATTAGATTCAAATATTGACAGATATTAGATTGGAAAGTTTATAATACTCAATTTTATAATACTCAATGAGTAAACGCTGCTTTGACATTTCTTGGCTACCATACTTTGTTTAGACTTTGATTCAAAGTGATTTTTTTCTTTTATAATTTCTGCAATTCTGTAAAAGATTTTTGGGTAACTGTACAGGTCCATGAAGTTTGACCTTTTTTCAAACACGTCCCTAAGGTTGAAAAAGTTTCAAGAGATCCCTGAGGTATACCTGTAAATCAAAATGATCCCGCTGTCCAGATTCCATTAACTCATTAAAGGAAATTGCTGACATGGCACCTACGTGTCACGTCATGACCAATCACGGATATGCCGTGTCAACATGCCACTTATTTGCCACGGCATGTTGATTGTGTATATGGATTACATGTCTGTGCATGATTGGTCATAGGGCTGAGCAAAAATCCAAAATCCAACTCCGAATCCAACTTTGACAAAATGGAGTCAGAGTTGGAGTCGGAGGTATCTTTGGACCAACTCCGACTCCGATATTGTACATATGTTATAAAAATACATATTTATCTATATATTCATCATATATACTAGTATAGTAATATAGTTATACAACTAGAACTTATATAGTCAAATTCAATAATATACTAGTATGAGCTAATTATTATAAAATAATAGACTTATACTATAATATAAATAGACTAATGATAGTTTAGTATATGTAAACATCATAGAATTACTACCATACATAATTAAGTATACAAATAAGTTAAACACTAGTATTTAAATATATCTAGTATAATAAGTTAATAATAAATATACTAATTTACTAGAGTATAATAATATGTAATTAGACATTAGAAACTCTACTATATAATTAAGTTAGAAATAAGTTGGATATTAGTATAATAACATGTAATTAAACACTATAGTATAAGTCTTGTATAGAAATAAATTAGACACTAGTAATAACATGTAATTAGACACTAAAAATAATATGTAATACTATAGTATGATAACATGTAATTAGATACTATAGTATAAGTCTAGCATAAAAAAAAATTAGATATTAGTATGGAAGTAAATTAGTAGTGAATGATTTAGTTTTAGTTTTTTGGAAAAATTGAAATTTGAAAGTTCAAAAAAAATTCTTTTTTAAAATGGACTAAATATGAAGCTAAAAAAAAAGTCCAATCCGACTCCGCACCGACAAGTCGGAGTCGGATCAAAACCTATACAAGTCAGAACCAGAGTCAAAGTTTGGATTTGAACTCCGACTAAGTCAGTGCTCACCCATAGTCATAACATGGCATATAAATGCCATGTCAACAATTTTTATTAATGAATAGCAGAATCTAGATGGAGGAACCATTTTGAGATATGGGTGATGCCTCGAGAATCTTCTTGAGATGTTTTCAACCTTAGAGACCAGTTTGAAAAAAGGTCAAATTTTAGACAACTCCCTTTCATTTGCTTCATTTTAAACTATAGTTTTTCCTAGTGTTTCCTGAAGAGGACGTCCCATACCTACTGTATTTTCCTTTGGTTCCCCATAACACATACAGAAAAACACATTGTAATTTTTTTAACAAAAAGTTTCAGCATGAAGTCCTACATGTGCATATCAGCCCAGTTTACTCCAGGTTTCATTGTATATATAACAGCATCATGTGCTTCAAGGACAGCCTGCAGAAAACTGAAAATTAGAAAGAGGTGAAGAATGGAAATGCCATAAAGAATTGAACCCAAATTTTTTTTTTTTGGGTAAAATTTTTTTATCTGATCATGAGAAGAGAAGAGGCAAGAGCTCAAGTATGCAGCACATATACAAGAGCATCACCTATGTGTGCTAGTTTAGTGTGCTCATTTCGTTTGGGATGCATTTGATGCAGCAGTGAAAGATGGTGGTAAGTAAATTATATGTATGCACATTATAATCTACAGAGTTGCTACAAATGTGCTTTCAAACCTCAGACCCATGATTTCAGAGCAGTTTTATCATCTATGAATCCTATCACCCAGGTTAAGCCCACTCAAGAGGAGAAGAGGAGCGAGGGGAGAGGAGGGGGGGCGGGGATTAAAATTTCTTTGCTTTTTTTTTTTTGGGTAAGTTGGGGATTGATACTTCTCTAAAAGTAACTTACATTATATATGATAAATCACTTACATTATAAATGAGTGACTGATCACTAGTAAACTTCCCATTAACCTGCACAGAAATTTTAAAGCAATATAAATTTTCCTAACATAAGTGGAAGATAAAACAAATAGATCATGTTCCAATCCGTTACTGCTCACTATTTTTTATCAGAGTTTGCAGCACGACATTTCTTGACCAGAAACCCCCATTAACAAGAACTCCCATTTAAAACTCTAAACTAAGATTTAAGTAATGATAGGGACACAACTTTTACATACCTATTACACAACCCTTCTGCGTAGCACTGCCATATAACAAAATTACTTGTAATACATATTAAAAAATTATTATTTTATTATTATGTCAATGCCTCGTAACCAGGTTATGTACTAGTTGTCTAGAAATTTCATTACTATCATTTCTCCCAAGATCTTAATGGAGTTGCTAATGAAAGGATCATTATGGTTACTTATAAATCAGAAGTCAAACAATAGAAATATTTATGTTGAGGTTGTGATGATGATGATCTAATAAATCCAAAAAACGTCTTCAAAGAAGGCCCTACATGGGGGGAGAGAGAGAGAGGACACATAAAATTGGGTAAGACGTAAGGACCCATACAAAGCTCATTAACTGCTAACTCATAAAGTCAATGCCCATAGGTGAAAACTCATATCCAACTTTAACCTTGCGAGAGAAAAGGCAAACTCACAGGAAATGAACAAGTTATGTCAGACCCATAAAAGTGATATTCAGCTCCCATATCAAACAATGCCATATCTCCATCTTCCAAGGTCTGCACAAAGGAGATTACGAGGATTTGAAACCTACACAAAATAATATTGCTAGCTAAGGAGATTCTTTTTAAGTAGCCAGCTAAGGAGATATAGGTCATGTTTAGGAATTGAGATGAGTTGAGAAGATCTCATCTCATCTCAAAACTTTTCATAATTTCCTTCCCAAACATCACTCAAATGCAAAACACTTTTCAATTTCAAGTCTTCAACTTTTTCACTAATCATTACCTAATTATTACAACTTTTCCA
Organism: Juglans regia; assembly: GCF_001411555.2. Classification (NCBI taxonomy): domain Eukaryota; kingdom Viridiplantae; phylum Streptophyta; class Magnoliopsida; order Fagales; family Juglandaceae; genus Juglans; species Juglans regia. The sequence continues at coordinate 29,275,586 of NC_049910.1, forward strand.
AACTTCCAAACAAAACACAAAAAACAATACAACTTTTTCAAATTTCAAAACAATAATATTCAAACAATTTTTTAACTTTATATCATTTTTATTCAACTTTTTCTCTCTTTTCCAAAACCCAATAAAACATCTATTCACAGAACTCTCATTTCATCTCATCTCATTACCCAAACATGCCCTTAACCAGAGAATTTGGATTCTGAAACTCCAAAGGATAAAGACCTCTTTCAAAAAGCACTAAAGCAAAATTCTACAATGTGCTGCATCAAGAAAACATTGAATCTATCATACCCTGTCATTTGGAGCCGCTGCATGCCCATAATGGAGCACAGCACTGTGTTATAATACAATATTTCAGTTAGTAAACAAATCTAAGATGGCTATAAAATACAATATCAATACATCCATACTCATAATTTACTTCCCATTTACCACTTACAACAGTTCGAATCTTCATGAAATATGGCTAAATAAGTTGCCTGCAAGTCTTCAGAAGTCCATATTAATACTAAAACCTCCAGTTCAATCTGGACTCGAGCAAAACCACTTTCGGAGTAGTGGAAAATTATAGGGTAGGTCCATACTTCAAGATGATCAGATCTCATAACAAAAATTCTAATTTTGAAAAAAAAAATACGTGTTCTATTTTTTTCTCTACAAAAATTAGAAGTTAATCCTTATCGAATATGCATCAAGGTTCATGTAATGCGTAGAAGAGCACTTAGCACCACACATAGAGAAAAATTAATATTTGAGCACCATGAAAACTCTCACCTATTTTCACCCGTAGCACAAATACATGTGTATGAGCAGTGCCTACAACCACCATACATGTAGGTGTGGTGAAGAAACACGCTTTCCAATTGATACTCTTTCATTCCCACTCTAGCTTTTTTCATAACCTGGTCAAAATGTAAAATAGCAGCAAACACATTAACTTTATCTCTACAAGCATGCCAAATACAACTCTCAAGGAAAAATGAACGACAATCATGTGCAAATTCCACTCATCTATTAAAAAGGAATAGATTTAAAAGAAAACAAAACAAATTAAAGTTCAATTAATATATGAAATGTCCCAAATGCCCACAATTTTTGTTTCTCTTTGCTGTTTGTGTCATTTTAGTTATGGTTGTGACAACTGCCAATGCCTTTCATAACAATAAATAGCAGCAATTGATAGCACTTACACAATGAAGTTGTCAAGACATGTTAAAGTGTTATTCATCAAACTGTCACAATATTGTAAAAAATTCAGAAAAGCTTGTAGCAGCAACAAAACATTAGCCTTTATACGAAAACAAATCAAACTAAGTATTACCCTAATGCTATCATGTTCAAATTGGTGGTTTGATCAAACCAGTTATTACCCTGATACTTTCATGTTCATAATGGTGCTTCGAACCCTTAGAATAAACTAGGGGGAAATACACTTTCCACCATCCAACTACAGGTTTTTTACACTTTGTATCCCAAATATCAAAATTGAAACATTACCCCCTCTAACTACAACTAAAGTCATATAGAACTCTCTTTTTCGTCATCTTAACGGTTAGACTTGAAAAGAGGGTGCCATCTAAAAGCAAGTGGTAGTTGACACGTGCAATGTGTTATTTTTTGTAGTTCATCATGCAAAATGTAAAGCGCCTACTAGGTAAAGAGTGGAAAGTGTATTTTTCCATACTAAACTACTTAAAAGACATCTGGTACAGGTACGCTTCAGATTGCATTGGGACTAACAATTTTTTACACGATCAACAAATCCAACATGAACACAACAAAAGGCTTAGGGTTTAGTGTAATAGGATCAGGCCAAAACAGATTACCCTGAATAGAAGCAAGCCAATTTCGTGTCAACCCACTTAACCCATGTAACACACCAATTCAATTACATTTTGGCTGTTAAGAAATAAAATCCTAAGATCATGTTTTAACTTATTAAATAAAGTTATTTTTATTAGTTATTGATGTAGGATAGAAGTGAGAACAAGAAATAGAAGCAGAATAATAGGAAATAGAGAAGAAAAGGAAACCAGAAGAGAAGAAAGGAAGAGGAAGAAAACAAAGAGAGGGGTTGGAAGGAGGCGGCTGTGGCACTCAATTCTTAATTCAAAACCTATTGTTCCAATGTTCCTTACAAGTCCTTAAATAGTAGGGCAATACAAACCCAAAATAAAACAAATAACACATTAATAAAATAACAATAATAGAAGATGTCCTTAAATAGTAGGGTAATACAAACCCTAAATAAAATAGATAAGACATTAATAAAATAGATAAAACATTAATAGGAGATGTCCTCATCAGTTATGGTTGGTGATATTGATTATCAAATTAATTTTTTTATGAATCTAATTGTGAATATGTATAATTGATACAAATTATGCCTATAAGATAAGGGATTATGTTAATTGACTCAAATCAAGTATTTGAGCCAATGAAATCTATTTAAATTGAACAGACCGAAAATAGTCCGTAGGTCAATCCAATATGATTTGTTCGATAACAAGTTATGTGGGTCATGACAATGTTGAGGGATTTGACCCATTTAAATTGATTGAGCCATCATCAGGTTGACCCTTACGGTATATTTGCTTATATAGTCACTTATCAAAAAAAGATATTTGATAGTCAATCAAAGATACAAACATGTTTAGTTCATAAGATATTTTGGAAACTGTTACCTCAACATGAGCTTCGGAGCTTATATCATTGGCATACTGGATAACAGCAAGCTCCAGCTCTGACTTCAAAACACGGCATTCAGTCAAAATGGGATGCAAGGTTTCCATATCCGTCTCAAACTTGTCCACACCCTAAGCATTAGAGAAGGAAAAACTTATTTAGTATAAGATTGTGGAGGCTTCTCATTTACCAATAGAACCACAGAAAGTTGCTGAAAAGTATCAAGAGTTATTAGACACATCATTAAGTTTGAGATCTACTTTTCACTAATGCAGTAATGCTATCAGTACAGAAATATTGACAAACATAGCAAAACTAGAGAACTTAGTGACTCAATTCCCCATTCTGAAGGAATAAAGAAGTTGTTTCTAAAGATAAAGGTAGTAATAAGAACCTCAAACTCTGCTGGTTTTGCATATTGATTGCTGTCGGTATTGAGCCCATGCAATAGAAACAACAAGGGTTTCCCAGATCCTTGGAAATGGTCATGTAAAACTCTAGCAATCTCATCTGTGTAGTATACCACGCTAACTAGGTATCTTTCCTGTGCAAAAGGATACAAGCCTGAGCTAAAAAATGTACAAGGCGTACACTTCAAATTATCAATCAACCAATCAATCAATCACCTTGAAGTATGATGGTGACTTTATTTCTCCCAACCAAACAGCATAATCTGCAGGTAAGCGAGGAGCAAACAGGATGGACTCTCCAGTCAATATGTCCTTCAGGAAAAAGATGATGGTAAATTAATCCAAAAACTGTCAGTTAATATTCTCAACCAAAGTTAAGAAAAACATCAATAAACATATTTTAAAAATTAAACATATGATTCATTCATTACACATGAAAAGGCATTAAAAAAGTCTACAGCATCAAAGCCAAATTTTAAACTTTTGAGCATACTATTCAGAAGATAAAGAAAAATAGTCATTATTTCATTAAGACAGCTATAAAGGGAATTGTTTTCCTACTTTTGTTTGGATTTGAACAATAACAGAAATGTACATAACTCCACAGAAGGCAGGTTCTCCAACCAAGAATAAACTAGAACAAAGGAACTTGTTCTAGATAGAATGTACTTACAATAGCTCCATAGAAGCCTGGTTCTCTGACTCCAAATAGGTAAGCAAAGTAACTCTCCTGCCTATTAATCAAAATTGTCCATCAATTAGCAAGTCAAGTGATCACCAATTGTAAAAATCATTTGAAGAATTTTTTTTTTTAAATAAACTTTTGTTAATAAGAAAAATGGGCTTGACCTATGTATAAGGGAAACACATATATAAAGAAAGAGTCAAGGATCAAGAATCCTGAAAGCTAGAGGATGAAAAATATAAGTCAGGACAACCATCCAATGGCAAAGAGTATTATTAAAGAAAGCATTAAGCCCCACCACTGTGTTTTCACTATCTTCAAATTCCGATTGTTTTCTTCTCTCCAGATACACACATTTTTTTTATAAGTAACCAAAATGGAAGAATAATAATAATACTTATTTGTATAAATTTTTTTTAGATATTATCAAATGCTCCATAGATTTTATAAAATACACTTTGTATTTATCTATCTTACTCTAGACTTTTAGAACTCTAAATATCTGCACCACATTAAGCAAGATATAATCATTTTTCACGAAGATCTGCTCAGCTGGCTATCAAACTTCCTTCACCAACACGAAAATTTATCCACCACACTTCTAGGAAACAACCAATCTATCCTTAAAAGGCTAACGAGCGTGTTCCATAAAGTGCTAGCTATCTCACAATGAAGTGAAAGATGGTCAGCTGTCTCCCCACTCTTCCTACGTATACACCGCAACACCAACTAACTACAATAAAATGCCGCTTCTCAAGTTTTCCAAATGAGAATTTTCCCCAACGCCACAGTTTTAAAAAAAAATTTAACACTCACAGAGAAGTCTTACTTCACCAAATACTCCTCCATGGGATATATTAATATAATGATGCAATCATGTCTACTCCAAATTGATCAAAGAAGGTGACGATATATTAATATAATGATGAAATCAATGAAAGTCAATAAGATGCTAAACATATTGTAATGAAGAATATTTATACGAATTCTAACCTCAAAATTAATTTGAAAGAAAGAATAATACCAAAAGAAAACCTATATACCAAAATTAAACTAACCAGAGGAAAAAAAAGTGAAGAAGACAGATCAAGTACCTGAAGAGTTCGATGTGGTCAGTGTCGTGGCGCGTTTGCTCCTCGCCACCCTGAAAACCGATTGTTCAACAAACAATATAGAAAAAAAGTGATGGACTCACACAGAAATATTATATATATATATATAGAGAGAGAGAGAGAGAGAGAGAGAGAGAGATGGGAGAGACAGAACCTGGAGGAACACAAAGCCGTGGAGAGGACGAGATAACTCGGAGAGGTCGTGGCGGAGAGATTTCAGGAGCTTCTCTCGGTTGGTGACGTGGAGCTCCATCGGTACTTGCGGCGGAGAGAGGGATGACGAAGACGAAGACATGGAGATCGCTTCTCTCGCTTTCTCCATTGATGATTCTCCTTTCTTTCTCCTCTTCGAACGAGCGTTTTGGCCTTTTTCAAACGCAACCCAGTCGCATATTAGCTATAAAAAAAAAAAATTGAATTGGATTTTCTTTTAATCCGTATTTAAGGAAGATTCTCATTCTTTCAAGTAATTTAAAAAAGAGAAATGATTTGTATAAATTTTAAATAGATAAGTCTCATATAAGTCTCTGTTAAAAAATAGATTTCACCTTAAAAAAATATAAAAAAACTTATTTTTTATTAGTGAGATCTATTTTTTTATAAAAGACTTATATGAAACTTGTTCATTTGAAATTTATATCTAGCATTACTTTTTTAAAAATTGTGGCATGATGGCACAAGACCTTCATCTCTAAAGTGGAGATTATGAGTTTGATAAGGGTGTCTTTTATCCCCATATCTGTTTATTCTATGTGTTGAGACTTTAAGAGCATCCTCAATTAATTAGTTAAAAGCTAAATTCATTGAGAATTTAGCTATTAGAACATAAAATGGCATCACAATGGATTAGCTTAACAGTCACTTCTAAAATAATTTCCAAATTTAAAAATAACTATTCATACATCAAATATAATTTATATCAATTATTTCTCTCTCATTTTTATATCAATTATTTATCTCTCCTTTTTAAATGACAATTGAAAAAATATAATTAGAATATGATTACTAATTAATATATAATATTTTGAATAGTAAAATGTGATAAAATAAAATAAATTCATAATTTAAAAAATTAAAACATTTTTGAAATTATTAATTACTCATTACTATATAATAAATAAATGGATAATCCAATATAGAGATTTAATGTGAATAGCCAAAGTCAATTTCATCTTATATTATTTTATTATCATATAATGAAAAAATGACTATTCCAATGTGGAGACTTATGTGAATAGAATAGCTAAAAGCTAAATTCATCTTACATTCATAAAAAATATACTTTAGTTTTAGTTAATCCATTGAGAGTGCTCTTAGTGCTAAATTGTATGCTGCAGTGTAAATAAAAATTAAGCGTAAAACTTAATGCTTTGTCAGTTCCAAGATCTTGACTATCATGATTTTCACAAACATTAATAACATACCGGAATACATAGTGGTTTCTTCAATTAATTCTTGATTTGAAAATGTGGAATTCTCCAATAGATAAGTTTCTCTTGCTTGACCCTTTTCTCTAAATGAAAAGTTACATTCACTCATAAATTATGGAAACCGTACAATGCTTCTTAAATGAGTAGAGAGATGACCTATCTCCTTTTAGTAACTGACAATGGTTTAGTAACCATCACTCCACTTCCCATCAAAATATGGAGTAAAAATAGGAAACTACATCTCTAATCGTATCAACCAATATTCTAGAGATTAGATCAGATAACTTCATTTTAACATGAGACTAAAAGTCATACACATGTCATGTGGACATTAAAAAAATATATCTAACATTCTTCCACTCGACCCATATGACTAATTTTATTTTAGCCTCAATGAAGTAAACATTATGCACATAAAACACTAATCCATCTTTAACTAAAATTGGTCATCATAAATACTATGGTCAAATGAATCACTAATATGAGTCATGGCGGTTGTACATCAATAAGGCGACATAGTCCCTTCCATGTACTACAACACTAGCAATTCAATCAACCATGGTTCATAAATGAGAAGTATCCAAAATTGGTCAACAAAAATTATCTTTGTAAAAGACTTCCTGTTATCATTTATCCAATCTTATAGATGTACGTACAAAATAAAAAACAGGAAAAATCAGAAACATGATTAATGAGATCTCAAAGTGTCTAATGACATAAACAAACCATTGCAATCCAAAACATAATAGGCATCAAGGATTACAATCAAGACCCATCCTTTTAACATGTTCTTTAAATGTCTTTGGTGGTAACCTTTTAGTTAGTGGATCTGCAACCATGAGCTCAGTATTAATATTTTCAATAGACACCCGTTGTTGCTGAACTTCCTCCTTAACAGCAAAATACTTTAACTCCATGTGTTTAGCACCATTAGAGTATTTGTCGTTCTTGGAGAAAACTACAGCTGCAAAATTATCACAATAAATTCTCAGCGACTTCTCAATAGTGTCGACAATAGCAAGCCCTGAAATAAAATTTCGCAACCATAAACCATGAACTGTGGCCTCAGAGCCCACAAACTCAGCTTCTATTGTGGATGCAGCAATAATAGTCTATTTAGCACTTTTCCATGAAATTGCTGCTCTAGCCAACAGATATACATAACCAAAAGTTGATTTTCTACTATCAACACATCCAGCAAAGTCTAAATCAGTGTAACCAATCACCTCCAAATTATCAGACCTCTTGAAAGTAAGCATATAATCTTTTGTTCCCTTTAAGTACCTCATCACTTTCTTTGCAGCTTTCCAATGATCCATTTCATGATTACTTTGGTATCTGCCCAACATGCCAACTGTAAAACTAATGTCTGGCCTGGTGCAAGTTTGTGTATACATCAAACTTCCTACAACAGAAGCATAAGGAATTCTTTCCATCTGTTTACGTTCCCATTCATTTTGTGGACATTGCATGAGACTAAATTTATCCCCTTTCTGAATTGGGGCAACACTAGCTGAACAGTTCTCCATACCAAATCTCTCTAAGATTGTTTCAATATATCGGTTTTGAGACAACCCCAACAAACCACGTGAGCAATCATAGAATATTTCTATTCCAATCCCGTAAGTTGTCTTACCCATATCTTTCATTTCAAAATTCTCATAGAGCAATTTCTTAGTTGTGTGCAATAAACCAAAATTATCACTGGCAAGCAATATATCATCAACATGTAAAATCAGAAATATAAACTTGCTCCCACTAACCTTCAGGTATATACACTAATAAACAGTGTTTTCCTTAAATCTGAAGTAATAGTATCATTGAATTTAAGATACCACTGTCTAGAAGCTTGTTTAAGTCCATATATTGACTTATTTAATTTGCAAACTATGTGTTTTTTTCCCTTTATGGAGAAACCTTTAGGTTGATCCATATAAACCTTTTCTTCTAAACTCTCATTTAGAAAAATAGTTTTCACATCCATTTGGTGTAGCTCTAAATCAAAATGAGCAACTAAAGTCATAATGATTCTAAGTGAGTCCTTCTTGGATACAGGAGAGAAGGTCCCCTTATAATCAATACCTCCTTTCTGAATGAAACATTTGGCCACAAGTCTGGCTTTATGTCGTTCGATATTACCTTTTGAGTCGCGTTTGGTCTTAAAGACCCATTTACAACCAAATGTTTTATATCCTTCAGGCAATTCGACAAGTTTCCAGACTTTGTTTTGATCCATTGATTTCAACTCATCATTCATGGTATCAATCCATTTATCAGAATCATTACAGCCAATGGCTTGTGAAATCAAACGGGTCTTTACTTGTCCCAATATCATAATCAGATTCTTGTAAATAAACCACATAATCATCAGAAATAGCAGGTCTTCATTCTCTTTGAGACCTTTTTAATGTTGATTGTTGTGGTTCTTCCATAATTGGTTCATTAGTAATAATCTCATTGGGGAGTGATTGATCATTAATTTGTTGTTCAACATTGTCAAATGATTCTACAATTGTAGGAACAACAACTTCTTTAGAAGTTATGGGTAGTGGGACTTGCACCCTAACTTCTTGAATATTTGTTTTTTGTAAATGATCACTCCTACTGATTTCACTATTCTCAATGAATCTGGCATTACCTGTTTCAACAATTTTCGTACTATAATTAGGACAATAAAACCTCTACCCTTTGGATTTCATTGGATAGCCAATAAAGTAACCACTAATGGTTTTGAAATCCAATTTCTTTTCATGTGGATTATAAATCCTAGCCTCCGCTGGGCAACCCCAAACATGCAGGTGCCTTAAACTTGGTTTCCTTCCTGTCCACAGTTCAAAAGGAGTTTTGGAACTGCTTTAATAGGAACCATATTCAATAAATAAATAGCGGTCTTAAGGGCTTCCATCCATAATAAAATGGGTAAAGAGGAATTACTTAACATACTCCTGACCATATCCATCAATGTACGATTACGCCTTTCAGCCACTCCATTCTGCTGAGGCGTACCTGGCATAGCGTATTGTGCACATATACAATGCTTTTCTAGGAGTTTAGCAAATGGGTCAAGGGGTTGACTCAGTCCATCATATCTTCCATAATATTCATCACCTCTATCTGGTCTGATAATTTTCACTTTTTTATCTAATTGCCTTTCAACCTCAACAATGTACACCTCTAGGGCATCCACTGCTTGAGATTTTTCATGCAATAAATAGACATAACAATAACGTGAAAAATCATTAATGAAAGTGATAAAATATTTTTCTTTACCAAAAGATGGCGAGTCAAAAGGCCCACAAATGTCCGTATGGACAATTTCAAGAAGTTCTCCACTTCTTGTAGCACCATTCTTTATGTGTTTGGTTTGTTTTCCCTTAATACAATCCACACACACATCGAGATCAGTAAAATCTAGGTTAGGCAAAATCCTATCTTTTACTAATCTCTCCATTCTTTCTTTGGATATATGACCCAAACGCCTATGCCACAAGTAGGAAGAACTTTCATTGATCAAGTTACGTTTAGTTCCAACATTATGATGCAGGGTTAGAAGGCTTTCAGCAAAATGATTATTAAGATTCAGTTTGTACAAACCATCACATAAACTACCAAAACCAATGAAAGAAGAATTCTTAAACAAACTAAATCTTCTATTACAAAATGAAAAGGAATAACTTCAAGGTCAAGTTTAGACATAGAAACCAAATTACGAGAAATAGAAGGAACATAAAGTGTTTGAAACAAATCTGGATAACAATCAATGTCTAGAAATAAACGAAATGTCCCGGTAGCAACCACTGAACTTTGACTCCATTTCCCACAACTATGGAACTTTCATTTTGGTTTAAAGTTTGGATTGTAAGGAAGCCCTGCATCAAATTAGAAATATGAACACTGGAACCTGAGTCAATCCACCAAGTATTAGAAGGAACTTCAGTAAGATTTGATTCAAAACATACGTAAGCTAAAGGCTTACCTTTCTTCTCAAACCATGCCCTACGTTTGTGGCAATCTCTCTGAACATGCTCAAACTTCTTACAGAAACGGCACAGTATCAGCCTCTGTACCTTGAGGAGGCCCATTGATTTTAGGTGATTCTGTCCTTTTACCCTTCTAAGTAGGGGTGATAAACGGTCCGGTCGGACCGAACGGACCGTCTGTTTCCATCCGGACTGGACCGAATTGAGACTTAGACCGGTCCGGTCTGGTCCACATTTTAGAGGACCGAAAATTTTCGGTCCAGTCCACAGTCTATGATTTTTCTGGACCGGACCAGACCGAATGAAAAATAAAATATATATATATATATTATATACAATAATTGTACAATTAACAATATAAATTTTTAAATATATTATTAATAGTTGTTAATATTCTATAAATTAACAATATTTTATATATATTTTCATCTAACCTATCACTATTAATAATATAAAATTTTAAATATGTTATTAACACTTGTTAATATTCTATGAATTAACTAATATATAATATCAATTAGTTAATTATATAGTAATTATATAAATTAATAATATAATTTTCATCTAATTTATTATCATTGACCATATAAAATATTTTTTTATTGAGTTTGTTACATAATTCACATTAATAAGTCACTTAATTTAATTTCTTATTTTCAATAAATTTTTTTATTAATTATTTAAAAAAAAAATAGACCAGACCGGACCGGACCATTTGCAGCCCTACTTCTAAGGTTTCTTCTACTTCTTATTGGCTCCTTTGCTTATAAGGTGAACTGAATGATGTCCTTGTTGCTTAAGCCTTGTCTCTTATTTAACAAGCATACTGGCCAATTCATTTACATTATTTAACAAGCATACTGGCCAATTCATTTACATTCCACTTGTCCTTAATAGTGTTGTAATAAGTTTGAAATGACCCATATTGAAGAGGCAAGGAGTTCAAAATAAATTGAAAAAGAAAAGACTCATCCACATTCATCCCAAGAGCCTTTAGTTTAGTAGCTAGATTTGACATCTCAAGAATATGCTTATGCATCCCACGAGTACCATCAAACTTCATGGTGGTGAGTTCAGCCATTAATGTCCCAGCAAGAGACTTGTCAGCTGAACGAAAACGTTCTTCCACAGTCTTAAAAAATTCCTTAGCAGTGTCACATTCAGGAAGTGTTGACTTAATGTTGTTCACTATACTCATTCGCATAAACATAATGCTCAATCTGTTTGATCTTTCCCAAGAATGACTTAAAGTCTTTTCTTCCGCACTACTTTCCTAAGTAATAGCAGGTGGTTTCTCAGTCCGGAGTGCCAAATCAAGATCCAGTACACCTAGGTGAAATTGGACTTGCTCACACCAGTCTGAGAAATTTGTTCCATTAAGGATCGGAACAGATGAAGCATGCAAATGAAGCGAAACAGGAACTGAAACTGCAATTAAATATATGCTCACATATTAATGCTTTGAGTTAAATAATAAACAATAAATAGTACTGCTATAACACATCTTTGGATGAAAATTACAGCATACAAAATTAAGCTTTTGACTATTATGGTGATTCTCTTTCACCTATTAAAAAATAATTAATAATGTATCCATAATCCAATAGGTCCATTACCTTTGGGTATCCGATTCCAACTCTCAATTAAGGATACACATTAACTATTTTACTTTAGTATATTAATCACAAGAAAAGTGGTGCACCTTTGGGCCAAGTCAAAATATTCTCATGATCAAAGATACATATAAATATCTATTCAAAAAATTGCAAAGTCATTTTCTTAATACTTGGGATATGAGTATTAAGATCCAAAATACAACTTGAAACCTATGACTCTCTAGTTGGGTCACTTTGGTGATCACCAAATTATTTCATAAAATAGAATTTCGAGTTGAAATAATCACTTTGCAAAACAATTTATCATCAATCACATCATGTCATCATTTAAACAGTTTCATATATGTGACAATTTCATGTTCAAATAAACTATAGAAAAATAATTACAACATATCAATACAAGAAATGTCACTCATAAATTCTAGACATGATTCAGATTTTGTAAAGGATACACATTTCATCCATTGTGTTCTATACTGTAGAATAAATTATGGGCAATATTATCAATTTAATAAAAGGCTAGCATGTAGCATCACACTGGAAATGGAGAAAAGATAATGCACGAAAAATATGTGATTTGCTCAATTAATTAAAGCAGCCAACGACATCATGCTTTATCAGAATCCATAGATAACAAGTTGGGTAGAAAAGAAATGAATAGAAAAAGGAAAAAAAATGATTTGCTCAATAAAAGCCAACGGCATCACTAGAAAATCTCATGGAAATGGTCAAATCATCATGACATCATATACGAATCGCATAGTGAAAATAAAAACCCACTTATCTAGGAATTAGTTAGTTACCGAATGATAAGTAATGGATATTGTAAATAAAAATGAGATTTTATTTTGTGGAAAACTTTAACAGTCACAGCAGAAGAGAAAAATAAAATCAAAACTAAATCATATCAAATATAATCGAGCAATTTTAAATGAAATCTTCCACAAATAATTGATTCCAAAAAATAGATCATAATGGAAAATCATGAAAGTCTTAACAAGTGCTTTGCTACCACATGTAAGTAAAAATTAAGCGTAAAACTTAATGCTTTGTAAATTCCAAGATCTTGACTATCATGATTTTCACAAACATAAATAACGTACTGGAATCCATAGCGATTTCTTCAGTTAATTCTTGATCTGAAAATGTGGAATTCTCCAGGAGATTAATTTCTCTCGCTTGACCCTTTCTCTAAATGAAAAGTCACATTCACTCATAAATGATGGAAAGCGTACAATGCTTCTTAAATGGGTAGAGAGAGGATCTATCTCCATTTAGTAACTGCCAATGGTTTAGTAACCACCACTTCACTTCCCATCAAAGTATGGAGTAAAAATATGAAACTACTTTTCTAATTCTTATCAACCAATATTCTAGAGATTAGATCAGATAACTTCATTTTAACATAAGACTAAAAGTCATACACGTGTCATGTGGGACATTAAAAAAATATATCTAACATGCAGAACAACTTAAAGTTTTGACTGGTGTACCAATTGCTTGAGGCCAAATCATCTATTTTTTGCGGTGATGACCTGCACTCAACCATTCTATCAAACATCGCTCTATTTGAACACCATCTACGATCATGTGGTGAATATCAACGATGTCCCATGAAAGATAAATTCCTACCATTTTTAACCATTGAGACTGTGTATCTTTATTACAAACAGGACAAGCCATTTTACATTTTTGTGCTCCAACCAGAAAAATTTCCGTATGCTGAAAAATCATTTATTGTCCACAACATTGCAGCAAACATCTTAAACTCCTGCGACGAGGCCGCATCATATGAACTAAAACCTTGATCCCACAACTCTTTCAACTCTGCAATCAGTGGTTGCAGATATGTTTATTTCATCCCCTGGTAACCTTGGCCCTAGTATCAGTACAATTATCATAAAATATAGATCATTCATGCACTTCCAAGGTGGCAAATTATATGACATTAAGATGACAGACCAAATACTATGAGAAGTGTTCATGTTTCCAAATAGATTAAAATCATTCGTTGCTAAACCAAGACGTACATTATGAGGTTCTTCGGTAAAGCATGGGTACTCGACATCAAATTTCTTCCATTGCAAAGAACTTGTAGGATGCGAGAGGAAGTTTTCATTCGGACTCTTTCAGTATGATGTCAAGACATATCTTTTACAATCAACCAGGACATAAACAATATTTGAAGTCAAGGAATTAACAAAAAATATCTTAACATTTTTTCGGGTACATTACGCTTATTGGATGTCTATCTTGACTCATAACACACTGGACATGAAGCAAATTCTACATATTACTGCTAGAAGAGAACACAGTCATTCTTACATGAGTGAATGATATTATAATCAAATCCTAGCTCTCACTTCAATTGCTTCACTTCATAAAAGTTATGAGGTACTACGTTATTCTGTGAGAGAGTCTCTTTCAATAATTCGAGCAACATGTCGATGGCCTTTGTAGAAATACGACATATAGACTTAATATGGAGCAACATCACCGTGAAAGATAACTTGTTATGACGGGTGCACCCCTCATACAGTTCTCGTTGTACATTCTCCCACAGTCTTCCAAAGTTTCCATTTCTCTCAAATGATTATGCAGATGTTCCTTTTCCATCCCTCACCCCAAACATTCCTGCACCAAGATCGCCTAACATCTCCTTCATATTCTCTCCATTATCATCACTATCATCAGAAATATCCACATTTATGTCATCTATGTCCTCCATTTAATTGAACTGACTGCCAAGTCTAACTCCTTTAGGAAATGATTCGCCATGTAAGACCCAAAGCGAGTATTTAGGAAGTGGTTCACCATGTATGACCCAAAGCGAGTATTTAGGAAGTGTTTCACCATGTATGACCCAAGGTGATTGGCAAGTTTGCGTTTGAACAGATTCGATGTCGTTCGAATGTTTAGTTGCCAAACAGCCCTTGTAGTGTTCGAATATGATAGTTTTTCGTTCGAACAGAATATTTCTTTAATTAAGGAGAGTTCGAATGGATATAATTTTTGTTTGAACTTATATGTCCTTTTGGCCAAACAGTGAACTAATGGCAACTACTGGACGAAAATATGGGAGAGAAGCTGGCCAACCAAGCGGAGAAGCTAGTGCTCAAGCACAGAGACTGATATTGGTTGAGGGGGAGATCATTCTAGATGACTTTTGCGATATTACGTGGGATGGACAAAGCATATACTCCATCATCACTAATCGAGGATGAGCACCGACTTGTCAGCAGAGGGATGTTGCCTATCCGGACATGGTCGGCGAGTTCTACTGTACCATGGGCGAGATGGAGACTGATGCAGATACCTTCACCCTTACCGTATACCTTCACCATTCAAGGAGTGAGTATTACTATTTCACCCTCTGTTATTTCTGATTTTATTGGTATCCCGTGCATGATTGGCGCATACTCTGCACCAGGTGCATCACTTGCACAGGATGCAGGGATAGATGGTGAGGGTGATAGTGAGGACGATGCTCCAGCAGATGACGGTCTCACAGACGATGAGGTTCTTCAGATGATGTTGGACACTTTGACTCCTCCATATGATGGCAGCAAGGTCATAAGGCAAGTAGACTGTATAACATTTTTTAGA
The DNA here is from genome assembly GCF_001411555.2 of Juglans regia. Taxonomy (NCBI): domain Eukaryota; kingdom Viridiplantae; phylum Streptophyta; class Magnoliopsida; order Fagales; family Juglandaceae; genus Juglans; species Juglans regia. The sequence continues at coordinate 29,291,110 of NC_049910.1, forward strand.
TGCTAAATTTAATTGTTTCCACTAATGTAAATCCGAGTAAACACAAGATAGATTTTGGCATCGAGCGAGCTAGATTTATGTTACGAATAGCTCAAAGAGAGCCAATTGATTTGCCATTATATTTCATCCACCGGATTCGATCTGAGTCACGCTATTCTAGTGGAGGTAGTCTACCATTTGCACTGATGATCTCTAACCTCCTTGTCCGATTGGGGGTTAATGTGCAAATGACTGAGAGGAGGCAGCCACAGATTGGGCCTCTTAACAAGATGACATTCAACAGGAGCGAGGGTCACTTGCGGAAGACTCGAGCTAATATTCCAGCGACAGAAGATAAAGGCACAACAAGTGATCCAGCTTTTACTCCTGCCGGTGTTCAAATATAGCCTGCTGGGGCTACTTTGGATGAGGTACGATCTTTGCTCGAGAAGCATCACCGACTTTTGGTCAAGGAGATCGTTGAGCCCATAGTGGGGGAGTTTCACGCGATGGAGGGACGAATATCTTCCTTACAGGAGGATTTTGAGCTACTTACCAGATAGATAGTTTTAGTTTTTATTTGACTTTTTTATATTGTATTGATCGGTGCAAAATTGCAAGTGCACAGTATCGTAGTTTTAAATAAAGTGATGACAAGAGTATCGTCCTCATGGATTGGTAACTTACTTTTGACAAATACTGAAATTATACTGATCTCGACTTTATTTAGAAAAGTCACTAATATTTTTGTAATTGCAATTTAAAATAAAATCAATTAAAAAAAATACTCAAAGGAAAAGAAAGATGTTGTTCGAAGATCAATTAATGGGAAAGAAAACTTCTAGGAACTCGATTTCGTCTAATCTCTCACTATGCTTTACTCATCTAACTAATTGAATTTAATTCTCTCTATTTGTTAGCAAATCTCCAATTCATCCAAATGCCTCTTCGATAGTCAATTGGGAATATTCTTGTTCATCATTTTACACAAGAGTATGCAAATTAATAAAACAATAAAACATTAAAACCAACGATTTTAATACTACATAGGCTCATAAAAGTCTTTCGATCTTTATATTTACTTATGCCTGAATATCCAAGATCTATCCTATAATTCCCTCTTTCGATAGCAAATTATAAGATCAAAATCATCTAATTAATGGCCAGTTAATTAGAAGCAATAAGCTCAGAATAAATCAGACAAATATAGAATATAATTACTTCAAATTAGAATATAAAAGCAAGCATAGTTCAGAATTAGATTACATCGTTTTCCTAGAGTAAAGAAAATTTAGTTCATGCTAAAAACTAAATTCAACATAAACGAATTCACCATAATTTCTCTAAAAAAAATGAAAGAAAATGAACACTGAAAAATACTCTTGTCATCCCAGCCTCTTAGTCACAGCGTCTTCAAAGGAAAAAAAAAATAATCCCTTTCCATCCAATTCCAGCTTGCGTCCGTGTAACACGTTGATTCCTTCAGCTGCATCCATTCTGTTCAACACCAATTGGCCTATATTTCATTCCAACCTCTGAAGTCAAGTCAAACCACTTCAGTGTATATCCGTTCTAGAGCCCACAAATCCCACGCAAGGCACACCATTGGTTTTCATTCAAAATAAAAATAAATGCCCATATTGCATGTGTTTTTCTCTTTTATTCAGCAATTCCTATATTCAAATAACATCTTCATTTAAATGAGAGAGTTTCTAGATGATAGGCTTGTAAAATTGGCTCTTCATTTTCTTCAAAGCTGAAATAAATTTAAATGATGACAATGAAGCTTAAAATCAACAAAAATAAATAAAATTAGACTAAAGTTTAAAATTAAGAAGTGATAAAATATACTAAATTATACAAGTCATCAAACACCTCCAAAACTTACAGCTTTGTTTGTCCTCAATCAAAAATAAAAGAAAATAAAATACCACTATAGACTATCAACTAGACCCCATAGAGAAGTCTCATCACTCACCAAGCTATGATTTGAATTTAGATTTCATCACTAGTATCTTACTCTTTTAACATCAAGGATAGAAGGGAAATCAATAAAAAATTTAGCAATTTGTCAAGCAAGAGTTAAGCGTTTACTTCAACTTAAAGCTAAGACCTTAAGTGTGTGTGTGTGTGTGAGATAGTCAATTTAACTCCAAACCACCTACAAACTCAAATAAAAGTATAACAACTGAAATCAGAAAAAGTCTTTTAAAACTTAACCCCATAAGTCCAATTTTTAAAAATCCTCTCCACTAATGTAGTCAAACCAAAATCTGAAATCAAAATGTCTTTAATTAAATTGTAATGATAGTCCACAAGGAGAGGGCTAAGAAAGAAATGTATATGAAAAATCAAAGCAAACTAGGAAAATATTTAGTGGAAAGAACAATGAAAGAGATATCTACAGGATTCAAGCCATAACTTTTCCTCAACTATATGCTCATACTGATGACAATATTGTTATTGTAATCAACGAAGTAATACCAATTACAACTTCAACAAAATCTGAAGTGATTTACACTCCAGTTATTGCATTTTCTCTATTTTTTCTGCCATGATGGATAAATCACCTTTGAATAAAAGACAAACCTAGCAATAATACTTTTTTTTTTTTTTTATCTTTTTTTTTTCCACACACTTGGATCGTATAGAGTCATAGAGAAACTTTTTTCAAAGTACCCACAAACTCAGCATGACATAAAAGAAACTTTTGAAAATTTTTCTCAATTTCATCCTCAATCACAAATTTCAGAGTCATAGAGAATTCAATCATACTCAAATACATGTTTGGTAAGAGAATCCAACAACTTAAGACATCTACAATCACAAGTAAAATAAAAATAAATCAAGAAGACCAAATGACTATAGGAGTTTACACCCCTAAACTTAAACTAAACAATGTCCTCATTGTAATTCAAAAGTGAGAAAGATTGAAGAAATGAAAGGAACTTCCCTGGTTTCATAGTGAATCAGCCGTAGTTTTTAATTTTTAGCTCTTTAGTCATGCTAAATAAATCTGCATCAAAATCTAAATTATTAAAAAAATAAAAAAAATAAATAATAAAAATAAAAGAAAGTTCTATGGGCTGCCTTTCATAAGCGTTTGTTTTAAAGTCTACAGCCAGACTTTTCAATCTTCATCAATTTGGATCTCCAAGAGGAATAAATGCACAGTTCCTCTCCACTTGTTCTCCATAATAGTGCTTCAATCTCTGACCGTTAACTCTGAATATATTCTCTATCTTGTCCTTCAAGTCTATTGCTCCAAAAGAGGAAATTTTGTCAATTGTATAAGGATCTATCCATCTTGATTTTAACTTGTCTAGGAAGAGTTTGAGTCGTGGATTGAAGAGTAAAACATGTTGTCCTGGAGCAAACTCACGCCTAAGAATATGTTTATCATGCCACTTCTTTGTCTATCCTTTGTAGATCTTTGCATTTTCATAACCATCATTCTGGAACTCATTCATTTCATTAAATTGAAGAAGTCGCTTTTCCCCTATTGCCTTCAAATCAAAATTAAAATTTTTTACAGTCTAATAAGCTTTATGCTCCAACTCAACAGGGAGATAATATGCTTTTCCAAATATTAATCGGCAAGGAGACATCCCAATAGGTGGTTTAAAAGCTGTACGGTAAGCCCACAAAGCAACATCAAACTTCTTTGCCCAATCCTTTTTATTGGTGTTGACCGTCTTCTCAAGGATGTTCTTATTTTCTCGATTTGAAATTTTAGCTTGGTCATTAGTTTGAGGATGGTAGCCAAGTGCTATCTTGTGCTTCACACCATATTTAGACATAAGGTTGTCAAACAACTTGTTGCAAAAGTGGGTCCCTTCGTCACTAATAATAACTCGTGGAGTGACAAATCTTGTGAATATATTCTTATGCAGAAATTTGAGCACTACCTTTGCATCATTTGTTGTTGCAGCAATTGCTTCCTCCCATTTTGACACATTATCAATTGCTAACAAGATATAAACAAAGCCAAAAGAAGGAGGAAAATGACCCATAAAATCTATTCCCCAAACATCAACTAATTCAACCTCTAAGATGTTTTTCAATGGTAGCTCTTGACACCTTGAAATATTTCTCATACGTTAGCACCAGTCACAAGTTTTCACCAAAGTATAACTATCACGAAAAATAGAAGGCCAAAAGAAACCATTTTGAAGTACCTTAGCTGCTATTTGTATTGCTCCAAAGTGTCCTCCATATGATAAGGAATGACAATGATGAAGAATGGCTTGCATCTCTTCTTCTGGCACACATTTTCGGATGATTTGATCAAGGCATCTTTTGAATAGTAAGGGCTCATCCCAAAGATAATATTTCACATCATGCAAAAACTTCTTGCGTTGGTGGTAAGTGAGATCTGGTGGCAATAGTTTACAAGCTAGGTAGTTTACAATATTAGCATACCAAGGGAGTTTGATCTCACATGCAAACAACTGCTCATCAAGGATTGCTTTTTGGATCACTGAATATGGTCTTACTTCCTCTTGCTCCAACCGAGAGAGATGATCAACAACTGAATTGTCGCTTCCTTTCTTATTTCGAACCTCCAAATCAAATTTTTGAAGTATGATCCTACGAATCAGCCTAGGCTTAGCATCCTTCTTGCCAAACAAATAACGAAGTGCTGCATGATCAGTGAATACTATCACCTTTGTACCAATGAGGTAAGACCTAAATTTGTCACAAGCAAACACCACAACAAGTATCTCCTTCTTAGTTGTTGTATAATTTAATTGAGCTTCATTTAACATCTGGCTTGCATAATATATGGCCTTGAATAGTTTGTCTCTCCTTTGTCTTAATACTGCTCCAATTGCAAAGTCACTTGCATCACACATGACTTCAAAATGTTGACTCTAATCAAGTACAATCATAATTGGTGCTGAAACTAGTTTCTCCTTAATTGCATTAAAGGCCTGCAAACAAATATCATCAAAGTCAAATGCAGAATTTTTTTTAAGAAGATTACATAAAAGTTTTATAAAGTTTAGAAAAATCCTTTATAAATCTTCTATAAAATCCTGCATGTCCCAAAAGTTTCTGATTCTCTTCACATTCTTTGTAGGTGGTAGTTTTTCTATGGTTGCAATTTTAGCTCGATCCACCTCAATTCCTTTAGATGACACTCCATGGCCAAGCACGATCCATTCTTGAACCATGAAAGGACACTTTTCCCAGTTTAGGACTAAATCTTTATCTTCACATCTCTGCAAAATAAGAGCTAAATTATGCAAATAATGATCAAAAGATGTACCAAAAACTAAAAAATCATCCAAAAAAATTTCCATTATATCTTCCACCATATCAAAAAAGATAGTCATCATGAAACATTAAAATGTCGTTGGGGCATTGCACAATCCGAAAGGCATCTTCCTAAAAGCAAATGTTCCATAGGGGAATGTGAATGTAGTCTTCTCTTGGTCTTCAGGGGCTATGGCTATCTGGTTATATCCCGAATATATAATCATCTAAGAAGCAATAGTAGGAATACCCAACTAATCGATCCAACATTTGATCAATGAAATGAAGTGAAAAATGATCATTCCTTGTTGCTTTGCTCAACTTGCGGTAATCCATACATACACGACAACCTATGACTGTTCTTGTAGGAATAAACTTATTATTGTCGTTTTTCACTACCGTCATACCACCCTTTTTTGGTACAATCTGCACTAGATTTACCCATGAGTTGTATGAAATAGCATAAATAATTCCAGCATGGAGGAGCTTCAAAACTTCAGCTCTCACTACTTCATTCATTGATGGATTTAATCTTCTTTGGTGCTCGATCGACGGTTTGTAAAGTTTCTCTATTAAAATCTTGTGCATGCAAATGGAAGGACTTATACCTTTTATGTTAGAAATAGTTCATCCCAAGACTGTTTTATGCTCCCTTAACACACAGCAGCTTTTCCTCTTCTTTGGGTGTGAGTGATGTTGCAACAGTCACTGGAAAGGTGTAACTATCACCCAAGAATGCATAGTGAAAATGCTCAGGTAATTGCTTCAACTTTGGAGTTGTAGTTTGCTGCAACCTTTCTTTAGAAACTACATAATTCGTCCTTGCTACCGTCGGCTTTAGCCTCCCCACTTCATTACTAAGTGATGTAACCTGCAGCAAGGCTCTTAAGGCAAATACATAGAGAAGAAACTCTTCACTAATAAAAGGTAAATCAGATTCACAAACAGTAGAGTTATTAAAATCATAAGCATGAGATGAAGTGGTGATACATCGTTCTAGGTGATCGGCTGGTACATCTTCTTGAAAGGCTACTTTTACACATTACTTAATGACATCTACCCGAAAGCAAGTGTTTGGATCTTTTGGAAATCTCATGGCTTGGTATATGTTGAACATAACATCCTCTTTGTTTACTCTCAATGTTAACTCACCATTTTGAACATCAATTAAAGCCCTTCCAGTGGCCAAGAATGGTCGACCAATAATTAGTGAGACTTCTTGGTCTTCCTCCATATCTAACACTACAAAATCAGTAAGAAAAATAAATTTATTCACCTTTATCAATACATATTCTATGATTCCACGTGGATACTTGATGGATCGGTCTGCTAGTTACAAATAAATGATTGATTGTTTCATCTCTCCAAGTCTTAATTTCCTGCAAACAGAAAGTGGCATAAGATTAATGCAAGCACCAAGATCACATAAAACTTTATCAAAAAATGAATTTCCAAAAGTGCAAGACAAAGTGAAACTCTTTGGATCTTTTAATTTTTTAAGTAATTTCTTTTGAAGAATGGCATTGCATTCTTAAGAAAGCTTCACTGTTTCGAACTCTTCCAACATTCTTTTCTTGGAAATGATGTCCTTTAAGAATTTGACATAATTTTCCATTTGTTCCAAGGCATCTGCAAAAGGAATATTTATGTGAATTTTCTTAAAAATATCTAAAAACTTAGAAAATTGCTTAACTAATTTTTATTTTTGAAAATGTTGAGGATAAGAAAGTGGAGTAGGGAGAATAAGAGGATTGTCAGGAAATGAAATTGCTGGAGGCATGTCAGTCTCTCTTAGTGTATCATCCATAATCTACTCTTCTTTTATTTTATTCTTGCTTTGGCCATTGTTTGCAGCTGTAGGGATGAAATTAGTTTCCTTTGATAATGACCTCTCAATTTCTATTACACTCCTAAGTGTAATGGCCTTGTATTGTTCCTTTGGATTCACTTCTATGTTGTTAGGAAAAGTTCCTCTTTACTAAGCATTGATGGTCATGGCTAGTTGCCCAATTTGCACTTCAAGATTCTTTAAAGTGGCTCCCATATTGCTACAATGAGTCTCAATGTTTTCTTGCCGTTAATCAGTCTTTTTAAACCTTGCTTTTGTCTCCTCAACAAAGGAAACCATAGCATCCTCAAGTGACATCTTCTCGCTTGGTTGACCATAAAATCCTGCAGGAGGTTGCAACAAATTCTTTGTATTTCCATAAGACAAATTCTCATGATTTCGAAACCCTGGATGGTAATAATTTGGCATAGGATTATCACGATAGTTGTAGTTCCGATTGTTAATGTATTGGACTTGTTCCTGACTCGCTTCATTGCTCGGAACTATCATACTTGTAGTTGCCGCATATTCTGCACTTTGTGGTATCCTTTGGGTTGTCAAAGCTGAAATCTAACGGGATAGAGAAGCAACTTGAGCTGAAAGGGTAGCAAACGGCTCCAATTCTGAATCCCTACAACTTTCTTAGCCATAGTTTTTTCGGTTGGCCATTGATAGTTGTTTGAGGCCATTTCTTCCAAAAGAGAGGGAGCACCTTCAGCTGTCTTTGACATCAAAGTTTCACCAGCAGCAACATCAACTATGGTCTGAGTTTGCCCATCTAACCCATCATAGAACATCTGAACTTGCAACCAATATGGCAATCCATGTTGAGGGTAGCGTCGAATCAAATCTTTATACATTTCTCATGCTTCATAGAGTGACTCGAAATCATTTTGCTTGAATGGACCAATCTCACTCCTGAGCTTGGTTGTTTTTGCAGGTGGAAAGAATTTAGCAAGAAACTTTTCAGCTATGTCCTGCCAACTAGTAATGCTTTCCGATTGTAGAGATTGTAGCTAACCTCTTGCCTTGTTCCTTAAAGAAAAAGGAAGCAATCTCAGTCTAGTGGTGTCTTTAGTAACACCATTGATCTTTACAGTATCGCAAATCTCCAAGAACATTGCCAAATGAATATTGGGATCACCAAGTGGTGATCCGCTAAATTGGGCTTGTTGCACCATGCTGATCAAGACTGGTTTGAGCTCAAAGTTGTTGGCATTAATGGTTTGGTGTCTTATACCCGAGTAGTTGTCATTCACAACTAGCCATACATAATCTTTCAAAGTGCGTGGTTGTGCATCATGTTGTCCATCAACCATGATTAGTACTTTCTTTTTTCTTTGTGACCTAAGAGTTCTTTCAATCTCCAAATCAAAATGAGTAATTTCACAAGTTCTAGCACGACGCATCCAACGTAAAAAACACACCTGGAGAGAAAGAAAAAAATAAAATAAAATTATAAATTAAAACCAAGATTACTTTGTATCGATATTGGCAAAAATAAGAAGAAATCAATCCCCGACAACGGTACAAAAAACTTGATCGGTGCGAAATTGCAAGTGCACAGTATCGTAGTTTTATAGTAAAGTGATGAGAAGAGTATCGTCCTCATGGATTGGTAACTTATTTTTGAAAAATACCAAAATTATACTAATCTCGACTTTATTTAGAAAAGTCACTAATATTTTTGTAATTGCAATTTAAAATAAAATCAATTCAAAAAAAATACTCAAAGGAAAAGAAAGATGTTCGAAGATCAATTAATGAGAAAGAAAACTTCTAAGAACTCGATTTCATCTAATTCATCACTATGCTTTATTCATCTAACTAATTTAATTTAATTCTCTCTGTTTGTTAGAAAATTTCCAATTCATCCAAATGCCTCTTCCGATAGTCAATTGGGAATATTCTTGTTCATCATTTTACACAAGAGTATGCAAATTAATAAAACAATAAAGCATTAAGACCAACAATTTTAATACTACATAGATTCATATAAGTTTTTCGATCTCTATATTTACCTATGTCGAAATATCCAAGATCTATTCTATAATTTCCTCTTTCGATAGCAAATCACAAGATCGAAATCATCTAATTAACGATCAATTAATTATAAGCAATAAGCTCAGAATAAATCAGACAAACATAGAAAAGAATTACTTCAAATTAGAATAGAAAATCAAGCATAGTTTATAACTAGATTACATCGTTTTCTTAGAGTAAATAAAATTTAGTTCATGCTAAAAATTAAATTCAACATAAACGAGTTCATCATAATTTTTCTGAGAAGAATAAAAGAAAATGAACACTGAAAAATACTTTTGTCGTCCCAGCCTCTCAGTCGCAGCGTCTTCAAACGAAAAAAAATAAATCCCTCTCCGTCCAATTCCCACTTGCGTCCGCGTAACACGTTGATTCTTTCAGCTGCATCCATTCCGCTCAACACCAACTGGCTCGTATTTCATTCCAACGTCTGAAGCCAAGTCAAACCACTTCAGTGTATATTCGTTCAAGAGCCCAAAAACCCCACGCAAGCCACATCATTGGTTTTCATTCAAAATCAAAATAAGTACCTGTATTGCATGTGCTTTTCTCTTTTATTCAGTAGCTCCTATATTCAAATAACATCTTAATTTAAATGAGAGTTCCTAGGCGATAGGCTTGTAAAATGGGGTCTTCATTTTCTTCAAATTTGAAATAAATTTAAATGATGACAATGAAGCCTAAAATCAATAAAAATAAATAAAATTAGACTAAAGTTTAAAGTTAAGAAGTAATAAAATATACTAAATTATGCAAGTCATTATGTATCGAACATACATTATATTTTCGGGAAGTAATTAGTGCATGATTTTTATTTTTGGTGTTTGCTAGGTTGTTTATTGTCAAAAATGTTTTTTTCTTATTTTAATAAAGTAATATTTATTTAACTAAAAAACTTATTTAACATAAAAGAACTCATTAAAATATTTTTAAATTAATTACATAAAATTAATTTATGAATATGAAATATTTTAATTCACCACTATATAATAATACTATATAATATATCTATATTTTTTATATTTTGGAAATGATAAGTAATAAATTAAAAAAATATTTATTTTTAAGGTATTTTGGATGCCTTTCAATAAATAATTATAATTAAACAATCATGTTCGAATGTTTATTTTGGGTTCGAACTACGTTCATTCTGTTTCGAACCGAACATTTCCCTTCAAACAATATTAATTGAATCAAATTCCCATTTAATTTTTTATAATTTTCCACCAAACAAGTCGTTCGAATGAATAAATGTGATGTTCAAATTAGTTCGAACTTGTTTTGCAACTATCCCACCAAATTTTCCTACCAAAAAAGCCCGTTCGAACATAACATTTAAATTCGAATTGTTTTGAACTTTCCCAGCAAAATTATATGTATTTTCCCGCCAAGATTATTGTTCAAACAGAGACTAAACAATTCGAATAGACATTAACTCATTGTTTGAATATATTCTTACCCGTTCAAACATATTTCTAATTTTGAGACGATATATTTTGTTCCTGAGAACCTCATCCAAGTTTTGAAACGAAATTTAAAAGTACTTTTAGGGACGAAATTAAATTCGTCCCTAATAAATTTTGTCTCTAAAAGTAAAATTTGTTGTAGTGTAAAACGACATTTGAACGAACAACTGGATCTGCTATAAATCCTCAATATGGAATAATCTAGTGCTGAGTACGCGGCTTACAAGTTCCTCCTCCTCCAGCCTGATCAATATTCTTCAACTCCCTGCAAAGAGCATTCATCCACAGGTTCTAACAAAGTTATGACTTACAATTTAAGAAAGAAAAAGGAGAGTTCAATTGAGAATTCAGAAAGTATTGAATGTTCAGAGAAAATACGATTCAAGTTTATTGTGGGAGAGAGAGATCAGAGAGCTTTCCACACTGTGGATGGGCTACTAAACCACACCAAAGATCATGTGCATTCCAACTGCAACATTCCCTGCACATAACCATCATCTTGGAGTAGCATCATAAGACACGGCATTCAAAGTAAGTATATATCCTGGTTTTGTAATGTATTAATTGGTCATTGTATATATATTTGTTGTTAATTCTACTTAATTATTTATATTACCTCATTTTGGCATTCAAAGTAAGTGCAGCAATTTCATATGTATTAGCTATTTTATATGATTGATTAATTTATGTTACTGCAGAAGGTAGAGACACCGCAAGTTGAAAGACAGCATGCATGGTAGTTCTGAATATATACATGATGTCTCTATACAGGCTTGTTGATAGCTCTTTCTACATCTCTTGTCATGTCTAGTTATGCATTTGTCTCATTTCTTGTATCCCACAAACTCAACATGCAGTTTCTTTACATTGTTTCAAATGTAAGAATATCATGCTCTTAATTAAATTGCATTATGGGATTTTTGACGCATGTCAAATGATAATTCGATCTAGTCATGATCGATAATCGGCACATGAATTTTGGATCATGTTACTTACGTAGATAAATGTCTTATAATGTTGTTATGCATGCTATATTTAAAGCCAACCAAACTTGATGAGGCCGGTAATTCAATACAAGAGTGGATGTCATATATAATAGCACAATGCATGAGGGAACAAATCTCTAGACTCCAAAAATATATATGCTATAGATTTTTTTTAATTATATTATATGGTGTAGATGCATGTATAATATATAATTAATTAAGGCATAATATAATTGATATATATAATTAATTATGTGAGATATTCTAAGAGATCAAGAGCGAGAGAAAGAGAGTTTGTGCGGTAACTACATGAATTGATGTGAAAAATCGAATAGATAGAAGTATCATAAATTTACATAAAGGTGTTTGTTGCAATATTTTCTTTAAAGCCATGTGAAGGGCGCAGTGATCATGCACTTGAATTTACGAGGTGTTGGCCTCAAGTCTGATTGCTAATTAAAATATTATATATATATATATATATATATATATATATATATAAAGTAGTTCATCATGAGTTCCAACGTAATGAATGTTAGATGATTGGGACAGTAGTAGTACTGAGTGTGCCGGATCTATAAGCTTCCTGTTTGGTGAGGATCGAGCTGGATTGCACGTGATATTTAATAATTAATTTAGGAATAGTTTGAATTTAGAGATAAGTTGAGATGATTTGTGAATAATAAAATAAAAATTAAATTATTTATTATATTTTATTTGAGAATTTGAAAAAATTATTTTAAAATTTGAAAAACTTGAATTGTTTATTATATTTTGTGTGAAAATTTTAAAAAAGTATAATAATAAAATGAGATAAGTTGGTGTAGATTTTAAATATAAATAAGACTTTAAAAATCAATATAACAGAAAATGAAATATATAACTCCAAAAGTCTAAATTATACGAAAATGGGACAAGGAATCGTGCAAATGCCTTAATTATTAAAAATATGGCTTAGATTTGAATGTTAAGATAATTTCAGATAATTTATAAATAATAATAATAAAATAATAAATAATAATAAAATAATCTGAAACGATTCCACTAACCAAACATATATAGCTTTAATTGTTACAAAAAGTCCTACAAACTTCGTACGTGTGATTGGTGACAATACATCATGAAACAAATATCGATTTGACGTACGTTTTATATAACGATTTGATTTTTGACTGGTGGCAATACCGGCCGCAAGACCAGTGGCTATATATAATCTCACATTATTTGGAGGTTAGGTGGTCATGTACTTTGTGAACCGACATTTCTCTAAAACTTATTTGGCAAAAGAAGACACTAGCCTACCATGTCCACCGACTTTTTCTATCGATTTATTTATTTATTTTTATTTAGTAGATAAGGATATATTTTTAAAAGCGGTGCTACTCAGGATATTTTTTTTAGAGCGGTGCTCCATATGTTTTTACTATATTTAAATATTTTTAAAAAATAAAAAATACATCAATATATTTAAAATCACTACTTTAATTATTAAGTAAAAATAAAAATTCAAGCGGTACAACTTGAGAGACAACATAGCTTTTTCCTATTTTTTAATGAGTTTTTAATTTTTTTTAAAATATTATATCGATATTGTTTGGATAGTGAGTTAAGTTAAGATGAGATGAGTTGACATAAAAAAATAAAAGTTGAATAAAATATTATTTATTATTATTATTATTATTTAAAAATTTAAAAAAATTAAATTATTTATTATATTTTATATAAAAATTTAAAAAAATTATAATGATAAAATGAAATACATCTCATTTCATATCCAAACAGACCAAGATTATAAGGAAATTGAAAAGTTTTTGAAAAAATAATTAAATTGCACATTCGGTAGAGGTCTACTATAAGAAAATTGTTTAGTTACAATCAATTAATTTTAGTGAAATAATTATTTATAATTAAAATTAATTACGAATAATTTTTTAATTGTAATAAATTAATTATAAAAATCCGTTTTTCTCACAGTGAGGTTGCTTCTGTCGGTACGTAATGTCACCCTTCAGTAAAACTTTAGGAAGTACGTGCACGTTAGGAATGCTATTTTGGGTTTTCTCCCTTCATTTTGACTGTTTTCTCCCTTCATAATAATTAAAAAAAGTGAATATCATGAGTAGATTGATGTATTTAAGAGAAAAATTTATAAATGCACGTCTAGGCCGAACACGCCATCATTAATACATGCTGTTTGACTCAGTAGCATTGTCCGTACGTATAAACATCCACACTTGGTGCCGCCGAATGCGTAATTGTTTTTTAAACATTTTTTAAACTCCCTTAAACATTTAATAAAAAAAACACAAATTAAAAATAATTCAGTAGCTTTGATCGGTGGCCACGAGTTTGTTTCATGATTAAAATTTAAAATTTTAAAAATTTTTTATTTTATTATTATAATTTTTAAAATTTTTTTTATCAAATAAAATAAACAATTCAATTTTTTAAATTTTAAAATAAAAATAATATTAAAAAATATATTTTAATTAATAATATTTTATTTAAATTTTTAATTTTAATTTTAATTCATCTCATTTTATCTCTAAAACAAACGAGGCAAATAAAACTCAAAAAGAAAAAAAGATTAAAAAAAAAAAAGGGCAACTAGATCTCTCTCTCTCTAACCTCTGAAAGAATTAGAACTGATCTCTACGTACATTATATCTTAAAAACTGATCTTACCCAAGAGGCCGGGAGGAGCTCTCTCAACTCCATCTCCTTCATCATCTCCTGTACGTAGTCTGCATAGCTATGTTTATTTATTTATTTTTAATTAAGCTAAAAAAAGCATCTGACTTCTTCTTCTTGTGCATGCCTAATGCCTAAGCTTTTTTAGCTATGTTTATTCCTTCATCAACTATATATATAGATCAAGTGGAGTTGGAAAAAAAACTACAAAATTTCTAGTACAAAAAGGAAATATAAATTGATATTAGAAGGTCTTGAAGATGATATATTACTAGTCTTAATAGTCAAAGCTTATCATCATGAACTCAGTTTATATATATATATGTATATATATATATATGTATGTTTTACACAACTGCATCATGAACAATATGAAAAAATCAATATATGGACAAAAACATCTTTCGGGAAACACTTATTATATGTTAATGTAAGGCAAAGTTTATATATCATAACTTGCAAAACCTGCATTCAAGTTTCTGTCATATAAAGACAGACAATTCTTGGCGCGTTTCTGCTTATAATTTAGGCATTAATGAACACCGGCAGCAGCAGTAGTACTACTGCCTCAAAGGTCATATTAATTGGGTCCGATCAAATTCTCCAAGCGTGTCTCTGAAAACATTAAAATCATGCATCAACACCAATCACTTCATATATATATATATATATATATATATATATAATATATGTAGAAGCTCAAAGATAGAGATCAGGAGAAAACATCACACGATCGAAATTTCTACCCATCTTGGCCCATGACGAGACTCAGAGTCAGTAGTAATTAACATCTGACCTACCCAATATTCTATCTGAACTTCTCTTTCATTGACATGATCGTACGTAGCTAGCATGATTAATAATCTCACGTGGCGTCTTCCTAGCTTTATATTGTTCTCAGTGTATATATAAAGACGTGCGCGGGACAGTTTTATATATCATCTTTGAAAAAATGAAAGGTCGATGAGGAATATCATTTCATTATACTATGACAAAAATGAGATAATAATTAAAGTACTTCGATCGATCATTGCTGATCCAGCTCCTACCATACTCATTTGCGGGCAAAATATAATAATTTCGGGGAAACCCAACACATTCCTTTTGCATGCAGACTGCATATATAGGAACTAGAGGAAGCAGTGACATCTAATTGATTGGTCCGGTACTACATATATATATATATATATATATATATAGACTTTGAAAGATGTTAAGATTTAAAAAAATTATTTATTTATGATAAATTAATTTTAATAAAAATAATTATTTTATTATAAATAATTCATCATAAATATTTATTTTTCTTGTCCGGTGAGTAGTGAGCCAACCTAAGCTAGCTAGCTGTAAACAACAAAGAAAAACCACAACTTTAAAGTACGTAATCCCAGAGACTTTTTTGGGTTTAAAATAATATATATTTGATGTTCACATCAGGGACTAGGAAGTAGTCCAGTTTCAATAAGTAATCAGGTCCATCCCTAGATCCTATAGATAAAGATAAAACCAAATTGGCCTGCTGTCACTGTCATCCTAACGTCGAGGGTGCTTCCATGACATGCCCCGCCTCCGGCCTCGTCTTCCTAATTTTTGCAGTTGGAATGCACTAACTACTTGAAGTTTGGACGACACAGACACTTTCTCGGCAATGATCGAGCTTGATGAATTTGCGTGATCATATTGCTGAATAATTTCCATATATATATATGAAGACGGGCGCCGCTTTGGTTAATGATTCAGCTTGTCCCCTTCCTTATAACAGGAGTATGAAGCCGTCGATCGAACAGTCGTCCTGATCTGGATCTGAGCAATCCATGAAGATTATTCAATCTACCGATAAGAGCAGATCATATCATATATATTGCCACGTCGGTGATCGATCTTGAACCTCACGTCGTTCGTTGATCTGAATTAAGCTGCATATTCTTTTTATCCTCATTATTAATTATTAAAAAATTAGCTAGCTAGGTTGAAATCTACTACACAAACGACACGATCTTGACAAATATCTTTCACCAGTCGTATTAAATTGCTTGTTCACATTACAATATTTCAGTCTTTGCCACCCAAAATATATATACGTGTATTTAATATGATATATGTGCGTACACATGAACATTAATTGTGTCATGTGTATATATGCGTGCAACTTATAATTAAGCCATGCATCATGTATTAATCAAGGAGATCTAATCATGTACTTCTTTCAAAACCAATATTAATAAGGCATGAAGATAGTATTTTAATTTTTAATAAAGAGAAAATCTAATGCCTCATTTGTTTTCAGGAAACTTCTCACCTCATCTCATAATTATAACTTTTTCAAAAAATAAAATAAACAATTCAACTTTTTCAAATTTAAAAACAAAAATATTATTAAAAAAATATATTCTAACAATATTTTATTCAACTTTCAACTTTTATTTCAATTTATTTCATTTGATCTGCGAAAACAAACGAGGACGACTATTTTTTACACACCCAATTAACACATCTCTGATGTGGAAAGTGCTATACTAAAAAATGCTTAGTGCTTTGTTAATTTATTTATTTTTTTAAGTTATAATATGTCTCACTATAAATGGTGTGTAGCAAACATCTATGATAAAACATAAGAGAATGATAAAATGATAATGATTGATATATAGTTTATGATCAATAACAATATTATTTATCTAATTACGTTTTAAATTTCTTGGGCAGCACTGGATCATGATTAAAATCTCATATATGACTAAAGCATATATAAGATCGACCAGCCATTAATTATGACTGCAACTCATGATCAAGCTAGAATAAAATATAATTGTAAACTATATAATATACTTAGATCATGAGCCCGATATATATACTCAGTCACGCATACAATCCTCAAAACCCAATTGAAGTTCATCAATTTTAATTTCTTGTGTTGGATATGTAAATGTGTGGGGCCGGCATCAGATCTTCCCGGAGCTTCTATCTTATCATTGATTGCTTTGTTTTCAAATCAGAATCTTAATCTTGTATGCAAATTGGTATCTTTGTCAGGTGACCGGAACCTAACTACTCTTAGATCTCTTCAAAATTTTGTAATGGAAATTTATTCATAATTAATGCAGGATTTTGTTTTCATTTAGACCAGCTAGCTTTGTTTATAACCCAACATTTGATTAGCCATAGATTGTGATCAAGTTAGAGATAACCAATTAACCACAATTAAACATAATAAAGTAATGCTATATATATATTAATTCCAGAGTAACGTCGCTACTCGTCATATTTTCAATCATTATTTTTTCATCATCACATACATGCTATGATATTAAGTCACTATAAGAAAAATGAGTATTTGTGATGGATTATTTGTGATGAGAATGACTATTTACGATAAAAACAGATTCTTTTTAATAAAAAATAATTATTTTTACAAGAAATAATTAGCTATAAATAAGTAGTGTTATTAAAAAATTATTTTTAATGATTTACCTAACTTGTTTATTGTATTAATAAGTAAAATATTAAAAAGATGATCATGATTAAAATTAAGATAAATAGTAATTTTTTTTTTTTTTTGTAATTAGATGAGATGGTCCATAAAGTAGGAAAAGAAAGAAAAGAAAGGAAATAACAACCCAATCTGTTCTGACAAGAGAAATCGGAAAAGAAAGGAAATGAAGACTATAAAGAATAACAGTACTACCCGCCCCTCATCACCAACCATTATTCGGTGTGGATCTCCTTGAGATCATTGAGACAAGGAAAGATTTGACTAGATGACAGGAGCTACTCGTTGTCAATTAAAATTAGGATACAAACTATACATATGTAGAAAATTAAGCTGAGCTTTAATTGTCCATATTGCTTTCACTATATATTTGAAGGAAAATGTTAATAGAGCTAATATTATAATTTATGTATTTTATTTTATTTTTATTTAATAGTTAAAGAAATAATTATTAATAAAATTTTTTATTTTTTTTAATAACTAAAAATATTAAAAAATATTTTTAAAAAATTAATAAAAAAATAACAAGTAGCGGTGCGCGAACCTTAAATGCTGGGCCACTCGCTTGCACCATCCTATATATATTGAATCAATGATTGATTGTATGGTTCTTTCTTTCTTTTTCTTTTTCTTTTTTTAATTTTTATATCCAACATTTTCTGAGCTGGTACTGGGGGACCAATATTTCTATATATAACGGGGTCTAAGACAAAGTTTTCATTCAGCAACGCTTTCAGCTTTCTTCTGAGTTTCTCAGCTTCTCTCGACGTGTCCCATATATAGCAGCTTTCTTTGAAAAACTAAAGGACTGCATCTTCCAATTAGAGTACAGCTAGCTAGCTAGTTATAATGGCTATAGAGATTGAGCAACAACCTTCAGCTGTGGGACTCTCAAAAGTTGCAGTTTCTGAAACTCATGGGGAAGATTCCCCATATTTTGCAGGCTGGAAAGCATACGATGAAGACCCTTATGATGAACACAGTAATCCATCCGGAGTTGTACAGATGGGATTGGCAGAAAATCAAGTAAGTATCTGCAACAGTACTGACACTGAGTGCATGTAACTAGCTAGGATGGTGTTTAGAGTTTCTTGGAAGAACTGTTACGTTCTCAAATAAATTATGTAAAAATAATTTTATAAATTGATAATTATTTAGATTATTTTATAATAAAAATAATTTATTTATAATTTAACAAATTACATCAAATCATATCTTTATAAAATTATTTTTATTTTATCTCTTTAGGGCTAAAATATCTTCCATTTTCATGAAATTTGCATCTAACTTTGTTTATTATTTCTTAAAACAGGTTTCATTTGATTTGCTGGAAGATTACCTGGAAAAGAACTCAGAAGCCTCTAGCTGGGGATCAAAAGGAGTGTCTAGCTTTAGAGAGAATGCTTTGTTTCAAGATTACCATGGACTTCAACCATTCAGAAAGGCAATGGCAAGTTTCATGGGAAAAATAAGAGGAGGGAGAGCAAAATTCGACCCCGAAAGAGTGGTCCTAACCGCAGGTGCAACTGCAGCAAATGAACTGTTGACCTTCATTCTGGCAGATCCTGGCGATGCTTTGCTTGTTCCAACCCCATACTATCCAGGGTAAGAAATAGCCCCTTGCAAAGTTGTTTGCATGAATTTAATTATCATGTCTACCGAAAAAAGAACACACTCAAATATGTAATGACATTTAATATTATACCCGCGGGCTTGTTTTTGTAAGAACAATCGAAGTCCAGGAAACGATGTGGCAGACACACCACGACATGAGTGTCCATATTCTCGAACTAATGTCAATTTCAATTCTTTTGTTTTCAGATTCGATAGAGATTTAAGGTGGAGAACCGGTGTAAAAATTGTGCCAATCCACTGTGACAGCTCAAACGATTTCCAGATCACTCCAAAAGCTTTACAAGCCGCGTACAATGCTGCAGAAGCCAAGAACATCAAAGTCAGAGGGGTACTGATCACAAACCCTTCCAACCCATTAGGTGCGACGATTCAACGGGCAGTTCTCGAAGAGATTCTCGACTTTGTCACTCGCAAGAACATCCATCTTGTCTCCGATGAAATCTACTCTGGATCTGTCTTCTCTTCGTCGGAGTTCATAAGCATTGCAGAAGTCCTCGCAGCCCAAAATTATAAGAGAGCAGAGAGAGTTCACATTGTTTACAGTCTTTCCAAAGACCTCGGCCTTCCGGGTTTTAGAGTTGGCACGATTTACTCGTACAACGACAAGGTGGTGACTACAGCGAGGAGAATGTCGAGCTTCACCTTAATTTCTTCGCAAACACAGCATCTGTTGGCAGCCATGTTGTCCGACAAGAAGTTTACTGAGAACTACATAAAGACAAATCGAGAGAGGCTGAGGAAGAGATACGAAATGATCATTGAAGGCCTGAGGAGTGCTGGGATTGAGTGTTTGAAAGGAAATGCAGGGTTGTTTTGCTGGATGAATCTAAGCCCGTTGTTGGAGAAAGCAACGAGAGGGTGTGAATTGGCTCTTTGGGACTCCATACTGCATGAAGTAAAGCTAAATATATCTCCAGGATCGTCTTGCCATTGTTCTGAACCAGGTTGGTTCAGGGTTTGTTTTGCTAACATGAGCGAGCAGACACTGGAAGTCGCGTTGAAAAGAATACACAATTTCATGGAACAACAACGAGAGCTGAAAGAGATGAAGATCAATATCTAATCTCTTCTTCTCAGTAATCAGCTTTTCTAATTTTTTTTTTTTCCTTCTTTTTTAATGGTTCTACCCATTTTGATTCTTTGGATGACAAAACCCGGCCAGTTCAACCTTTGGGATTGTCTCATCATTGATTATACTGCAAAACGTACAGCTAATCGAGTTGGAATATATATTTGTTTTTTCTTTCTTCGCTAGAAGCAAGTTCCCAGAAATTCCTGTATCTTGAAAATTGGTGGCGTGAATGCGCAAGAATCATATAATTTTTGAAAAAAAAAAATATCTATATAAAAAAATTAATTTTTTAATAATAAATTATATTATTTTTTAAAATAATTGCTTGACACTTATGTATTCTAAAATTATATGTAGTATTATTCAAATAAATATTAATTATGGGGATTGAAGGTTATATATATATATATATATATATATAAATCAACGTGACCAAACTTCTTGGCTAGGTTGCTTCAGCTTAATTACACCTTTGACATTAGAAATAAAGCTGAACTTGTCACGGGCATCTTGCATGCTTTCCATACATTATGAAGCTTAATTTATACCAAAAAGGGTTCTCAGGCCAAGTGATATGATAATTTTAATTTAATTAATGCAGCAGATTAGAATTCATAAACCTTGATTACATATATAAATGTTATAGCCACCAAATCAGGAGCTAATTAAACTAAAGAGAAATGGATTTAGCTAAAGAACAGCAAGGATTATTTAGAAGCTGCAATATCGATCGATCATATTCTACCTACCATAAGAATATATTTTTATATATTTGATAGTCTATGCATGTCTTGACTTTGAGGCTTTGAACATATATATCTTCCTCTTAATCATTAAGTTTCCTTGGTTTTTATTGTCGTTTAGTACTTTTAAAGTATGATTTGACTTTGACAAGTGTTTCTAATTAATTCAGATAATTAGCAAAGTAATCATGATCATTGTGTGATA
Organism: Juglans regia; assembly: GCF_001411555.2. NCBI lineage: Eukaryota > Viridiplantae > Streptophyta > Magnoliopsida > Fagales > Juglandaceae > Juglans > Juglans regia. The sequence continues at coordinate 29,312,504 of NC_049910.1, forward strand.
TATTAATTTAGGATTCAGTAGCAAGCTTTTATCACCTTTAATCCAATGTTTGGCAACAAATTAAACGTTCTTAATTCTATACTAAAATAATCACCTACATTCCATGTCAATTAACATGGTTTTAATTCCCAATTATGTCGTCATGAAATGTCACTTATCTTAATCCAAATAGCTTAAGTTTAGGTTTAATTCCAACAAACTCAAATAATTCATGATATACACTTTCAATCATCAAGTACTAGTACTCCAACATGATCTTCCCAGCCAAAATTATATAATTACCTTATAATAGGCCTTTTTTTTATCTCTTCCTTTTGGGTTTTATACACATGAATCTTGTAAGTAATTAAGGGCTTGTTTGAGAAGTGAGATCATCTCATCTCATTTAATCTCAAAACTTATCATAATTTCCTTCTCAAGCATCACTCAAATACAAATATTTTTTAATTTCAAATCTTTAACTTTTTCATCTAATCATTACATAATCATTACAAATTTTCTAAACTTCCAAACAAAATGTAAAAAACAACACTACGTTTTTAAATTTCAAAATAAAAATTATATTTTAATAATTTTTTAACTTAATAATATTTTTATTTAACTTTTTATCTCTCAATTTCCAAAACCCAATAAAATATCTTAACTCATGTCTCATTTGTTTTTACAGATAAGATGAGATAAAAATTGAAAGTGGAATAAAATATTGTTAGAATATATTTTTTTAATATTATTTTTATTTTGAGATTTGAAAATTTTGAATTGTTTATTTTTTTGGATAAAAATTTGAAAAAGTTGTAATGATTACATGAGATGAGATGAGATCATGAAAAGTTTTGTGAAAGTGAACGAGGCAAACTATTTTACTCTCATTCACAAATTATTTCACTATTATTCATAATATTTTCATCTCATCTCACTTTTAAAATGAGCCTTAAGCCTTTTATTTTTTAATATATGACTAAAAAATTATCCCAATTTATGTTGTCTAATTATGTCACATAATTTAATTAGCAAATAAGCATATGTTTTGCTTTAATTCACTACGATCTTTCGTATATTAATCTTTCATATCTTATTAGACGAGGGACACGTATAATCTTTCATATCCGTTCTAATAAATACAAATGAACTCAAAACGCGTCCAACTTAATTCAGAATAAATTAATTAAAGACAGCTTGTACATTTATTTTGACAAAAAAAAAAGGAACAAGGAGAGGAATCGCATGCATGCTTAGTTAATGTCGCACGTGCTAAGGCAGAGCTTATAACTGTTAGGATTCTATTTATCCAGCTGGCTAAAGTTTGGCAATTTCTTTCTAGTAAGGTTAGGTGCAAGTTTCAACTCATTCAAATTTTGTATAATTTTTTTTTGTAAAAAAGTAATCCATTAACAAAAATTAAATTTTTCAATTTTTTTATGATAAAATTTACTCTTTATTAAAAAAAAAAAAAAAAACTTACTTTATATATTTTTGAGAAAAGCTAATCCTATAAGGATCCCGAGGATGGACTCGATAATTTTTAAATTTTTTTTTTATTTTATAATTAAGAAAATAATTTTTAATAATGTTGTTAATTTTTTTTTAAAAATATTAAAAGAAAAAAAAAATCAATTGATCTTGTCGGGCCATTCATGTGCTACACCTAAAGGGTGTACGGCTTTATATATTTTCTCATTTCATTTAAAAGCAGATTAGAAAAGTCAAACTGTCCAACTAACTAAAACAGCAACTAAACCTATCACAGCCGTCCGATCACCTGTTGTGACTCACAAGGAGGAATCACGAGCTGGCACGTAGATGTATGCGGGGGACGTAATAATGTAATGTACATTAGACCCATGCCAACGGCCAACTACTTTTTGGTTCACAGCCATAATAAGCCGGCGGAATGCAGTTGTGTGATGGTCGCCGGTACAGAGCCTGTACGATTACGTACCGTCCACATTTAAATCGTACCTTAGATTATATATATACACACGGAAAATGCTATTTCTACATAAGTTTTCTACCGAAAACTTATACCGAAAGGTAATTTTATTTATTTTTTATTTTTTTATTTTTACTTCGTGATTAAGGAATGTTTTTAAATGAATTTATGATTTTTTTATATTTTTTAAAAATATTTAAAGTGTTTAAAAAAATGATTGAAAAAAAAGCAAAAAAAAAAAAAAAAAAACTTTTGCCTTTCGGTAGAAGTTTTCGGTGGAAAACTTCTGTAGGAATAGCAGTGCTCATATACACACGCACACGTATATAAATTATAATTATATTACCATAAATGATGTGATGCCTTCAAATTATGCTTGAGATCGAGTGAATATTTGAAATGTCAGGACATACAACATAATGTTATATGTTTTTGTTTATGACAATTAAAGTTATAATATTCTTAACATGCATATAGCATTATGCAATATTCACAGTTGATAATTTTTTTTTTAACAATATTATGCACCAAACTGAAAATATTCTAAATTATTAAAACATACTTCATATAAAAAGAACATACTAAACAGTTAAGATCATAACGCTACTCCAAAATGGTTATGATCAAAATAAATTGAAGATGCAACTTCATAAGTACAAGTAGTAATTTAAGTTAACTACTATATTATCATCGACGTCGCACCGTCGCTTAGTCGAGAGTTTCCAGTTGGTCGATTCTAGACTCTCATTCAGATCCTGTAACAAGATCTATCATTCGAGAGAAATGGTAGTTGAGACTATTACAGTAAAATTTGATTACAAATCTCAGCAAGTTAATAGAAAATCTCCATACAAGTTAATGATGCATGCATGACAGTAAAATTATGAATACATAATCAAAGTCATAAGTAATTATAGCATAACTTAACATACAACAGAACATAATTGACATAACTTAAACTGAAATGTGAATTGAATTTGACTTGCTTAAACTGAACTGGACTTAAACTAAGACCTAACTTGACATGAACTTGATCTTAAACTTTACTTAACATGAACTTGAACTGAAACTTAACTTAACATGAACTTGAACTTGAACTGAAACTTAACTTGACATGAATTTGAACTTGGACTTGAACTGAAACTTAACTTTACATGAACTTGAACTGAAACTTAACTTAATATGAACTGGAACTTGAATTGAAACTTAACTTTACATGAACTTGAAATGACTTCTTTACTTAAAATGAACTTGGACTTGAACTTGAACTGAAACTTAACTTGACATGAATTGGAACTTGAACTGAAACTTAACTTTACATGAACTTGAACTTGAACTTGAATTGAAACTTAACTTGACATGAACTAAAACTTGAACTGAAACTTATCTTTACATGAACTTGGACTTGAATTTTGATAATCAAAATGATTTCGCCAGTCGTTTCGTCAGGAATAATGAACAGTCAGAATGATTATGCCTAACATGTTCCATTAGAGATACTCAAACAATCAGAATGATTCCATCATGAATATTTTAAAACACGTACCTTAGCAATCAAAATGATTACACCAGGAGTACCTAGTAATACTCTAACAATCAAAATGATTACGCCCGGAGTATCTGCATAACTAAACTGGAACTAAATTCTGACAATCAAAATGATTTCGCTAGAAGTATCTCGCGTGAATTACGAATGGACATGCTAAGACAATCATAATGATTACATTGAGAGTATCCTAGATATAACTAACTTGAATGTAACTCAAAAGATATTACTTACTTGAGATAGAAACATTTCGTAACATGACATAATATGTAACAGACCACATACTTAACATACCATTCTTGCAACAGTGAAAATTACATGACATGGCATACATGTAACAGTTGTCATACTTAAAAAGACGTATTTGCAATGTATAGTAAAACGTGACAGGATATCTTGCGCAACAGATGCATAATTCATGACTGAATAAATTATTTATGGCAGACGAATATGTAAGTACTTGGCATGAGACATAAGATAACATACATACATACATTGTAGTTCCTTTACTTGTCATCCATACACATTAAACTGATAGTAAGTTAAAAGCTAACTTACTTTGGTCTTCGCGTTTCTAAACATAACTCAAGCGCGATCACAAAGAACAGAAAGTAGTGATTTCTAAACATTAGAACTTAATCATTAACAATTGCAAATATGAAAAAAATACTAATTTAGAGCAAAATTATCATTTTACCCTCTACATGTGGGAAAATGATCATTTTATCCTTAACTTAAGGAATTTGCATCCTAATTTCAAAAATCACCAAAATTTACATACCTCATGTAAATTTTATCCTAAACCCAAATATCAAATCAGAAAAATTTAAAATTAACACGACCGTGAAAACTCTATAGGGCCGAAACTTACATAGGCTATTTCCCTTATTTTTGTTGCAATTCTTTCAAATTTAAAACTCATGATTAAACCGAAATTTTACAACAAAGATCTTCCTATCCTAATTTTAAAAACATACTTAAACATCCATTAAAAAGAAATGATAATCATCACTACCAAACTTTTTAGTAAAAAGATCTAAATTTTTTAGCCAAAAACAAACCCTTGAATCACAAGTCTTGACCTTATTCAAAACATATCCAAGAATTCGAAAAAAATTAAATGTTACATCTAACATAATCATAACATCATCCTAAGATCAATATGCTTTAAATCATCAAACAAAAGTCACCAAAAATCACAAAACAACACTTGGAGTTCTCGATTCTACACTTAGTCCAAAAATATAAACTTTTTCTTAACTAGCTTTGATCAATCTCTTGTTCTACGGCTTAAAAATCTGAGATCTTCAAACTAAAACATCAGATGGTTTAAAAATGTGTAATAAATTAGATCCAACCATAAAACTTAAAATCACATGACTGAAAATCAATAAAACATGAATCTAACCCAAACACATCAAATCTTAGGTCTAACCGAATCCTCTTGCATAGAAAAATCATATCTTTAAACTAATGCTAAATATTTTCAAAACAACATCATAATATGCATATAAGAGGGTTAGGATTATAAAATAAAAATATCAAATCCTTTGGAGTAAGATTAAACCATGAAATATTCAAATTTTCTCAAACAAAAATTATTTTTCCACTTCCAGTTTTCAGGTTTCTAAATCTAAAGAAATCTTTCATCAAAATTTTTATTCATGTAATAAATCCACAATGAAACTTTATAAAAACATGTTAACAACACTCCATAAAATTTTTGGACCAAAATATGTCTATTTTCTTGGTCAAAAACTCCAAAATACAACACACTCTCCAGTTTAACGCCCAAAATGACCTCTCCATGGTTAGAGGAACTTTTGAACAACCAAATGACAGCAAATTGAAATGAGTAAGATATCCACGAAAAGTAAACTCAAATACGAACAAAGTTTATGAATGAGCCATTGTGTGAAAATACTTACAAAGGGTCGAAACATGTCAGGAAAAATGACTCAGAAAAATATCTGAGAGAGCTCTTTTTGATTTCTCTCTAAGAATGTGGATGATAAGTGATGAAATGAAAGGAAGGGTAACTTGCACGCCTTAGACTTCTGGAGGGTGAGGTATGGGCTTGAATGACCCTTGAAAGATGGTGCTTAGGTCACAAAAAGGCAAGAATAGTGGAGGGGGAGTGGGCTGCTGCTGTTTCCTTCTAGAAGGGGTGTGATGAGGTGGCTTTTTTCCCTCACATCAAGGGACTATTTGGGGCTGTTGAGGGCAGAGATTTATCTTCCATGGGTGGGTGGAAACTTCCTCTAGAATTTTTGCCAAGGTGGCCAAAATTCATGGGACTTAAACAAGTGGGCTTCAATTTGGGGTTTAGAGAGGGTTTGGTTAGGGTTTAGGATGCTATCAAGTCCAAATCTAATTTTTCTTGACCCAATCAAAATTTTAAAATTTAAAAGATTTGATAATGATATCATAACATGAATTTGAGGAATTAATAACATGTGGAAGTGATTTAATCAAGTGATTAAACATAATGCTAGAAATTGGATAAAAAAAGGTTTTGAGGCCAATTTTAGAGTTTGAGGAAACTGTTTAGGGTTTTGGTTTTCAACCAAGCTTTGAGGTTTCAATTAGATTTCAACTATTTAGGATTTCACTAGAGTTGAAACTCTCTTTTGTTCAGCACAATATGGTTGATCAGATGAAAAAAGAATAGGGTTTCGCTTTGGTGATATGATCTCACACCTTGATTCCTTCATAAATCATCTCATTGTTCTTCTTTGTATCAAGTGTCTAATGCTATTTCACCAAGTGTGGCTAAGATCCTGCCAAGTGTCCAAATAAAACTTCTCTAACCTGATTTGCACATTTCACACTGTGATTTTGAAAATAATGTGCTAGATGCTACTATAGAGGTTACTATTCACTTCGGGAAAGTGAAACATAAATTTTGCACTGTAAAATCCTAAATATTCATACAAACCTAACTGTGCAATTCGTTTATTGAAATTCAATCTCGAAATTCTTCAAAATAAGCAAAACGTGTTTTCGAACAAGCGTTTCGTCCAAAAATAGAGAATGAGATTGTTGCGGCATAAAATCCTAAATAATTAACTGAATCTAATGGCACATACCATAACTCAAACTGACAGTTCTAACTACATTAAATAAATAAAATCACACTTTTAACACCATAGTGAGTGATAACTCTGGCTATACTGACAGACTAAACCTACACGATTGGTCAAATCGTGAAAACTTACGGTATTTTCACGAGGTTCCTAAAACCTATAGAGATTCCACCAATGAATTTCTAGCGGCTATTACAAACTATGAGTCTACTTTTTTTTTTTTTTTTTAGAAAAAACCTCATTCATTGATAACTTGTTCTAATACAAGGACGAGGGATAGTTAGGAGGATCCTCCATATCAACTATAAAATCTGTTACAAATAAGGCATCATTTCCTAAATTGTGGGCAACTGAATTGCCTTTACCATATATGTGGCTGAAATGACAATCTTCATACTTATCCATGCTAGCTTGGATATTTGAAATAAGCATCCTAAAATAACTGTCATTTTGCCTCCTCTGATGAACTTCATTGACCACTTTTTTAGTGTCTCCTTCTAAAATTACCTTGCTCATGCACAGTTCAAGACCAAAGGTGATTGATCTGAGTGCAGTTGTGGCATCTGCTAGAAGCGGATCAAGAAAAGAAGCTTATTTCTTCCTCAAAATAGCCAAAAATTTGCCTTCCTCATCTCTAATAGCAACACCTGTCCTTAGTTTACATTGGCTTGTATCAACTACCACATCCTAGTTGATCTTACAAAAATCCTGAGGTGGACACTTCCATGTAACCCTTTTTGTGTTTGTAGATAATGTATGGTTAACATCTCTTGAGTCTAAAGTAGAAATATTGAGCATCATTTTATTCACTTTGTGTAACATAGTCTTTGGATCAATGAGAATGTTCTTAAAAACAAATTCATTTCTTCTCCACCATAAATTCCATGGAATTAAAGATAGTTCAATCATATGTTCCTTGTTTAGCTTTTTGAACATGTCTTGCAATAAATTTTTAACACTTTTGTATGATAGCTGATTTTTCTGAATTTTTCTAGAACATTGACCTAGAATATCAGTAGGTGAAGCACATTCCCAAAGCATGTGTTTTGTAGTTTCTGGTTCCAGTAGACATAGACACATTGGGCAAATGGGGTCTCCTATAATTTTCTTTTTGCACAAGTTAAACTTGGTAGGCAGAATATTCCTACATGCTCTCCACAAGAAGTTCTTGGTTGCTGGTGGTATGGCAAGCTTCCACAATCTGGTCCATTCTTCTCGAGGGTGGGAATTATGAGAGTTTTGTCATTTTTGTCTTTCATGCAGTTCCCCTTGTAAGTGATAAGCACTCATAACTATAAAAACTCCATTTGCATTGCTTCTCCAAACCAACTTGTCTTGCTGATTGTTCTAACTGATTGGAATTTAACTTATTAGGTCGGCTTCATTGTTAGTGAAAACTACTTGATTAAGGCTATGTTCCATTCCTTGGTTTCTGGTTGAATAAGAATATCCACTTTAGCACCATCTCCCAATAAATTGTTCCCATTTTGAGGTTTGTATATGGTAGGTTGAGGCAGCCAAGGATCTGACCAAATTCTTATTGATTTGCCATTACCAATTCTCCATATAGTCCCTTCTAGAAGTAGAGTTTTGGCAGATAAAATACTTTTCCAAATAAAAGAGGGATTGCTTCCCAACTTAGTATTAAAAAAACCAGAATGAGGAAAATATTTAACCTGCAAGACTCTTGATGCTAGAGAATTTGGATTTTTAATAATCCTCCAACCTTGCTTTGAGGTTAAAATTCTCAAAATCTCTAAAACCAAGCCCCCTACCTTTTTGGACTTCCCCATTTGAGACCCCAACTCAACCAGTTTATTTTCCTCTCATTGTTTGCTTGACCCCACCAGTACCCTCTCATCAGCCTGTTTAGTTGTTTCATCAAGCCTTTAAGAAGTTTAAAAACTCTCATAGAATAAGTAGGAAAGGCTTGTATACCAGATTTTATCAGGATTTCCTTCCCTACTTGTGATAAAAACTTTAGCCTCCAATTACTCATTTTGCCCTTGACTTTGTCAAGTATTTCTTTGAAGTCATTGTTTCTTGATCTACCTATCAAAGCTGGAAGGCCAAGATATTTCTCATAGGAGCTGGTAATTCTGACCCCTGCAATACTAGTAATGCTACCCCATGTTGAGAGCTGTGTGTTTTTATTGAAAAAAAGAGATGGCTTTTCTTTATTCTGCCTCTGCCCTAATGCTATTTCATATTGGCCTAAAAGATGTAGCATCCTACTCCATTCCAAAGATGAAGCTTGGCAGAATAGCAAACTATCATCTACAAAAAAATAGATGATTTATGGAATTTGTCTTTTGCCCAGTGGTAGACCAGTTATCATCCTTGCTTCTTCTGCCTTGTTGTGCATTTGACTTAGGGCCTTTGAACATAGTCTAAATAGAAAGGGTGACAATGGATCACCCTGTCTAATGCCTCGAGATGGAGTAATGACTGGTTGTGGGGATCCATTAATTAAGAGAGAGTATGAGACTGTAGTTACACAATTGAGAATTAGGTCAATCCATCTTCTATTAAATCTCATCCTTTCCATCACAATTTCAATAAAGCTCCACTCCAACCTGTCATAAGTATTACTCATATCCAAGTTTAGAGCCATGTACCCAGTTAAACCTTTCATTTTACATTGCATAGAGCACAAGGCTTCAAAGACTACTACTACATTATCAGCTCTTAGTCCCCCTAGAACAAATGCACTCTAAGTTGGAGAAATAATATTAGGCAATATTGTCTTCAATCAGTTGGCCAAGAACTTAGTCATTACTTTGTATAAAGCATTACACAAACTAATTGGTTGAAATTATGTGACAGTTGTAGGATTTTTGGTTTTTGGAATTAAGACTATAAAAGACTCATTTATAGAACTGTCCCACCTGTTTGTGTTCAATGCCATTGTGACTGCTTCATACAGATCCTTACCTATAGTATCCCAATGTTGTTTAAAAATCCAACTGAAAAACCATATGGTCCTGGAGAACTCATGGGGTCCATGTTAAGGACAACTTGTACCTCTAAGGAAACAAATTCTTTTGACATAGTATTGTTCATCTCTTTGTGATCAGTAATGGCATAGACTCCACACATTGTAGTTGACCAGAGGGATTAGAAGTAGCAAACAGATTAGTGAACAACTCTTGAAAAGTATGATTTATACCTTCTAGAGTAGTATGAAGATGCCCCTCTCCATCACTAATGTTATTAATAGAATTAGTCTTACGCCTCTGAGAAGCACAAGTGTGAAAATATTTAGTATTTCTATCCTCCTTTTTGAAGCCATCTTTGTTTAGATCTTTGTTTCCACTTCAATTCCTTTAGCTCCAATCTCATATTCACATGTCTCTAAATCTGTTTTATTTCTTCCTGATCATTCTCTGTGTTCCTCTCTTGAAGTTGTTTTACTCTGCCTAGCTGAGTTTCAATATCTTCTTTGGTTTCCTTCTCTTGGTTCTTGTTCCAGTTGATTAGCTAAATTCTACATCTGTCCAGATTGTTTAAGAAGGCCCATTGTCTTTCCATTTCTAATATTGCCATTCCATGCTCTAGTGGCCATTGCTTTACAATCATTGTTAATGCCCCAACTGAGTTCATATCTGAAGAGTCTTGCTCTCCTTCTTGCAAGTTTAGTCTGAGTACTCAGGTTTGTTAGAAGGGGACTGTGATCTGAAGAACATGATGCTAATGTGGTAACAGTAATAGCTTGAAAACTACTCATACATTCAGTATTAGCAAACACTCTATCTAACCTCTCCTTGGTAAATTCAGGTCATTCTATGTTATTGGACTAAGTGTGTTTGGTCCCAATGTATCCCATGTCACTTAAGTCATTGTCTTGCAAAGCTTGTCTAAATCCCTCTAGTTGAGCAAAAGGTCTGTGTGGTCCCCCATGTTTCACATGTTGATAAAATATTTCATTAAAATCTCTCATGCATAGCCATGGTCTATGATCCAAAGGTTGTATAAACCTTAATAACTACCAGCTACCTTCTCTTTTTGTAGTTACTAGGTTGCCATAAAACCCTGTAAGGGTCCAAGCCTTCCCAATTTGTGGATCATTAACTCTAACAGATATGTGTGAATCAGTATATGATTCAACTTCTATATCAGAACCAGGTTTCCACATCATTGCCAACCCTCCACTACTTCCTTTACTAATCATTGTAAAACTTCTGTCGAAACCTATTTTGTTTCTAATTCTTTCAATCCTCTCCCTCGTGCTTTTGGTTTCAATGAGGAAGAGTACATGTGGGCACTCTTGCTTCACCATAAAATGAAGCTCTCAAACTGTTCGAGGGCTCCTAACCCTTGACAATTCCAGGTAAGACATCTCATTGCTACTAGTGGGGTTGCTCAGTAGCCTCCACCATATATGTTCCTGAGTTATGCTCCTTTCAGGATTTTGCCCCTCTTTTTGCTTTTTGGTTAAGCCTTGCTAATTTCCATTGTTTATCATTTCTTTATATCTTTTTCTTCCACTTGTGCCGCCTGTGCTAGTGTCCCCACTTTCCATCTCATCTGATCTTGGTAATTTAACCGCTCTTGCCTTTCTTTTTCAACCCATTGTCTTTGGTGTTAGATCCACGTTAATCAAAGAATTGAGACTCGAATAGACAAGATTACTACCTGTAAAGAGCTCAGAAACTGAGTTGCTTGAATACTCATAGAGGAACTACTATGGTTGTTATTCAAACCTTCTCGAACCTTATTAGTAGGACTGGTCACTCGACCTGACCTGACATTAGCTATTCCGATCCGACCCGCTTCAGTGCACTTCCCGATTTTTTTTTTGTTTAATTTTTTTTTATGATCTAGAAAAAAAAGAAAGTTATTTTGATTTTGAATCACTAGAAGGAAGATCTTTAAATGTTTTTCAATTTTCTGGCCATTTTGATTTTGAATGGTGATAACATTGTCTGGAAGCGCCCAGTGCGATACTTTGGCATGAACATGGGATTGGTCAGGAGGTATTAGAAATCTCCCATCTTTCGCTGGTCCCAAATGGGGACACTTCTATCTGTATGCATTGCATGTCTCTCTAAGTTAAAAATCAATTCTTTTTGTTAATGACATGCACAAAACTTTAGATAATTGGTCAATGATTCTTATTGTTGTTCAAATAACTGATGAGATGAAAAAAGAGTTAGATTTATAAAAAAATTGATCTGATTCATGTTTCTTCCTGGCCTGCTTGGATAGATTCCAAATCATCATTTGTACATTTCAATGAGAAAAAATCCATCTACAAATCTGTTTGTTAAAGCATTCAACACACAGTTAACAACTGTTTACATAAAAAAGAACAATCCAACCAAAGGCAACTTCCTAGTTATACCAAAAGGCAAAAAGAGCAATATCCTAGTTACATCAATCCCGAAATACCCACAAGGAAAATCCATAACTGGGTCCTCTCCAATTGGAGCAACAATCAATAGAAATCCACCATCAATTATGATGTAAGCTGGAAACATTTTAACATCTATGAAGTGAGACAGGATATATATCCAAGGGCTGATATCGCAACCGATCTTTGTGTGGCATTGGTCCCTCCTACAAAGAAGTATATTATTGAGCATTCAAAATTGTAGTTGACAAAAATGAGATTCTTAATGTGCAGGTATTAATATGAAGGAAGAAAGTTATGGCTGGGAACAAACACCAAGAATAAATTCATTCGGTACAGTTTCCAAATACAAGAAATCAGCATGCTCATTCATTTGTTGTAGTCCTTTCTTTATAAGTAAATCTTGATCCTTAAAGCTACACAATAATAAATAAGACGAAAATTGTTCTGAAAAAAGTGCTATTTTTGAAAGATACAAATTTATATTTAAACAAGAGAATGAGATCCAAAGCATTTTAAGTAGCAGTATAATTCTTGGAAGCATTCCCATTTAATAACTCATCCTTCAAATGAGAGGATAAAAGTAATCTTTGTGGCATCATTTACTGAACCTTCAGTCACTGACAACTAAAGAGGTTCACCCAATATGTTGTCAAAAAAGCCAAATGACTATATGCATATTATTAACAAAGAGAGAAAATATTTCCCAAAAAGATTTTTTGTTTTGCTGGGTGGGAAGGAGGGTTAAAAAATACAAGTATTTCTAAACACAGTCTAATGTATTCATTTTATCCTATTTATTTCCAGAAATAACCATCCAAATTGTGCAAAAGCTGGATTTATGAAATTAAAGATAAACTTCAAGAGTAACTTGGGCAAGGGATAAAACAAGAATAACAATCAAAATTAAAGGTGTGACTATTCAGTTACTTATTGATACAGCATATGTACTTCAAGCATTACAGTAGTTACATTTGAAATCAATGACTTAACCAATCAACAAGAAAAAATGGTCTTACTCTTGTATTAGCTAGTTTTGTTTCAAATTCAAGTAATCTTCAATCGACCTCATTTAAAATATTCTTTAAAGTTATCTTTACATGAAAAAAATATATGTTAAACATATAATTAATTAAAAAGACTATATGAAAATAATTTTCAAATATAAATCTTATCGGTTTCTAACTTCTAGTTTTCAGCATCTTCCATTACATCTCGGGAGTCATAATTAATGGAGAGAGCCATTAACCAGTTTTGTGTGCAGATAAGAGATTCAACTATTGTTGGTGCCAATGAGGTACGAAATGAATTTAAGACACGACCTACAACGCTAAATGCTGACTCAGAAGCAATAGTGGATATGAGAATAGCTAACACATTTCAAGCCAAATGAAGGCATAACAACACTATGTTTCATAAGGTTCAATTGCAATTTGACATAAATACACTGGACGTATACAAGAAAAATACCTAGCTCATACAAGAAAGCCCATAATGACCCAAAATCCCATAAAAACCTATCCAAAATACACCAAACCCGACTTGGAAAACTATCATTACACCTCCCCGACATCATCCTCTAGATTCCTTAAAACTAATCCTCAACCTGAATATCATAAAGCCCTCCCTTTACCATTCCCTTGACTTGAGCTACCTCCATTAACATCGTAGTTAATTGCCCATAAAAGATTCTTTAACTCCCTGCTTTTCTTAAACTTAGATTTAGTTTCAAGCGTGTGGCTCGCCTTGATTGCAGTGAGTAGTGTTTTAAATTGGTCTTCATATTCTCACTGTTCTCCATATGAAAGTCCTAGGGTTGGTAGAAACCCGTTAACTTTATTCAGAATCCAATCTGATGTTGAACCCGCTATATCGTTGATCAGAGGAAGAGAAACCAGGGGAACAAAATTATCCCCAGCCACAGTACCCGACTGCACTCCTGACTCTAAACCTTCCCCCACACGAGAAACCAACGACAATTCTAAACCTTTCCCCACACGAGGCACCAATTACAAATCCTTCCTACCAAATGGTTGCTCGACATCTATATGGTTGTTGTCCCCTCCATCTGTTACCATTGCAGATTCCTCCCCTCCATCAACATTGTGTGTATTATGTCCACCCCTCGATGATCCTTGTCGTGCTACTTCCTTAAGAGGGGAAGCACTACCTTCTGTTGCCCCGTTTGCATCTTCTAAAAGAGGCTCGACTGTATCTTCCAAAATGCTCGAGACCTTGGAGGGACCCCCCGTCTTCAACTACAATGAACTCTGAACAAAAGGACCAACTTCATCTGCAATTGGTGCTTGAGACCCTACAGCTCCCTCAGAAGGCATAGTGACACTGGCATGAACAAAGATGCAAGCGTCCAATGACCCTATCATTGACACACCCTTTGCTTGCACACTTGGTAGCGCACTTGTACCCACGACTAGGTCTAGACCCTTATCCACTTAATCATTAGATCTCTTACATAATCCATAACTCCCGTCAATTGGGAATTGACATCCCACAAGACTCCCTCCAATTCTCCCAATATCACCTGAGGTCTTTTGTCTCCTACAAGTGCATTGCCATTTCTTTCTACCACGGAGCTGATCTCGGCCTAACTACCTGCCAGTGACCTCAACACCACTGCGTACGAAGCACCTTTGATTGAGGAAGGCCTTCCCACTGTTTTTCCATCAACAAACTCCCCGCTTCTAGTAGTGGCTTTGGATTCAGTGACACTTTGAATGGACTGCAGAAAGCCTTTCCATCCAATGCCATTTGCGACCTCCGGAATCACCAATAAACCTTTTCTCATTCCATTTCGGAATTCAGAGAGCTGCAGAAAATTGCCCCTTGCATTAACATGATGTTGAATGCTAAAAATTCCATTACCCATCCTTAGCTCTATGAAGAAACCTTCATGGCAGTTAAGTTCTAAACAATCCTCAATCCCCTTAGCCACCCACGAAGTTGTCGTCCCCCTAGATACATGAACTTAGCTATCCTTTTGCTACGTTCAAAAATACGAATGATATTTCCTCCCTCTTTCATAAAAATGAAATTTTTTTATTCAACTTTCAACCACCTCTCTCCTTCCAACTGGGACGAAACCGCATCGTGCTTCGTCGTCATGGTCGAAACCCACTGCAAATCTATTCCCACTGCTCCTTATTGTTCCTGCTTCATCCACTTAAGGTAAAAAAAAAAAAAAGAAAAAGAAAGAAAGAAAGAAAGAAAGATATGAAGGAGACCCTGAGTTAACGGATTTTTTGCAAAAAAATCCCTGAGTTAATGGAGAAAACTACCAGTCGGAGAATGATGAATGACGTCGGAGGCCCACAAAATGGTCGCCAGAGTCCGTCGAGACAGTTTGTATCGGTGGCTAGTGGAATGGCTCAAATCACAGTTTGTTGGAGGAGGTAACGGAAGAGTAGCAGAAAAATCCCAGTCGCCAGAGAAGGACCGACGATGGAGACCCCACAACGGAGTTGTCTGGGTTAGTCGATCAAATCTGTGATGGAATCAAAGTGCACGGCGGTCAACGCCGTCAAAGAAGAACACAGAAAGAGTTCGCCGGTGAAGAACCGACATCGACGGCCCTCAGCGAGGACCCTGGGGCCTGTCAGCCTCGTTTGTGACTGCGATGTCCCTCTCCGATCTATGGTGGGTGCGGGTGGTGGCGGGAAGTAGGGTTAGGGTTTCTCTCACACACGAGTTAAGGCTTCGTACATTGAGATAAATTATGTTACAGGTACACCAATATATTTACATAGGAGTAGTACTTTAATTCCATATATATAAATAGTAATATCTGCGTTTATTGTACTGCTTGCATGGGACGGCTATTTAATATATTGAAAAGCAAATTCAGCTCATGCATTTGTTGTACTCCTTTTTTTATAAGTAAATGTTGATCCTTAAGCTACAGAATAATAAATAAGACGAAAATTGTTCTGAAAAAGTGCTATTTTAAGTAGCACTCCCCTTTCCACTGAAATGTGGATTGAAAGCATTGCGATTTGCAATATAATCCAGTGTAATTTACTGAACCTCTGTAGTTTTTTTTTTGGTATGTAGAAAAACTGTTAAAAAAGCCAATATAATCTGCATCATTTACTGAACTTCATCGCTAACAACTACAGACGTTCACCCAATATTTTGTCAAAAAAGCCAAATGACCATTTGCATATTATTAACAAAGAGAGAAGATGTTTCCCAAAAAGATTTGACAAAATACTCCCAAAGGGATCCACCAACAAAACCAAACCCTCAATAAGCATTTGCATTTTGACTCTAAGGTCTCGATTAGGCACTCTGAACAGTTTGAGGAAATAAGTGAAATATTCAAAAACTAATTTAAATACTCAAAAACCAGCCACACTGTGAACAAAATCCCAAACGCATCGAGCACTATGGGAATAAGTGAACTGTTTATTAGGGATAAGGACATCTAAAAACTCAAAAAAGTAGACAAAAAATGAAAACCCAAAGTCTAGAATAAACACCCACAGAAACCAAAAACACCCACAAAAACACCAAAACCTCCTTACCTTCGATGGTTGTGGAGTGACTGAGTGAGACTGCGAACCTGCGAGTTGCGAGAGAGAGTGTGAGTTGCGAGAGAGAGTGAGAGCAGGAGAGTTTTGGATTTGTGATAGAGGGGCAGAGGTTTTGACATGAGAGAGGGTTTTGAGTTTTTAAAACGGGTAACGGGTAATACCCGGAAAAAGAAGGAAACAGGTTGGCCAATTCCGGTACCCATATTTTGTTCAAATGGGTTGGGTTTTCAGGTTGAATCAGGTCGGAACAATCGGTCGGGTCGGGTCAGGCTGACTACACATGCTTTTTTGTTCAGCCCTACTTATTAGCCTTGTAGCTTTCCTCTAGTAAGGCTCTCTTATGGTCTTCAAGTTGATCAACCTGTCTTTTTACTCCAGTTCTATTTTTTGTTTCCTCAATTGCTACACTAGATGGGTTATAAATCTCAGTTTATTGATTGTGAGAGGGTTCCAAGGGAGCCTTCTCCTGATCACCATATTGAGTGATTAGACCCCTAATGAGTTGACCCTTACCATTTCCTTGAAAATAAGTCTAAGTTTTGTTTCCTCTGCCTCCTACTCTTTTGTCACCATTACCCATTAAATTAATAGCCATGGCCCTTAACCATTGACCATATTGGGATTGACCAACACTTCTTGTATTTATTATGCCTCTTTCGAGAGCACAAACCCTATCTACATGTTGAATTACCCCAAACTGGAAACAAAATAAAGGCAATCTCTCTTATTTGAAGTCGATCCAGCTTTGTTTGCCCTCTACCCTAATCAGTCTCCCACGAGGTAAAGGCTTTGTAATATCCATGTTTACCCTAATTCTGAGATATTTTCTCCAACCAACCCCATCCCCATCCACATCTACTGTTAAGACTTCCCCTATTGAGGGGCCAATTCTTTCCCCACCTTCAATTGTCATGGTTGCCAACAGCATACCATTTAGTTGGATCCAAAAGGGTTCACGAGTAAAACTCACCTCACTAGGAGGTGTACTGTTGTCAAAGGCGTGAATACATATTAAGTTTTTATTAAAGGACCATGGTCTTCCATTTATCACACGTTCTATGTCCACATCTTTTTGAAATTCAACTAAAAACCAATGATGCCCCACCTCATTGAAGCTTGCCTTCAGGATTCCAAATTTTAGTCATGATAGCTTTGAAAGCTTCTTTATTTAGACTATTTTCCATCAAAATGCGTAGAAGAAGGCATCTCTGTGCTCTAGCATTTGAAGGCATCTCTGTGCTCTAGCATTTGCACGTTTTGTTTCATCTTCTGTGAAAGCAACCTCTTCTTTCTGTGTTTCTGTTAGGTTAAAACCTTCCCATAGGCATGGCAGATGAATCCCAAAGCCTAGCCAGTTCATCTGCCATGCCTATGTGGTTAGTAACTATCAATCAAAATTGTATTATTTGCAAAAACTCTACTCCACCACCTCACCCTTCGAAGAAGGAAAGGACAAACACTTTACCCGTTAAGGAAAGGATCCCCATGTTCGAGTCGAGTTTGAATAAGCGGTAAGATATGATTCATTTAGTCCTTATTCAAATACAACTTTCACGAGTCCAATTTGACTAGAGGTGTATTTGGAAACAGAAGTATTCTCTAAATATTTTAAGATATTATCTTATATTTCTCTTTCATACATCGATGATACATAAGATACATTTCAATTCAAATTTTCAACTTTTTTACCTAATTATTAGCTAATCGATTAACACAATTTTCCTAAAATCCTAAACAAAAAACAAAAAAATATAACTTTTTTAAATTCTAAAATAAATACAATATTAAAAAATTATATTCAAGTAATTTTTTTAACTTTATAATATTTTTATTTAACTTTTTCTATATCCTTTCTCAAAACTCAAGAAAATATTTCAACTTAAATTATTTCACTTCTATACATAAATATTCTAAATATTCAAACTAGCCTTAAATGAGCAGCGTTGGAGTAATAACTAGAGGTGTATTTGGAAACACATGTATTCTCTAAATATTTTAAGATATTATCATATATTTCTCTTTCATACATTAGTTATACATAAAATACTTTTCAATTCAAATTTTCAACTTTTTTACCTAATTATTAGCTAATTGATTAACACAATTTTCCTAAAATCCTAAACAAAAACAAAAAAATATAACTTTTTTAAATTCTAAAATAAATACAATATTAAAAAAATTATATTCAATGAATTTTTTTTAACTTTATAATAATTTTTTTTAACTTTTTCTATATCTTTTCTCAAAACTCACTAAAATATTTCAACTTAAATTATTTTACTACTATTCATAAATATTCTAAATATTCAGACTAGCCTTAAATGAGCAGCGTTGGAGCAATACAAATCATGTTGCATTTGCATGTTCAAGTCACAATTCTTCCTCACTTTGTCATAACAGTTTTTGGCACACTTGAGGAAGACAATTGCCTATATATTCAAAGTAAAATGCTGAATACAGTCGCCTCACGTAAACGGGACACAAACGGCTGCCGATGTGGAAAAAACAAAACGCACCGTTTCATTTAAAACCAAAACCACGCCGCACTTCCCCTTCTGTCGGCATCCTCTGGGTTGTTCTCGGTGAACCCAACGTCCAAGCTCCTTGTTTTCGGTCTCTGTTTCCTGGGTTGGTGCTGTCGACACTTTCTGTTCCTGGTGTGATAAATTTCGACAGCCTCTGTTCACGTTTCGGCATCTCGAAATTTCTGGGTTGGGCATCTCCGCACTTGTTCATTCTCGACATCTCGAATTCTCATATAGCCGCAACTTGCTTCTGCGAATCTTTTTTATTGGTCTGGTAATTTTTTGGCAATTTTATTTGTCTTCGACATTTATGAGACCTTACCCTTTCAATTTCATCTGAACAAGAACATGACAGAATAATAATAATAATTTCAACTTGTGAATTGCACATTCTAGCTTCCGAAAGAATTAGTTACAAAAGAATTTCCTAGTTAACACCAAGCATTCTAAATCAAGGTATGTTCTAGAACTAGAAAAACAACATCTCCTAGAATTCTTTTCATTTCCTTGAATTCTGTTTCAAGATCTATATCTAAATTAGCCGAACTTGCAGTAGCAGAACTGAAGGAATTCAATTCTCTGTGCACTTATTCCCTACAAGGCCAAAAGCTTTCATCTTCAAGTGTAACCCTTTGAACATTAAAATCGAGGTTATAAAAAGTGTAATTTTCAATTTGAAAAATTCAACTCTCTGTGTACTGTGAAGAAGAAGATGAAGACCCACCGGTTTGTTTACTGACGCTTACCTCCCTCGCGACTGCTCAACCTTTTTCTCAGTTTTTTCTACTTTCTTTCAACAATCCAAGCAACAACAACGAAATTTTTTTCAACATAACCCAAAGCTTCTCGGAAGAACGGAAGAAAAGGAAACTTGAAGAAGAAGCCAGTAACATTTTCCCTCATTTCTTGTTTTGGTTTTTTTTTTTTTTTTTAATTGACGTGGCATTGCCACGTCGGGCCGACTGCACACCGCTTGTAGGTGCCGACTGCCCCTAGCAGAACTGTATATTCAAATTGTCTCACATAGTTCGACTAAAATCTCCAATGAGAAGGTGCGCACGTCAATGGTAATAATGATAGAATCTATGAGATAGATGAGTAATGCTTCATATCGTAGAGTGTGTAAATACTGTACAATTGTTTTGAAAAAGAATGAGGTTTATTATTAAAAAATTAATTTTTTATTATATGAGTCTCGTATTTATTTACTTTTTTTTTTTTAAAAATTATGTGGTACTTGCATATTTCATAATTACAAATTTAATTTCTCATGATAAATATATAAACAAATTAAGCTTCTACATGTCATGTAGGCTAAGCTTTCTCTAATTCCCACTACACTAAACTACATGGGCCAAGCCCAAGCGTGCACTTCCTCTGAGAGGCTCTAGACCAAACTCTAACCCCTTAGAGCACTGTCATTGGCCAAGTAGCTCAAAAATAGTCTGAATTAGAGTAATCAAAACTCTAAGACTCCACTTTAAAAGTATAGTAAATTCATCAATTTTTCTAAATTTAGTCAGTCACTATTCATTTCCAAAATAGTATTTTACTCTAAAAATATTCCCAGTAGTTACTATTAGATAATTAGGTTGAGTAAAAAAATAGTTAGAAAATAATAATTTTAAATAAAAATTAAATTATTAATTAATATATGGAGTGTATTTGTAAAATATAAAAAAATAAAAAAATATATTATTAAAATATTTAATATTATATTATTATTTTGACTTTTAGATTGATATTCTAATATAGATTAACCTATCCAATTGCCAAAACCTCAACTTTTAGTTAAATTTTGGACTTAGCATTGGTTAGACCATTGCCAATGCTCTTGGAATCCATTTTTCTACAAATGACACCACCAAAAGTGGATGTTTTTGTTTAACAATGAAATACACTACCAAATATGAATGCTTCAAACTAGAATGAATTCTGTAAACAATTTCTACATCTTGTGAGAGTCTTTACAAATATGAGAAATGATACTTGCAATCATGAGTATGCAAGTGCCGTGTAATCGTTTTAAAAAAAATGAATAAATATAGGACCCACATAAAAATAAATTAATTTTTTAATCGTAGATCCCACTATTTTTTAAAGCGATTGCACGACATTTGCGCATTCTACGACTGTATATAGCATTACTCTTTTGTATATTAAGAAGTGTTAAATTCCCAAAAAAATATTTAACAAATATAAGTTCACAAATCGATAAGCACAGCACCCTTGATCGTCGTTTCCACATCAGTTCCTCCATTTCAAGAAATAGTTTAATATCATATTGGAGGGATTTAAAAAACTGGCATGGACATGGCAGATTGAGGACATGCAGAAACACCAGATAATTCCAATATTTTCTTCTTTAGCTGGAACTTAATATTCCCAAGTTGAACAACATTCCAAGCTTGTAAATTTCGACTACCAGAAGAAATGGAACTGCACAGCTCCTCCACAGAATCAGCACAATATTACTTCCCCATGAATTTGAAATAAGTTCCTCACAACCTTTACTTTCAATCCACATCGCCTGATCAAATCGAAATAATTTCTTAGCCCTCCTTGGTAGACAAGCAGAGTCAATAGTATTCAACATCAAATATTGGCAATCAGAATGTGTGGGAAGAAAATTATGAAGCTTTAAATTTTTGGTACATGGAATACCAATTTGGATTAACTAGAAATCGGTCAAGGCATTCTTGAATAAATGCAGCCCCCTCTCTCATATTAGACCAGGTAAATAAAGGTCATTCATAATTTATAATCTTCAACTAGTAAAAATAACGTTTGGATAGTGAAAGTCTTTCATCTCATCTCATCTCATCATTACAATTTTTTCAAATTTTCATACAAAATATAATAAACAATTCAACAGTTTCAAATTCCAAAACAATAATAATATAAAACAAATAATATTCTAACAATATGTTATTCAACTTTTAACTTTCATTTCAACTCAATATCCACACGGCACCTAAGAGTATCAAGAAAATCTTGCATCTGTTCTTCCAAACGAGTTCTAACCCCCTGCTTCTCAGAATTGGAGAGTGTCTCATTAAAATCCTTGAAACAAAGCCAAGGCCTATAAACTTGAGTCGCAATCATCTTCAATAGGTTCCAAGCTTCACATCTATGGCTAGCCTCAAGGTGACCATATACTACTGTGATTCTCCATCGAAAACCAGTGTGTAAATTCGAGATCCAAGCATCAAAGTGATGTTTGGAGTAGAACAAAATTTCCAAATCAGGTTCCATATGCCAAAATAAAACCAAGCCTCCACTATGTCCCCCATAGTCCAAGCAAGACATCTAGAAAAACCCAATTGAAATTTCATCTGTTCCATACGAAGTGCTAAAGACTTGGTCTCCATGATGAAAACCACATCAGGAACTTCATTTCGGACCAAGTCTCGAAGTACTCAAACATCCAGTGGGTTCCTAAGCCTACAGGAGTTCCAACTGAAGATTTTCATGGTTTTTAGCAGGGCTGAACCTCAACCTCCGCAGATAGAACCTCGACCTCCACCAATTGGTAATAACTTGAGGATTTTTGTTAGGACACCAACGGGTGGAACCCTAAAAGATGAGAAGAGATGAAGTGAAGTGATGAAAGTGAAGGGTTCTAGTCTTACAAAGTGAAGTGAAGTAAGGTTGAAGTGGGAATGACGTTGCTGAGTATTATGAAGAACTTTGTTTTGGGGGATGACTGAAGTGGAGGTTGTTGTTTAAGGAGCTGCAATAGAAGTAAGTTGAGTCTGTCGTTTTTGGTCAGTTGTAATGGACACTATTTTGGGATTAAAAACACCAAAATGATGCACTTCATATTACTGTTATTTTCAATTGCCTGTGAGTTTAGTTTATTAGTGCTAGGAGTTAGTTACAGAGTCTATAGTTTCCATTTATGAGGTGAACATTAGGAAGAAAAAGGGGATCTAGAATTTGTCAAGGCTACTCTCTTGTATGGAGGTTTGGAATCCCTTAAAGCATTCCTTTATTAATATACGTGTGGCTCATTGAAGCTTTTCATCAAGCACCTTCCCTACGCCCCTTCTTTTTATTATTGCATCTTCCATTTACATTTCCACCGAATCCTTGTTACACCACAACATTCACAGCAACAATTACAACAGGTCTCTAACAATTGGTATCAGTATCCGCCGATCCAAGGTCCAAGCACCAACAACAGGAGGCTCTTCAACACCAAGTCGACCAACAACAACAAGCCATCACTAAATTGAAAACCGATGTGCAGGAAATTAAGGACCTGATGAGAACCTTATTCAATACCCCGCACCACCATAACCAGGATCCTCACCATGAGGTTAATTAGAAACAGGAGAACCAGGACAATAGACAAGTTAATTTCCAAGGGGTCAGGCTTGAGTTTCCTCATTTTCAAGGAAACGACCCAGAGGTTTGGATCTTTAAAGCAAACCACTACTTCGACTTTCATCAGACTCCTCTTCCTCACAGGATGCTTATGGCCTCTTACCATGTGGAAGGAGAGGCTCTTGTGTGGTACCAAGACTCTATGGAGGGGGAACAATGCAGAGATTGCAAGACATTCACCAGATTCATGCTTCTTCATTTTGGCCCGACAGCGTACGCCGATCCCATGGAGACATTGACCAAGCTAAAGCAAACCAGCACGGTACTAGGGTACCAAGCTAAAGCAGCTTGAAGGATGAGAAATGCATTTCCTTAAAGATGTTCAGCCTTGTCAATGTAAACGCAACATATGAGTTAGCAAGAATGCAAGAAGTTCTTGCAAGAAGAGTACCTCCTGGGTACTAAGAAAATCAGCAAGCCTATGGGGGAGAAGCATGGTACAAGGATGATAGAAAATTCTGCACACACATCATTTTCTAATTAAAATTATAGCATATGGAAAAAAAAAAGGGGAACTACTAAGTAGGTGTCATCCATGCAAATGGATGAAAAGTGAATGAAGGGACAATGCTACCACTGTGAGGAGAAATGCAGTCCAACCTACGTTTGTAAAATCCCTAGAATTTACCTTTAACAAGGTAACGATGAATTGTGGGAAGATGAAGAAAACAAGCTGTGTGGGGAAGATAAGATTAAAAAAAAAAAAAAAAAGAAGGAGGTGGCAGTTCCTATTGACAAACCTGAGGAACTGGAGATTTCTTTGGCTACCATTGCTGGAACCCCCACTGTTAGAACCAGGCAATTGGTAGGAAACATCATGGGAGAGCAAATGGTTATATTTGTGGACTCGAGCAGTTCACATAATTTTGTTGATTATGCCTTAATTTCTAAGTTGCAGCTGCCAGTGGACTATTCAATTAATTTGAAGGTGAAGGTAGCTAATGGCCAAAGTCTAAGCAGTGATGGAATGTGCATAATTGTGAAACTGAAGGTACAAGGTACTTTACTACAACCTCCTATTCATTTACTAGATTTGGCTGGTTGTGATGTCATAACTTGGGACTTTTCGAGGTTGTCGATGAGCTTTGTGTTGGAAGGGAAAACAGTGGAGTTGAAGGAGTTGAAGTTAAATCCTTCAGTTATGGAGGATAGCCAAAAAATGCTCAAGGCAACTATGGCTAAGGGTAGAGGAATTTTGTTACAGATCATTTGTGATGAAAGGGAAGAACAATTTTTGAAGTAGTAAAGGGGGAAATTTTTTATCTGTCAAAGGAATTTACCCCCACACCGCAGCCATAACCATCAAATAGTCCTTAAGGAAGCGTTACAAGAGTTTATGTGTTCTGCTTTGATTTCTTTTCCCACCCCACTTTGGGTTGAGGAACTTAAAAAGAGTTATCAAGACTCTAATGAGTTGGCTAAACTGCTTAAGCAATTGCAGTCTAATCAGGGTATTCCTAAGGGGGTTTCCTTACAACAAGGTCTAATTATAAAGAAGCACAGACTACTGTTGGCTTATGATTCTGATTTCAAGAAGAAGATATTGCAATACATGCATAATAATCCCCAAGCTAGTCATTCGGGCTACTTGAAGACATACCAAAAGGTGAAACGAGACTTCTATTGGAAGAGCATGAAAAGGGATAGTAAACAAATGGTTAGAGAGTGTGATACGTGCCAAGCTGTGAAGTATGAGACCTCACACCCAACTGGGTTGCTTCAGCCCTTACCTATTCCACAACAGCCCTAGACTGACATATCCCTTGACTTCATTGATGGGTTGTCTGTTTCTAAGGGATTCAATGTTATATTTGTGGTTGTTGATCATTTTTCTAAGTATGCACATTTTATGGCTTTGTCCCATCCTTACACTGCTCAAGTTGTAGCAAAGAATTCCTAAAAAATATTTTTAAACTTCACGGATTTTCTAGGTTTGTGGTGTTTGATAGGGATCCCATTTTCTTAAGTTCATTTTGGCAAGCCCTATTCCACTCTCAGAGGTCTTCACTTGACTTCAACTCGGCCTACCATCCTCAAACGGATGGACAAACTAAAGCCCTGAATAAGAGTATTGAATGCTATCTGAGGTGCTATGCAGGGGTAAAACCTAAAATGTGGTCACAATGGCTCATCATGGCTAAGTCGTAGTATAAGACGACTTACCACATAACCACTAAAATGACCCCGTTTGAAGCTGTCTATGGGTGTCCACCCCCCAATCTCCTTTCCTATGTTCCAGGAAACAGTACCAATGAATCTGCTGACCCTTTTTTATGAGACAGAGATCAAGCCATTCAGTTATTGAAGCACAATTTAAGTGAAGCCCAGAACATAATGAAACATTATGCAGATAAGAAAAGGACAGAAAGGGAGTTTGAAACATATGATTGGGTTTATTTGAAATTACAACCTTACAGGCATAAAACTTTGGCAATGAGACATAATGTGAAACTGGCCCCTAGATACTATGGGCCTTGAGGAGAGGATTGGTAAAGTGGCTTACCGATTGAAGTTACCTGAATCCTCTAGAATCCATCCAACATTTCACATCCCTTGCCTTAAGAAGAAGCTTAGATCCCAGGTTCAAGTCCTTCCTTCCCTTCCTCCAATAGATCAGCTGGGTGAAGTGCTGCCTGAACCAGAACAAGTACTTGATCGACGAATGAGGAGGCATGGGGATCGGGTTGTAACAGAGGTGCTTGTAAAATGGGTGGGAGTTCCCAAGGAGGAGAGCAGTTGGGAGTTGTGGTGGCTACAAGGCCTTTACCTACACCTCGTGGGCAATGTGCTTTGAAGGGGGAGACTTTGTTACGACACCAGCGGCTGGAACCCTAGAAGACAAGAAGAGATGAGGTGAAGTGATGAAAGTGAAGGGTTCTAGTCTTACGAAGTGAACTAAAGTGAAGTAAGGTTGAAGTGGGAATGAAGTCGCTGAGTATTATGAAGAATTGCATTTTGGGGGCTAACTGAAGTGGAGGTTGTCATTTAAGGAGCTGCAATACGCAATGTTTTTATTAATAAGTAAGTAGAGTATGTCGTTTTGGATCTGTTGTAATGGACACTGTTTTGGAATTAAAAACACCAAAACGGTGCACTTCATATTACTATTATTTTCAATTGCCTGTGAGGTTAGTTTATCAGTGCTAGGAGTTAGTTATAGACTTTGTAGTGTTTTCGTATATGAGGTGAACATGAGGAAGAAAAAGGGGATCTAGAATTTGTTAAGGCTACTCTCTTGTATGGAGGTTTGGAATCCCTCGAAGCATTCCTTTATCAATATACGTGTGGCTCATTAAAGCTTTTCATCAAGCACCTTCCCTACGTCGCTTCTTTTCATTACTGCATCTTCCATTTACATTTCCATCGAATCCTTTTTTTTTTTTTTTTAGAAGAGTAGGAAGTCACATGTCCATTAGTGACCCCTCCCAAATTTTATTAATAAAGCCCTCACTTATGGCGGAGGAATACCGTGGTTACAAGAAAGGATCATGGAAAACAGATCCAAAAACAAGAACAAACTAGAACAAAATAAAAGACCATAATTAAAAAACAAAAACCACCACACCAAACCAAGGCTTACAAAATAACACCAACTTATACAAAAAACTAACATCTCAAGGAAGGAAAACCCAGAGAATCCAAACGGATCAAACCTCTAAGAACCGAGGCAAATTATAACTACTCGACAAAACCCACTCAGATCCTAAGGCCCCTGCCTTTGCTAACCAATCTGCCACCCTATTACCTTCACGATAAACATGCTGAAACCGACAACGAATCGTGCAAGCTAATTCAACAATTTCCTCCCAAAAATCCTCCAGATACCAAACTCCACATCGCCCTTTACTCCACCAAGAAATAACTATCATAGAATCCATTTCAACTATCACATTTGATATATTCAGCGATTTACATCTTCTCAACCCATAAAGAAGTGCCAAAAGCTCCGCCTTATTATTAGAACCAAGCCCAACATAAGAAGCATAAGCCTGAACCATTCCACCAGAAGCATCCCTAATAACCCCACCAATCCCACAAGAGCCCAGATTACCCATACTACTACCATCCGTATTCAATTTAAACCACCCCAACGGAGGTTTATCCCACCTCACCACTTTACAACTTGGAATTTTCGGAACCACCGGAAGTATCCGCAAAGCATCCAAAATCATAGCATCTCGCGAAGAGAAATTATTAATTTGCTTAGCCGCCTGTGAAATGGAACCTATCCACACACAAATAGAATGAACAACAGAATTATGCGATTCCACAATACCTTCCATTCGAGCAAGACACCTTCTTCTCCATAATCGCCAAGTAATAATAATGGGAATAATGCCAACAATAAAACCCACCTGTGAGGAAGATCTAGCCCTCCTAAACCAAATCTCAACATTCTGCCTCCAAGTTCTACCAAGAGGGATTCCAATAAGGTTACCAAAAAAAGACCACACTCTGAATGGAAATTCTCCTTCAAAAAACACATGATTAATATCTTCAATATGACCATGACTACAACAATTACATTTAGAAACCAAAGGAATACCAATACGGCGTAATCTGTCATCCACACTCAAGGCCATAAACCAAGTCCTCCAAAAATGGATAGACATTTTTAAAGGAAGATTCTTATGCCAAATCCAAGCATGCCAAACCATAGAATTCCCTCTAATACGAATACAATTCCAAGCAGATTTTGTAGAGAAAATACCTGTATCCGTAGAAGTCCAAACTAGAACATCTTTTCCATTCTTTAATCCAGCTAAATCCGTTATTATCTCCTCCACCCTATCATGCCCTACTAACTCCTCCAATAACTCCACATCCCAACTATCCGACAATCTACAATCTTTAATTTTCAAAGAAGGAGAACCCATAATATTCATATCATTAATCAATGGACCATTATCCCTCCATTTATCATACCAGAAAAAAAGATCACCCTCTCTAATTTTCCATTTCAAATTATTTAACAACAACGGAATACAGTTCGCAACCATTCTCCAAAATCGAGATCCTTTATTATTTTCTATAAGATACCATGGCCGGTTACCAACATATTTGGTTTTGAAAAAATTAGCCCATAAAGAATTACCTTGAAGGAGATTCCAAGCGAAGCGCATATGCAAGGCTTTCTGAACATCCTCAAGATTTCTTAACCCAATTCCTCCTTCTTCCACCGGCTTACACATCTTATTCCAAGCCCACCATTTCCTTTTATTCCGTCCATCAGCTTCTCCCCAAAAAAAAGAACTCATCAATCTATGGATTTTGGCAATAACAACTTGAGGTACCTGTAAAACAGCAAGTAGATGGATATTCATACTAGTTAAAACATGCCTCAAAAGAACAAGTTTTCCTCCCGAAGAAAGAAGCCTCATTTTCCAGCCACTAATCTTTTGCCTCACTTTATTCACCATATCCTCTAAATGAGCCTGTTTCAAACGCCCTTGAATTATTGGCACACCTAGATATTTGAAAGGAAAAGATCCTTCCATAAAACCCGTCTGCCTTAAAATCCTATGCTTACGCCAGTTTGGAATTTTATTAGAACAATACAAGGCAGATTTCTGAATATTAATACTTTGTCCAGACCACCTCTCATATTGACTCAAAATTTTTTGAAGAACCTGCACCGATCTTTGACTACCATTAGAAAAAACCATAACATCATCAGCATACATCAAATGAGATATAATAGGAGTACCTCGGGCTTGAGAAAATAAACCAAATTGATTTTCTTGCACACTCCTATGAATCAAACGGGAAAGGACCTCTTGTTGAATGATAAACAAATAAGGAGATAGAGGATCACCTTGACGAAGCCCACGACCACCCGGGAAAAAACCCTTAACCGTTCCATTCATCATGACAGAATACCAAGGGTTAGAGATACAAGAATATATCAACTCACAAAATTGAGAAGAGAAACCAAACCTTTGCGAAACCATTATCAAGAAACCCCAATCCACCCTATCATAAGCTTTCGCCATATCAACTTTTAACAAAATATTCCCCCCATGAATTTTTTTATTGATAGACTGCACCAACTCTTGAGTGAGACTAATGTTTTCAAAAATACTCCGTCCAGGAATAAAGGCTCCTTGCTCCAAAGAAATCAAGCGAGGTAAAAAACCAGATAAACGAGAAACAATAATCTTAGAGCAAATTTTATAAAAAACAAAACAAAGACTAATAGGACGAAACTTATCAAAACCAGTGGGAGACTCCATCTTTGGTATAAGAACCAAATATGAGGCCGTGAAGAATCTTGGAAGATCCTTGGTCATAAAGAATTCCACTACTGCCTTCCAAACATCAACCTTAACCACTTCCCAACAACTTTTATAAAAACCCGCTCCAAACCCATCAGGCCCCGGAGTACTTTGATTTGGGATAGATGAAACTGCCTCAAACACTTCCTCTAAAGTAGGCGGCCTAATCAAAGACTCATTCTCCTCCTCTAGAATGACCGTCTCAATAAGGCCTTCTAGTCTAGCTTGCTCTATGGGCGGCTCTTCACGAAGTGCATCTTGAAAAAATTCCACCGCCCCTTGATGAATACTCTCCGGATTCTCATAATTCATACCATTCGATCTCATCTCCAGCACTCTCTTCCTTCTTTTATTAATAAGACAAGCATGAAAAAATTTTGAATTGCTATCTCCCTCCAACTTCCATTTAAGCTTGGCCAATTGAGCTAATCTCATCTCTTCCCGAGACCTCCATCTAGCTAGATTAGAGACAGCTTCATATAGCTCTCTCTCCAAACTAACCTCCCAATTCGATTGAAGCTGAAACTCAATCTCCTTAACCTGTTTTTCAAGGGCATCAATACGCTCTCTTGTGTGACCAAAAACTCTTTTATTCCACTCCCGAAACACCACCTTGGTATGTTTTAATTTCTTACTTAAACACAAAAGCGGAGAACAATCCATCCGTATATTCCAAGCATTTCTAACACAATCCAGAAAACCAGGATGATCCACCCACATCTGTTGAAACCGAAATGGAGATGGCCCATATGCAAAAGAATCTTTCTTAAACTCAATGAACATGGGAGCATGGTCTGAAGTAGATCTAGGCAAGTAAGAACAAATAATATTCGGGAACAAATTACTAAAAGAATTATCCATAAGAGCACGATCAAGTCGAGCCCACGAACGGGCCAAACCTGACTGGCCATTACACCAAGAGAAACAACTCCCTTTCGAAGCCATTTCCATAAGACCCCTTTGATGAATCCAATCATTAAAATCATCCATAGCCACAATTGGCCGAGGTCTTCCTCTCCTCCTTTCTGAATCATTCCTAATAATATTAAAATCCCCCACAAAAAGGCAAGGCTCTACACCCACATGATTACTATTTAACTCTTGCCATAGATAACGCCTCTCCACCCAAGAACATTTAGCATAAATCACATGAATCAAAATTTTTTCCGCACCATTCTCAACAATAACAGAAATATATTGCATACCCAACTTATCAACTTGCACCTTATACATACTATCCCACAAAAGCCAAATTTTCCCCCCTTCCACCTCATTAGAAATAACCATATCAAAATTTAGACTTCTAGCCACTTTGCGAGCACCCTCTAAATTTTGAAACGGTTCTAAAAGAGCAACAATTTTCGGTTTATATCTTCCCACCAAAGCCTTTAGCCTAGTTCTAGATGTTCCCACCCCTCTAAGATTCCATACCAAAATAGAATCAATCATTTAGCAATTTTATTTCGGGCAAGAACCCGAGAAGAACTACGCATTTTAATAAACTTTTTTTATTATACCTTTTCTTACCATCATTCAACTCAGATTCAGTAAAATAGTCTTTAGTTTGTGAAAAAACCTCTGAATGCTGTTCCGGTTCTGGTTCAGAAGAACAATTCTCTTCCAACATGATTTCTTCATCAACTTCTTCATTAACGTCCTCAGCAATATCCGCATCCACCACTGGTTGCATCTGCTCCATTGTCAGTCCATTATTGTCCGCACGGAAACTCTGATCTACATCCATATTAGACACCACATAATCAGCATCCGTGACCATCCCTGCACCATCTGTGACCCCAACGTGTAGCATTAGATCTGTTGCATCCTCTGTTCCAACATAAGACTTCAACTGCACCACGATATTGATCACCGTATGAGTTTCTTCTCCAATCTGCTCCAATTTTTCCTCATCCTCAGAACCCAACTGCACCAATTGGTCTGCCACCTGCACTGGCAACTCTTCCTTCTCGGCATCCAACTGCACATGAACTACACCTACTGCTTCCGTCTCCTTTTCCACCACCACATCCTCTGTTTCTTTATCCTCAAGAACCAGCAAAGGAGTTTCAACCTTATCATCATTCGGTGCTACCTCTTGATCATCCAACAAACCTTTCATACTCTCTTTTCTCCCCCCTTTCTTACCAGCTTTTCCCGGATTACAAGTTCGAACATCATGACCCTGCATCTTGCATGACGAACAATAAGCCGGAAGCGTTTCATACAATATTTCTTGCTTTCGGCTAGAGGAAATTCCAGGCACTCCAATCCAGAAATGCGACAAAGGAGGTTTTGCAGCATCCACTTCCACACAAAGCCGTGCTCCATCCGTTCTAGTAGCGCACCTCGTCGGATTATCACGTCTAATGAACATTCCAATCGGTGCCATCAAAATCTTCAAGAAGGATTCTTGATAAAAGCTTGGAGGAAGCCCCGGCAAAGAAATCCACACCGGAACCCTTGATGGTTCGGCATCCTCATTGAACTCAGGAGACCATCTGAAGGCACGGTAGAATATCCCATTTATTTCACAAACCTCCCGTGATAATGCTTTGGTGAAATCCACATCATTAGTCATGCGAACAAAAACATTACGCGGTCTCCTCATAGCAGAAACTACTGGAGTGGCTGTAAGTCCCCATCGATTGTGAATGAAAGCCCTCACCGCATCCAACGACGGACGATTCTTCAAGAACTTGAGAACAACAGAATAGCAGAAAGGTTCCGCTGATCTTGCTATTTCTTCTTTGGTAAACTGAAAATAAACCTCACCATCCAACACCTTTGGAATCCTGGGTGCAAGAACCATCTCCGGAATAGGTTGAGGGACTGCACTCACCAGATCGGCAAAGGAAGGCCGACCGGTGCCATCCTCTCCAGCTGCCATGCAGCCTCACGTACCCGTGCACCAGCAGAAACTTTTCAGACGATGAAAACTCAAGAAGAGTTCTCAAGAAGGCCTCAGCAGTTCTTGGAGCATTTCCTATCGGGTGTTACAGTTTTATTTTTGTTAAACTAGGCTCATCTTGGTTCCCATCATTCCCCCTCTCCTCAAGAGGATTCGACCTCGAATCTCCACCTGGATCAAAGGGAAAATGGTTAGTAACATTGAAAATAGTAGAAACATGATACTTACCTGGAAGATCCATTAGACATGCATTTTCAATAATTTGTTCAAGAATTTGGAATAGTCCATCCAAGCTACTCCTATCATCAATTGGTAAAGACTTTAAATCTGAAGGAGGAAATGGATTAAGTATACAAACAATTTCAATTGGTGAAAATTTAGTAGTAGCATGAACACTCCAATTATATGTAAACTCAATGATTGGCAAACAATACTCCCA
The DNA here is from genome assembly GCF_001411555.2 of Juglans regia. Taxonomy (NCBI): domain Eukaryota; kingdom Viridiplantae; phylum Streptophyta; class Magnoliopsida; order Fagales; family Juglandaceae; genus Juglans; species Juglans regia. The sequence continues at coordinate 29,345,505 of NC_049910.1, forward strand.
CAAATGTTCATGAAGCACATCTAAAGTCTTCCCCGAACCAAAATGACCACTCCGATATGCACACTCAATGAATGGCAAATGATACTCCCGCAAACGTTCATGCAACAAGTCTGAAATCTTATATTCACCAGAATGACCACTACAATTATATGCAAACTCAATGAAACACAAATGATACTCCCTCAAACGTTCATGCAACACGTCAATGTATGACAAATGATACTCCCACAAATGTTCATGCAATACATTAATGAATGACAAATGATACTTCCACAAACGTTCGTGCAACACGTCTTTGAATGGCAAATGATATTCCCACAAACATTTATACAACACAACAAACGTTTTCCTTACACCAAGGTTACCCAACAAACCAGCATGTCCATCACAGACAAGCAACATACGCATAAAACTAGTAGGCACACAAAATCTATTCATTCTAAACAAGTACCAATCAAGTTTATAGAACTTACTAAAAGATGCTTTCTCACATGTTCCATACACACTAGCCAAGTCATCATCATTAGCATGCAATTCCTTATCATATTCAAGTCTCAATAATTTTGCATCCAAAATGAAGACAAGGACATACCTTCTTGTTAAAGCATCAACCACAAAATTTTTCATACCTTGTGTGTATTTGAATACATGAGGAAAAGTCTCAATACAATCCTCCCGCTTAGCAAGCATTCTAGTCAACAACTTACCTTGTCCCTTTAAGTGTGTCAATGACTCATGTTTTTCCAAGAAAGGTCGGTTAGGAATTGTCACATCTGGCACAAAATCAATGTAGTGCCCTATCTCCCTAATAGATGGCAATCCACTAAATACACCACTTGGAAACACGACCTCATATCCCTGCAACAAAGCGACAACAATACTAGGCAAACATACGTTAAGTTCGTTAGGATTAAGACTCGCCTTAGCATAAAAACTCACTTTTCTCTTTGTTTTTCTCTCACTTTCTTCACACTCTCTTTTCTTTCCACTCTCTTTTTCTTTTTCACTCTCTTTTTCCCTTTCAGTCTCACTATTTCTTTTCTTCTCAATCTCACATTCACTCTTGCTTTTCAGCTCAATCTCACTTTCACTTTCACTTTCACTCTCACCTTCACTCTTGCTTTTCAGCTCATTCTCACTTTCACTCTTCCTTGTTTGCTCAATCTCCTTTTCACTTTTTCTTTTTTGATCACTCTCACTTTTACTCTTTCTTTTTTTATCACTCTCATTTTCACTCTTTCTGTTTTGAGCAACCTCACATTTCAGCTTCAATTGATCCCCATGGACCTGTGTTGGAGTTAAAGGAGCAAGTTTGATTGTTTTTCCATCTTTTTCAAAACTGTACATGTTCCTTAACCCATCATGGATCACCTTCCTATCATACTGCCATGGCTTCCCCAACAAAATATGACTAGCATGCATAGGCACTACATCACAAAGCACCATATCCTGGTATTTCCCAATTGAAAAAGAAACTAGCACTTGCTTATTTACCCTAACCTCCGCAGAATCACTCAACCAGTACAACATGTATGGTCTAAGGTGTTTCAAGGTACGTAAATTCAATTTCTCAACTAAAGTAGTGCTAGCCAAATTAATACAACTCCTCAAATCAATGATCATACTACATACCTTGTTGTTGATGTGGCATCTAGTATGAAAAATATTCTCACTCTTCTGCTCTATATCATCCATCTTAATTTTTGTATTGAGTGCATGCCTGGTAACAAGAGAATCACAATACTCTTCATTCTCATACCCATTTTCAACACTAAACTTGGGACGCCTCCTATCTCTCCTGCCATGAAGATTTCTAATTACCACATCTTGATGATCCATCCTATCCCTCACTTCACCCAACACTAAGTTCAACTTCTCAAACTGTTGTTGCATGACTTGCAACACAAAGGATGTGTTATCTACCATCTCCTTTGGTGATGAGTCACTACTATGAGACATCATAATGTGCTGCACAAAAAGAATCTTAGTGAAAAACCTCACACACTCCCTTACGTGTTTACACTCAAATAATGACACTCCACTCGTGTGTAACTCTGAATTGGCTTTTTACTCGATAATAATCTCACACTCTCTTACCTTTTACCTCAAGAGTTTTCCCACTCAAGTTCTTTAAGAACTAGTTGAACTAAATCAAGACAATACAACCTTGTATTATCCCAACTAGTAATTAGATCTAGGAAACAAGAACAAGAGAAACATGAAGGAATAAAAATGACACGAGAATCAATAAAGTTATACGAATGAAAGAGTAACAATAAGACAAGATACCAACTTGAGTGATGTATGCAGCAGCCCCTTTGATCATAAGGTTTAATCAACAAATTTCTTTCTTTCTCTTTGTTGTAACTATGTAGCAACTTTGAATATGCTACCTTCTCTTTTCTTCATCCTCTTCTTCTTTTTTTTTTTCGAATTTTCTTTTCTTTTCTTTTCTTTTCTTTTCCTTTCCTTTCTTTTCTTTTCTCTAATTCATCCACAAACAGCAATAGTCATTTGTGAAAACCAACCAATTGAATTCAAACACACAAGCATGGACAATGAAGTAGAAGAGAATCAATGGAACGACACTCCAAGCAATTGACAAACTTAGAGATGCAGGAAATCCTAGAATTTTGAAACCCTAGGTGATGCAAATTTCAGCCAAACCCAAAATCCTAAGAATTTCGGCAGCCTACTTTTTGTTTCTATTTTTTTTTTTTTTGGGCAACCCTAGAACAATGAAGCCCTAGAATTAAATTTAAGGATGCTAGAATTAAAAGATAGAATCAAACCTGATTGGAAACCTTGCTCTGAATACCAAATGATATGAACCCGCGGGAAAGGAATCCCTTGAACCCACAGTCAATTTGAAAATACCCCAAGAAAGCCAAAATCAAGTCAACGGATGGAGAACCTAGACCCAATGAGAACTCGTTTCAAGAACCTAGATTATATTAAAATCTAGACCCGTTGAATAACCCGTCTTAAGAACCCAGATTACAAAGGAGGAACGCCACAAAGGTTGTGATTTACCTTTGATAAGTTCAAAAGTTCTTGTTACACCACAACATTCACAACAACAATTACAATAGGTATCTAACAATTTAATCCTTTTCAAGTACGTATATTGAGACTGCCCAGCATCCGAACATTCATCAAAGATGCATTTAGAAGGAATTAGTTTGGAGCACTGATATGATGTAAATGATGAAGATGCAATCCATTTTTTACGTTGGTTTCCCTTTGTCGAAGACTCAACCCGACAAGAAACTGGAGATAGACAATCTGAATTGTTTGAGGGAAAACTCCCGTATTGAAGCCCACTTCACCGTACCCATGATTCTTACTTAGCCTAGGCCCACTAAGACCCAATCCACATTATTACCAAGAAATGAAATCCCTGCATCCATCGATCCCTGTCGCATAGCATCTGGGATAAAAATAGTCCTCTTCTGCAGCATAGCTTCACCGTCCATTTGATGTTCCACAACTGAAGGTTTCTCCGAAGCAACCTACACTTGGTCAGACAAGGAAGGCTTACGGTTACGTGAACCAAAAATGCCTCCATCCGCTCGCATCCATGCTCCATAGGGAAACCCATTCCTTTAAAAAGGCATCCTGCTGTGTCAACCATAAATCACAATCCCTATCACTTATCAGCATGTCCCAACTGTCTACAACAATAACAAGAATTTGGGAGTCTTTCATATTTAAAACAAACCCAAATAGCTTCTTCATCCAATAAAAAAATATGTTCGAGTCGAGGTAGTGGTTGGCAAATATCTAAGCGAACTCGCATTCGTGAGAAAACACCCCACCCAAGGGATACACCAATAGATTCACCAATAGGTCTATAAGTATAACTATTCATTCATTTCAAAGGAAAATCATATAAACGGACCCAAAACGAAGCATACATCATAGAAATGCTTGAGGGTTGGAGATTCCTATCATATTCCTTCAGAAGTACCAGATGCTTGTCAAAAGACCCACAGACTTGAGCGAAAAACTCCCTCCTTATCCCTGTGTTCTAAGAATTGAGCCAAGAACAAATTATCTCCCAAATAAAAAAACTTCACACCCTTAACCGAATTCCAGACATTACGCATCATTGTCTTAAACAACTTTTTATTAAAGAATTTCCTTGTAAATAACTTAAATAAAAGATAATAATCCGATGAATTCATTATAGAGTCCAGGATAGTATATTGCAGCATAACCTCATAATTTTCAACTTCAAGCAGGGAGAGTTTTCTCCACTACTCTCAAAGATCATCATCAATCATGAGGTGGATAAGTCCATGCCAAACCCTTACTATATTGAAGAACTTGTATGGAAACAAGAATCAAACTCCCAAGTACAGGAATAGTAAATATCACTGACTAAGAGAACCCAAAAACTAAAAAGCAGTTACTTGGCCTCGATTGGTTACATAGATGAGATGGAATGAAATGAAAATTGAATAAAATATTGTTAGAATATAATTTTTTTAATATTATTTTTATTTTGAGAATTGAAAAATTGAATTGTTTATTGTATTTTATGTGAGAGTTTGAGAAAGTTGTAATAATTAGATGAGATGAGATGATTTGTGTAACCAAACGAAGGCTAAATGAATTCCAAAATTGCTGGAGGAAAGCGGTTGTATGTTTATGCCATATTAATGCAACAGAATGGAGGCAAAATATAAATTTAATATATAATATAACTCAAAAAACTATTTATGATAATAAAAAATTAAAAAAGGAAAAAAATCCATTCTTGCATGATAATCCCCTTGAGCAAAGGTGACAAAAACTTGGGCGCAAGGATTTCCCTCTTTACCCAGAAAATGTCCGTGTTATGGACGTGTTTCACGGTTTCACACACACGATCACCTGCAACAAAAAATGAATGAGGCTTGGGGGTTCAAGGGAATGCCTTTGATACCTAAGTCAGTAAAGATAATGGAGATCTCTCTAGCAATTGATTCAGATGGGTCTCATAGTCATACCTAGATGGTATAATTAGAACCCACGATGTTTTCTATTTTATGTGATAACTGTTTCATCTATTATTTGAAATTCAACCCATGGGATATTGGGGCTTAGCTTATTTCTGATAAGTTGATAGCCTTCCTCCAGAGGCTCTTGGGCGGCTATTCTTTAAGTGTTAACCTCTTATATACTTTAAATGGGTCAGGTCCCTGATTCAAGAGTTATCGGGCAGAGCTAAAGTTCAGGCCCAAGGTACGACCCAGTATGTCCCCGGAAGAGGATTAAACCCCTTCTAATTACCCGGCGAAGTCTCATCATTTTGGTTATTTATTATTTTCAGACATCCATTTCCCCCACTTTTTCTCTTTTGGTACTCTTCCTTCCTCTTCCTTCCCGTCATTTTGTTCCCCTTTGTCAGGATGTCATTTCGTCTTCGCACCCCTTCGCATATCCTACTTTTCATTTTGGTTATTTATTATTTTCAGACATCCATTTTCCCCACTTCTTCTCTTTTGGTACTCTTCCTTCCTCTTCAAGCACTCTGTTTCCCTGCATTTCCTTACAATCTCCCTTGTGAATCCATGGTTTCCTCTAAAGGTAACCTCTCATCCTCCTCTCGTGGAGCTGGGTCTTCACGACACTGCGACACTGCGAGCCCCTCCTCACTCTAAGGAGGTGGCCGTTAACCCTACTATTGAGGGGGCACTTGCTCCTCACTTGATTTTTGAAGGCCATCATTGGTCATCAACTGTTTCCCATCACGAGTTGGACCCTGCGAAGGATAGCTTCAACATCCCAGACTTGGTGGCTCTGGGTCTGCCTAACCATCGTCGTGGAGCCATCATTATGAGAGGTATGGTCGTTTTTGTTGCTTTTTATTTGGCCATGTTCGTGATGGGGCTCTGTTTGCTCTTTTTACGACCCGTTCGCGATGTGCTAGATGTCTTGGGTCTTGCTCTGGCCCAGCTTGTGCCCAATGCTTGGTGGATTATGATTGCCTACTGCATTCTCTGGTGGTGAGTGTTGGAACCCATGGGTGATGAGTATCTTGACCTCACGACTCGTGAATTCATTTCTTTGCACGGTTTTAGATGCTTGGAAGGGAATATTTGTAGTTTTAAGGCTCATAAAAAATTGGTCCAACTAGAGCGCAAATATTCCTACGCCAAGGATTGGCTGAGGAAATTTTTCTTCATATCTGGTGATGGTTGGGAGTTTCCTGCAAATGAGGCAGCGAATCAGGAGTTCTTCATTAGGGCTTCATGGAATCTAGTTCTTGATGAGTGTGGTTTTGAGATCATCATTTCTGACAGAGAGGAGGCTCGCATCCAGTTGTACAAGCTTAGGTAGATTAAAACAGTAAGTCCACCTGGTCAGATGTTATTCTAACCCCTCTAATATCCTTCTTGAGATGCCTGAGATGCCTTTCATTTTTTCCACTCTTTTCCCCACAAGTGGAAGTAGGGTGTCAATCCCTTCCTCGCCTTTTAGCATCTCCCAAACCGGGGGTGGTGAGCCCTCTCCAACTTTCTCGGTGGATAACCCTCTTGCCGAACCTTCTTGGGCATCACTTGTTCAGGAGGATGATGCAGTGGTCCCTCCTGGTCATGAGGCAAAGCATCTGCTCAAGTGAACACAAGTACTCCTCCTCCTGCTTTTTCTAATCCTTCCACCGCTTCGCCCACGCTTGTCCAAGACACCACTATCCCAGATGGCTTTGTTGGCATGTCTTTTAGAGTCCCTAATTTCCATGGTTCATTGGGCTCTCTCCCAGATGGTTCCCGGCCTTCAAGTGCATGTCAAGAAGAGGCATTTCATGCCACTGTTTGTAATCTTTGGAGCATCCTTTTGCCAATAAGTTCCTTTTACTTTCAAATTTTCTATTTTCCTTACCATGTTGTTCTTGACTTGGCTGGGTTTTCAGAGGGTCAATCGACTGGCGGCTACTTTGGTGGAGGACCGCTTGGACTTGGAGGAAGAGAATCAATCCATGAGATCCTTCATTGGTCGTGCTCAAAGTGTTGTCCTCGTCGCACGAGCCGAGAAGGAAGAGATGGCTGAGGGATTATCCCGAGCTGAGACCTACTCTCATCAACTTGAGGATCAAATTGTATCCATGCGTGGGCAAGTCAATTTGCTTAGGTTTGAGATGGCGAGTTCTATTGAAGAAGCTCGCCAACGCCGATACGAGGCAGAGACCCTAGGAGTAGAACGGGATGATTTGCTCGCCTGCCTTATCCAAATAGAGAGAGAGAGAGACGGCGAGGAGTGCAGGAAAAAGGCTAAGGAGCTCGAGAAGAAAAATGCCGAATATGCCACTCGCCTCACAGATTGTGAGGGAAAGCATCGGGAGGCAGCCATTTGACTCGGTGTGGCCAAAGGTGAGAAATGCAAAGCAGAACAGGATTTATTGGCGGCGAAGAAAGTGCTTAAGGAAAATGACTGCCACTATCTGCAATTGAGCGAGATGCTAGAGTCCAACTGACAAAGTGAGGTTGCCCACATCCTCCCTAACTTACAGCTACCTACTCCCTTCGAAATCGAGCTTGGGGCCTTTGATTCAAGCTCAGGATTAAACAACCGAGAGAACACCTTCTCGCCCATTCGGAGACAGATCTTCGTACTTTGAATTGGAAGTTGATTCGAGCTAGCTTTGCTGCTTACCATGTCTTCAACTCCTTTGGGCCAAATACAATGCCAGATGCCTTTCCTCCTCCCCATCACCCCTGAAACCCTATCTAGATACCACTTTATCTTTAAGTTTTGAACATTTGTATTTTGATGGGACATTACATATGAAATGTACATTTTGTTTTAATGGAAGGGCATATTCTGTTTTGATGTGCCTTTGGTTTTGTGGCCTTTGACTTTTATTGATTGTGATGTTTTTTTTCTCCTGTTTTTTCTTTTTGGAATGTTCTTCACTTGGATTTTTTTCCCACTGGTGCTTTGTTATACATTTGGCAAGGAGAGTGTAGTCATAACCTGAATGATAAGAGTGTAGCGGGTGGGTGCCTTGACCGCGTAATTTTGGTGATTAGTGTAGTGGGAGGATGCCTTAACCGCGTAACTCTGGTGATTGGTGTAGCGGGAAGATGCGTCGACCGTGTAACTTTGGAGATAAGAGTGTAGCGGGAGGGTGCATCGACTAGTATTTTTGATACCGTACCATACCGGCCGGTACGACCGATATTTTCCATACTGGCCACTTGGTCGGTACAGTTTATATATGCGTTCTGTACCGCCCAAAATACCAGGTGTACTGGCCTGTACCGGCCGGTATTTGATTTTCCGGCCGAAACACATATTTTGGCCGGTACAAAAATCTATAGCCAATTTGCCGTTTGGTTTGAATTTTGGATGGCAGTTTCGTAATTTGATTAAGCACTTAGGGGCAATTTCAGAATTTATACTTTCACATAACTTAGGGTTTTGACAACACTCTTTTGGCTTTTCTTCTTTGCCCAAATCGATTTAAGCCGTAACTCTCTCAACTCTCAAGCTCTCCTCTGAGTCCTCTCTTCTCTCAAGCCCTGCGATAGTGCGATTTCCAAATTCCAATTCAAGCAGCTTGTCTAAAACTATATCGCACAAAGGTAAGCTCTTTTTCTGTTTTTCCTCCATAATTATTATATTTTAACTGGTTTAAATTTCTCTAAAAATCGATTTGATTAGGCTTTCATTTCTTATTCAAGTTTGTTCTTGACACCTTCTGGGATATGTAATTTGTGGGACTTTGGAGCTTGATAAAGTTTTTTATTTTCTTAAAAATATTTGGTAAAATAAATATTTTTTTATATTTTATTTTCTTTGATGGAATTAGAAATTTAGACCTTTTTAGTTTCTAGTTTTAATATGTTCCATCATGAGATGTATGTTGAATTAAAAATATTTGGGTGTAAGTTGGTCGATGCACCTGTTTGACAAAAACTGTGTGCATGTTGGGCAACCTAGAATTTCATGTAAATAGGTATATATGTTCATATATATATAATATATATATATATATATATGTGCCAAATGATTATATAGTGCCATATGACACCAGGATCATTGATTCTAGATGGGATAGGCAGCTTCACAGTCCATTACATACGACGGGTTGTTTTCTTAACCCTGGAATTTACTATAGCCCCAATTTTAAAAATAAAAATGATGTTGTAAGAGATTTCAACAGTTGTGTTATGAAGATGGAACTTGATCCCGATAATCAAGACAAGATCATTGCAGAACATGACTTGTATAAGAATGTAGTAGGTGAGTTTGGACATTCTTTAGCAATCCGCCATCGTGATAAGATTAATCCAGGTATTATCATTTATCAATATCATTTGTTAAATAATGTGACTTTGTACTTTAAATTTTATCTTATTTTTTTTACTTGTATTTAATTAATAATTTATAATTGCATTATTGTTATAGTTGCATGGTGGAGCTAATTTGGTTGCGAGGTTCCAACGCTTCAAATGTTTGTTGTTCGAGTACTAAGTCAATATTGTAGTGCAACTGGATGTGAGAGAAACTAGAGCACATTTGATTTTATTCATTCAAAGAAGAGAAATAGATTAGTGCATAAACGTTTGAATGACTTAGTATTTGTTCGTTATAACTTGAAGCTGAGAGAGAGGTAAATTTTTTTAATTCTAATGTTTTCACTGTTGAAAAATATATAACATTTTCACTTATATTTGATTTTATTTTGACAGGAGATAAAAAAGGGAAGAGATGTTTTAGATCCAATCAATCTTGAAACATTGATTTGATGGAAGAATGGGTGGGTGAAGAATCTGAGCTTCTTGATGAAGAAGATTTTGATTGGACAAGTATTGAGGAGTCATTAGCCTCACTAAATGAGGAAGACAATGATAATGTTGGTGTTGATATTGATGTTGATGATAGTGATGACGTTGATGAAAATATTTTGATTAACATATCGAATCCTGATCCTTATTGTCTTTTTGATGAAGATTAGTATTTTTTATGACGTGGTGACGTTAATGATTTTATCATGATAATGTTGGTATTTATAACTTTATGTTAGTTGTAACTTAAAACTTAAGACTTGTATTGAGAAGTATTGAGTTTATGACTTATTTTGTTGTTATTTTGGAATACAGTTAATACTTGTATATAATTTATCCAGGTATAAATTATTTCGAAACGGTACACAAAATGGTATCGATACTGAAACAGTATCGTGACCTAAATATTATCCCGAAATGGTATACGAAATGGTACCGGTACCGAAATATTTCGTTCCAGTGTCTTGACCAGTACAGTATTCAAAACATTGGCATCAACTGCGTAACTCTGGCACCCTCCCGCTACACTCTGGCAATGGGCATAGTGGGAGAATACCTCGACCGCGTAACCTTTGATGATCGGTGTAGCGGGAGGATGCTTCGACCACGTAACCTTGGTGATAAGAGTGTAGCGGGAGGGTGCCTTGACTGCATAACTCTGGCACCCTCCCGCTACATTCTGGCAATTGGTATAGTGGGAGAATACCTCGTTCGCGTAACATTGGTGATAAAAGTGTGTAAAGCAATGAAACGAAATAAAATGCTTTGCAATCAAACTAATTTATTTATTATACCAAAATTAATACATCATGAGTTAAACATAGTATCTTCTTAAGTGCTTAGCATTCCAAGGGTGAGGCAGCTCACACCTTGCAGTGTCCTTAGGTGATAGGCTCCAGGGTGATGACTGCCCACCACGTCCTATGGCCCTTCCCATCGTGGTCCAAGCTTCTCTTTTTCTGCTGTAGTTACTTCGGTTTCTTTTAGGACCAGGTCACCCACTTTGAAGAACCTTGGCCTCACCTTTTTGTTGAAGTGCTATTCCATCTTCCTTTTGCAAGTCGCCACTCTGATTTCCATGTTTGCTCTCACCTCCTCCAACAGGTCCAGATTTTCTTTCAACTTTTTGTCATTTCACTCGACGTCGAAGCCTTTCCTCCTATGGCTTGACAACCCCACCTCCACCGGTATCACTACTTTGCTTCCATAGGCCAACGTGAAAGGTGTTTCGCCGATTGATGTTTTTGCCTTTGTACTATACACCCACAAGATTCTAGGGAGTTCGTCCACCCAAGTCCCATTCTTCTCGCCTACATTCTTCTTTAATATTCCTACAATGGTCTTGTTGATTGCTTCAACCTGCCCGTTCGCTTGTGGATGCCCTGGGGACGAGTATTTGACCTTGATCCCAAGCTCGGCACACCACCTGTGGTAATGCCTGGAGTCATGTTGTTTGCCGTTGTTGGAGATAATATTTTGTGGTTTCTCGAATCTACATATTATCGCTTTCCATAGGAACCTAGTAACGCTTTGAGTAGTCACTATCGCCATTGCTTCAGCTTCCACCCATTTGGTAAAATAATTTATGGCAACGATGATGAATTTAGTGCCCCCTTGCTCGGGGGCCTAGGGCCGACCAGGTCTACACCTAATTGAACGAACGGCCAAGGGGAGGCTATCGACTTCAGTTCTTCAGGAGGACTGTTCAGGATTGGCGTGTGCAATTGGCATTGGACAGATCTTTTTACAAACTCTCTTGCATCCTTTAGGGCATTTTGGCCAGTAGTATCCTGCTCTCATGATCTTCGCGACGAGGGATTTTCCTCCCGAATGGTTTTTGCATACTCCTTTGTGCACCTCTTTCATGACGTAATCAGCTTCCTCTTTTGATATGCATCTTAACAATTGCATCGAGAACCCTCACCCATATAACGTCCTTTCTGTGATAGTGAATTGGGTTGCGCTACACTCTTGACCTTCCTTGACTCCTTAAGGGAGGCAGGAAGGTTCCCACTCTCCAAATATCTGATTATGTCATCCACTCATTCTAGTGTGTCCTTTCCTACCTCCAAGATCTCGACTATTATAGCCAGTGTGTCAACTGCCCTATAATACCCCGCTCCCCACTATTATTAATAAAGTCATTTTTATAGATCTGGGGGAGCCAGAGTGCTACCACTGAACTTGACTTAAAAAAAGTATTTTCTTATACTTACGCTAGATATAAAGATTCTATATAATAATTAAAAGCATTCTTTATTAAAAATATTGAGATCACAAAAGAGAGTGCATGGAAGTATTTATTAAAATTTCTTAAAGTTTGTGCCATAAAAAAATCATAACTTAACATCTGTGTACAAGATCTAGGTCACTGTCATGCCTCCCTGAAATAAGTCTCATACTGCAGCTCTACCTTCATAAATATTCTGACCTGGGATGATTTGAAAACATAAAAATAAACTAAAATGAGTCGATGACTCAGTAAAAAACCCATCATAACATAAATATATTTAACATAAGGTTTTTCATAAAATGTTTCATATTGAGAATTTAAAATCATGATTGATCATACTGATGCTTATGCTACGTATAATTGATTTATCTGAATTAATTGACTCATTTAATTTATTTGATTGATCTGACTTGCCAATACACTTAACCCTCTGTGCAATGTTGTGCACTTTTTTTTTTTGATAAACAGATCATAAACTTTCATTAAGAGAGGACATTACAGAGTTGACTTGAAAACAAGTCAATTACAAACGTTAATAGCTTCCTAACACACTTTCGTGACTGACATGCTCTAATCCAAACGGCAAATCTCTAAAGACCTAGGTCTAAGAGATAGCACACCTCTGTTGTGACAGATGTTACAAAACCCCATACCCCAACTAAGCAGGGTAGGGTTCACCAAACCCCACCAAAGCACCGACAAAGTTGGGAGGGAGAGAGGTTCCTCCATTCGGACTAAGGTCCAAAGGCACTATTTTTTGGAATTTTATTTTTCTAAAAAGTAAATATAGGAAAATTAAATTACAATGGAAAAGCACTACAAAAATGGAAAAGCAGTGCACAAAGAGGCTGTTGTGGTGAGTGCTGTACATGCGCCATTCTGGGAGGAAAACCGACGGTCAATCTTGGAAGTCCCGGACTCACAAGCCCAAGAAATGCCACTCGTGGTGTTGGCAAAGGGCTCTAGTGGCGCATGAGAGCCACGTGCCGAAAGTCTCTAGGAACTTCAACCCACGCGTGCGGCCTACTCGCCGCTTCGTTTGGCGCCGCATTCGGTAGTCTTGAAGATCGACGCTTGGACAACACCATGGAGGGGCACGTGCTGGCCTATGCTCGACGGAAGGACCCAAATCTGCGATTCTCCCTTATTTGGCCTAAAAAAAACACAAAACACTACAAAAAGAGGAGGGAGAGGGAGAAGGGGAGGGAGGGAGGGCGGGGGAAGGGAGCCAAAGCTCCCACCCCCTCTAGCCGAATTTGTGGAGAAAGTTTAGAGAGAAGGGAGAGAGTTTTGGTCTAGAGAGAGAACGAGATTCTATGTGTTTATCTATTTTCAATTATCCAGTACTCGTGCAAGGCTGTGCACTGACCCCACGTTCCGCCACCGCAAGGGGAGTTACTGATAGTATTTTGGCATACTATGGTGGACCATACTTGAATCTGTGGCTTGCACATCTACCATGAAACTGCATTGGTACCATGAATCTGGATAGCCATCTAATTAACTATTCTAAACTTAGCTTACACTTGATCTTATGAAAGCTTACGTGTTTTATGTAACGTGACATGCATGAGATGCATAATACATATATAACTATAATATGGGGAATGAAACATGTTGAATGACGTGCTTACAAATATCATGACATACATGGTACGTAAACATTGGCCTCGAAAGAATTGACTTTAATAATAATATATACAACTAGCTAACTTATGCTAATCCTAGTTTATGATCAAAATAATTACCTTATAGTGTTGCTTTCTAAAATTTTTGACACAAAATAGATCACGGTGCTCGACTGAGTATCTTGGGTTCGGCTGCTGCGCTTATGGAAGTTTATGATTTTTTCCAAATAACACACGAAAATGAGGTATTTATAGAGAGATTTGGGAGAGGGTGCCGACAAGTTCGAGTTCGAGTTGGACTTGGTTGTGATCATTATGAAGAGAGTTTGAATTTAAAAATATGATCTAGTAGTTCATTCAATGTAGGATTGACAGTGGCTGAGATTGCGTAGGGGACTTCAATAAGTGATGATTTTAAATTGAAATAAATTTCTAATGACCGATATTTAAATTCTAAAATAAGTCTAATTCATTCAATAAATAATAAATGAGATTTAATTTAGTTATTGAGCCTAATTAAAACTCGTAATAAAGCTAAAAATAATTATCGCTTGTGGGCTTATCCAATAAGGCCCATTAAATATAATTTAGGTCTGATAAAATTATCAATATTCTGACTTTAAAATTATTGGGCTATGTCGTTACATGCCCGAATGCTGACCTCCCACAACAAAGTTTCTTCCTGCTTTGCTAAGGTTGCTCGTGCTAATCGATCGGCTTTCCAGTTGTCAGCCTGAGGGATGCGCTTGATCCAGAAATATGGAAGGCAACTGCACCCTTCTTGTACCTAATGGAGGTAGTTTATTAATTTTTCTCCCTTTGCTAAATACTCCCATGTGACTTGGCCGACCACAACTTATGAGTCTGCCTTCATTTCAACTTCTTTCCCACCTGAGTCTTTTGCTATGGCCAACCCAGTGAGTATTGCTTAATATTCGACTTCATTGTTCATCATTTTGAAGTTCAGCCTTATCGCATGGTTTGTCTCAACCTCATCGCCTGTTATCATGTGCACCCCTACGCTGCCTCCTATTCAACAAGATGATTCGTCCACGTACACCTGCCATGGCTTCCCAGCAGGAGCTTTTGGTACTTGTTCTTGGGAGTTTGTGAATTCTGCAACAAAGTTAGCTATAACTTGTCCCTTGACAGCAGTTCTAGGAACATAATTAATGTTATATTCGCTTAATTCGATGGACCACTTAACTAGCCAATCCGAGGTGTTAGGCCTTTATAGTACCTTCTGCAAGGCCTCAAAACATTTAAAGAAATTCATGAAACTCTCTGAGTTCGTCTCTGAAGGGCATATCTAGCAAGCCCTTATCATTGTCCATACTTTTCTTAGAATAAAAAAACTAGTGATGCAAATTTGAGGGCTATAACCTGTAGAACTCAAGCCTAATCATGTGAAAAGAAGATAAATACATTAATCAAGAAACTACCAACTAGTAGCACAAAGTTCTTCCAGACACAACACGCATGGATAATAATCAATATTTAAGAAAATATAAATTTCTTGACTCCAGTGACTCGAAATTGAAATAATCTGCAAATATACCTGGTAGGAGCATGTCTTAGGACCCCTGGTGGTTGAGTTATGAAGGGTTTGCCATATATTGCGATATTTGGGGATGGCGTTGTGAGACTTGCAGCGTTTCATTGGGGTGTCTTCGGTCGGGTTGGGCAATGCGCCTTTATAGACCATTTTGTAGGACAATGAGACACCCGAGCTCAATACACAAGACTACCTTGGTACTATTTCAAACCACGCAAACCCAGTTGTCTTTATGGGGGTCACTATTGTTTTCATCTAAAGGCTGCACAACGCAAGCTATGCTTTAGGGCTAGAGATTCGGCTGGGTGGGGGTCAACATTACACTGGCAATGCATAGATTAGGGCCAGAGATTCGCAGGTCAGGATGATTTGAAGTTGGCAAGGCTTCAAGCACAATGCCTTCAAGGGAACGGGAACACAAACAGAGTTAATACAGGGGCAGAGGTGCGATTCGCAGGTTAGATGAGCCGATACCAGTAGTTAGAGCATGAAGGAATTATCGGTTTGGGGCGAAAGAAAATCCACCAGAATACTGCGTCTTCAAAGAACCATAAAAGGACATAAATTTTTCTGAGATTACGAAGAGTTGTTAGCATGAAGGGAACTGGAGCTTCATTACAAATGGAGGAGGGTGGTTGAAAGAGGGAAGAAAAGTAATGGCTTAGGGGAAAGTACGATCAGAGGAGGGACAACAACTTTTTGTATATTTTCATGTCGATGAACAGTATAATAAAATTTCAAAACACAGATATATCGGTTGGGTTTTTGCATGAATGGCCGTTTGGATATTTGATCTCATCTCATGGATAAAATGGGATGAAAATTTCATGTCTGGTCTGAACCCCCAAACCAGCCCAGTCAATAAAAATAATGGAGATCTCTCTAGCAATTGACCCAGATGGGTCTCGTTGTCATACCTGGATAGTATAAATAGAACCCACAATGCTTTATGTTTTATGTGATAACTCTTTCATTCATTATTTAAAATTCAAGCCACGAGATATTTGGGCTTAGCTTATTTCAGATAAGCTGATAGCCTTCCTCTCGAGGCTCTTGGATGGTTATTCTTTGAGTGTTAACCTCTTATATGCTTTAAATGGGCCAGGTCCCTGATTCAAGGGTTATCGGGTTGAGCTAAAATTCATGCCCATGGTACAACTCGGCAGGTTCTCGGAAAAGGATTAAACCCCTTCCAATCCGAGACTTGGACTAACTAAAGTTCAACGTGTATTATTATTATTGAATTATTAAAGTTCACCATGTATACTAGCGGTTAATACTCATTTGTTGTTTATCGTAATTATCAAAAGTAGATTAATAGGGTCCCAAAAAAATTAGATTAATAGTATTATGTTTTAAAAAATAGAATATGAATTATAATTTTTTTGTTTTGACATCAAAACCAACATTTGCATTAATCATAGAATATGGCCTTCAACCATTACAATTACCTTAATACAATCAGCTACACATTCAACATCAATTAATTCATGCTCCATATTAATAGCCTGTTGTGCCAGTTGGTGAGTAGCACCATTAAGTTCCCTCTTGACATGTCGAATTTGCCATATAGTGTTAGCCATTAGTTGCTGCATATCTGAAACAAAACATTGAAGCTTTTCTGCAGTTTGATGCCTTAGGCCAGTTATTGCTTGCACCACTTGACATGAGTCCCCTTCAAAAAGCACAAAATTCAAACCCAGCTCTTTACAAAAATTAGCAACAGTAAGTAGACCTTTAGCTTCTGCAATAGTTGGATCAACACAATAGAACTTGGGTTGCGTTAAACTAGCAAGAACAGAACCCTCATCATCTCTAATGATGACACCAATACCAATTTTAATACATTCATTTCTAATTGCCACATCCCAATTAATTTAAATCCAATGTGGTGGAGGAGTTTCCCAATGAACTGTTGTCTGTTGATGAGGAATTCTGGTCACTGATGGTTGCTGCATTGCAGTTTGGAAATTCTCAAAAGTTGTGACAACTTGCTTGTAAACCATGGCTGGTGCCTGGAAAGAACCATAATGTATGAGAGTATTTCTTCTGAACCAAATGAACCTGGCCAAGATGGCAAAGAACACCAAATCCTGTCCTGATAGTCGATCTAACAGTTGCTCAAAAATAGTAAAAAAGTCAGTTGCTGTTATTGAGGCCTTTTGTATTGATCTGGAACCTAGCAACCACACATCCCTTGTTGAAGGGCATGCCCATAAGATATGACCTGGTGTCTCATCTTCATTTAAGCAAACATGGCATATAGATTCAGAGATCACTTTTCTTTTTTGTAAGTTCACTCTAGGAGGCAGAACATCAATGCATGCATGCCACATGAACATCTTCACTCCATTTGATGTTTGTAGAGACCACAACCTCTTCTAGATCTTCTCATGTACCCCTTGAGTAGAATATGCACCAACTGACCATGTTAAGAATTGCCTATGCAGAAGGTAACCACTCTTAACATAAAAATGCCCAGTTGTAGTCCCCCTCCATATCAGTTTATCTACAATAGGCATGATGCTAATGGGTATCTTCAATATTTCTTTAATATCACTCTCATTAAAAATAGTATAAACTAGTTCCAAGTTCCACCTCCTTGTGTTAGAGTCAATTAATTCAACAACCATAGAATCCTCATTGAGAACACAAACAGGAGACTGAATTTTGCAAGAAAAGTCCCTATTAATTCATCTGTCTTTCCAAATTCTAATTTGTGAGTCATCCCCAACTTTCCACATGATGCCTTCACTCAACAAAGGAATAGACTAGAAGATGCTCCTCCATATGTTTGAGGGTCTGAGGCCTAAGTCGGCTTGAAATAAATTCTGATGTGGGAAATATTTGGCTTTAAAAATCCTGTTGGATAAGGAATTAGGATATATAATGAGTCTCCATGCTTGCTTGGCCAGAAGAGCAAGATTAAAACTGTTTAATTCACGAAAGCCTATTCCACCATTCATTTTACTGATACTCAGTGACTTCCAATTCCTCCAATGAATTTTGAATTGATTGTCTTGATGCCCTCACCAGAATTTGGCAAGCATAAAAACACTCATATTGTATGTTGGCATTGTTTGCAAAACAGCTTTAATAAGAATTTATTTTCCAGCTTGAGAAAGGAACTTATTTCTCCAATTTCCAATCCTTTTACCCACTCCTTCCTTGATTCCTCTGAATGCATTTGTTCTAGATTTGCCAATAAGTGATGGAAGACCTAGGTATTTATCCAGATTAGATGAAGCTTGTAAGCTTGTCACCTCCATAAGATACATCTTAGTTGCTGCTCTTGTATTTCTACTAAAAAATAAAGAAGTCTTGTCTCTGTTAAGTTGCTTTCTAGAAGCAACTTCATAAATGCCAAGGATTTGATTCAGACTAGCCCATTCCTGCATGTTTGCTTTACAAAAAAATGAGACTATCATTAGCAAAGAAAATGTGGTTCATTGTGATTCTTCCTCTAGCAATTGGTACCCCAGTTAGTATCTTCTTTTGTCCTGCTGTAAGTAATTGGGAACTTAAAGCTTCAGCACATATAATAAAGAGATATGGTGACAAAGGACAACCTTGCCTCAAACCTCTCTGTAACTTAAACTTTTGTTGAGGAGATCCATTAACCAAAATAGAAAGGGAACTGGTAGTGATACAATTCATAATCAGTTCAACCCATTGTGATGCAAACCCCATCTTGAACATCACAATCCTTTTAAATGGCCATTCCAGCCTGTCATAGGCTTTGCTCATATCCAGCTTTACAGCCATATAACCTTGCCCACCATGGAGTTGGGTATGCATGGTGTGAAGAGTCTCGTAAGCAGCCAAAATATTATCTGTAATGGGTCTACTAGGCCCAAATGCACACTGATTTTGTGAAATTAGTGTAGACAAGATGGGTTTGAATCTGTTAGTGATCATCTTTGTAATGATTTTGTACAAAACATTACAAAGACTAATTAGTCTATATTCAGAAACATGTTTTGGTTATTAGACTTTGGAATCAGAACCAAATAAGTGAGATTGATAGATTCAATATTAGCATTGGAATTTAAGAAGGACAAAACAACATGACAAACCTCACTACCAACTACTGACCAGTGATCTTGATAAAAACATGCTCCATATCCATCTGGACCAAGTGTTTTGTGAGTTCCCATCTGGAAAACAGCAACTCTGACTTCCTCCTCAATAAATTGTTGTAAAAAGGCTGCATTCATTTATGGAGTCACCCTTGGGCTCAAATCTTGTAAACAAACACCAATCTGATTAGGTTGTATCGATTGAAAAAGGGATTGATAGAACTGTGTAAAGGCACTACCTATCTCAGCGGAGGTATTATGCAATAGTCCATGTTCATCTTCTATCTGCAAAATCTTGTTTCTCTTTTTTCTTTGACTTGCACATAGATGAAAAAACTGTGTTTCTATCTCCATGTTGTAACCAATGGACTTTAGCCCTCTGATTCCACTTCAGATGAAGGCTCTCCTGAATCTTGCTTATGTCCCTTTGTAGTTGTTGTACCTCCTCAACAGATGATGCTGTCAAATTATTTTGCAGAACCTGTAATCTTTGAGTCTTCTCTTGCAATGCCTTATAAGAAACTAGACCTTTGCCTTGTGCCCATCTTTTTAAGGTTCTCATGCAGGAATCAAGCTTCTGTGAAAGGGAGTTAAGACAACCATAAGAGTCACCTGCTTGCTGCTAGGAATTTTCAATAACCTCGCCACAATCCTCATAAGAAGACCAACTAGCTTCAAATCTGCACAACTTCTTGGTAGGGGCTGAGTGACTATGATGTTGTACCACATATGGTAAAATAGAACAGTGATCAGAAGCAACAGAAGGTAGTACCCTTATATCCCTCTCTCTAAACTCCTCACACCAGCTAGTAGAGGCTACTGCTTTGTCAAGCCTTTCTCTAGTAAAATAGTCATTTATCCTATTATTAGACCAAGTAAAGTTCCCATAAGGGAAACCCAAATCATGAAGTCCACAGTCATTTAAAACATTACTGAACAAATTAATCTGCTTGTCATTCCTTCGAGCACCACCCTCCTTTTCACTATGGAATAATATTTCACTAAAATCACCAATGCATAACCACTTTCTAGGATTTAAGGGATGAAGATGCCTTATGATACTATAACCTTCCATTCTTTTTTCAGTAACAACATGACCATAAAAACAAGTGAGCATCCAAGGAGGGTTGGGGTTATTAGCAATCCAGCAGTTGATGTGTCTACGTGAGAAGCTATGAACTTCTAACTCTATGTCATCTTTCCATAAAATAGCAAGACCACCCCCACATCCAAAGCCATCCACAGTATATAAGTTTTGAAAATCCAAACCATACTTCAACTTTCCCAACTTTGTTTTATGAATTATAGTTTCCATAAGAAATAAAATACTAGACTTTTTATCCTTAACTATAAGGTTAAGATCATGAACTGTTCCAGGGTTGCCAAGCCCTTGACAGTTCTAATTTAAAAGCTTCATTTTTGCCCACGAGGCTGTCTTCCAGCCTCTGTCGATAAAATCAAAGATTTCTGTTGCCTAGTCAACTTTATCTTGTGATTACTAGTTGGTTTACCAATAAGCATGAACTTCATTTTTCGAGTGGCAGTATTAAAATCAGAAGGGTGTTTCTCGTTAAGTTCAACACACTCTGAACTTATTCTTCAATTTTCTTAGGGAAGAAGATCCTGCATGTTTGCCTTTATCCACTGAGGTCTTCAACAAGTCACCTGCCATCCCACCATTAGTAATGGGATCGGAATCAATAGAAGGATTATCTGCTAGAACAGATGGATTTGGAGGGTTCACTGCAATTTCAAGCATGGTAGTTACTTCCTTTGCAGTTAAAAGCAGATATGGTTTATGATGAATATCAATTATAATTTTGTATTCACAAAATATTTACTTATTATAATTTTATTTAACTGAAGGTTGTTTTTGTAATTTCGCCACTTTCCTTGGTTCGTTAAGAAAAGATCTTGGAATAGTCTATAGAATAGGAATTAGGAACCGAAGAAGATATCAACGACGACCTCAATAGGAGTGAATCGTAAGGGGAAGGTCACAGACGACTCAATTTTGCCAGCGGAAATGCTGCGTGGTGCCGGATTCTCCCTTGTGCCCGTGGCATTGGCCCTCGTTTTCACCTTTCTCACCTTCGTCGCCGAGTGCTCTATCAATAACTCCGAGGTAACTCTCTCTCTCTCTCTCTCTCTCTCTGTTTACAGCGAAAACGTAACTACTCCTTTGAGAATTTTCGGATCTTAAAAACTCATTCCTGAAAACATTAATTTCCGACTCCTGAGCGACAGGTAACGTGCAGCAGAACCTGTGTTGCCAAGAATTGCGATAGTAAGCCCGATCCAGATCCTTCTACTACGTTTATTAAATTATCTAAAATCTCTCATTACCTGTTTATTTGTTCATTCGACTACGAAAGTTTGTTTTCTCTTTTCGTTTGGTTTTTTATAATTGTTGGAATGCTAGATGCTGGGATACGGTACGGAAAGTACTGCGGAGTAGGGTGGACCGGTTGTCCCGGAGAAAAACCGTGCGATGATGTCGATGCTTGTTGCAAAATTCACGACGAATGCGTCGGAAAACATGGTACATTTCTACATATCTAGTGGATTTGTATTCATAAACATCGGCTTTGCAAATGTTTGAGACATTCTTTTTTATAGGTATTTTTGTATTGAATTTCCTACAGATAAATTTGAGTAGTTCTGCTGAAAGAGGAAATTAACACATGTCCGTTGCATGTTATATGGTCATAAGCATGGTAAAAGGATGATATTTAGAGTAGAATTTAAGCTCTAGATTGCTTTATCATAACTGTTCAATGTGTTTATTGGTATAGCTATAATAATTTTAAATCTTCGTTGTCAAATGAAAGGGAGAAACAAAAAAAGAAAAAGAAAAAATTGATTCACATATATCTGGTCTATGTTATATATAGAAGTTGACAAAAGCTGAAATGTTTAGTATGAAGAAGACGTTGCAGAAAGATGGTTCAGAAGATTAATATTCATATGCCTGACTTTGGTTTAATTGATTCAAGGGGATGTTGGCTTCTGGAAAGCAATTGGGTCCTTTTCATGCCATTTTCTTTGCATGTTGTTTCAACTGAAAAACGAATAAACTCTGTAGTTATAGTTGGGGGACTTCATGCTGGATTGGTGTCATTGTTGATTTTCTTTTAATCTCGATGGATTTTGAAAGATGGAAGTTACTATGATTACATGTTTTTTTTTTCAAGACAGATTCGCGTTATTTCGAGAACACATTTGCTTTTTTGGTTTATTATCCAGTGAGGAAAGGACAAAGGGTAGCACTTTGTGACCAGCATAAACTGATATCTGCACTATTGTACCAGCTTAGAAATGGTTGATTGCATTTAACACAAAAATAGTAGAAATGTGAATACGATGACATTATATTAAGGATCATATTTTTACGGCTGAAAATTGTATTTCTGAATCCTGCTTGCACAATAATTATCTTGAGGCCACCTCCAAGATCCAGCATGCTCCAGTATAATCGCCCTGTATGCAAGGGCAGACCTACATTAGCCTTTTGGGGGGCCATGGCCTGCAAAGGTTTCTAAAAAAATATAAAAACTAGTGCTGTCAGTTTGTATAAATTTCCCTCAAAGTTAATTATTTTGATCTTAGGCAAGTTCCATTGAATCGGACAAAAAATATATATTGAAGTCCAAATTAATTTAATTTGCTGCTAATAAGAGTGTTCATTTGAGATGTATGTGGAATTATGGGCTTCTTAAAACGAATCCCCAAAGCTCTTAAAGTATCGTATATCAAAGCTTAAGCGTGTATGACTGTATGAAACAAACACTACAACCTAAGAAAAACCTTTTTCTCCATCTAAACACTATGCATTCTGTTTTTGAATAGGTTTTGTTAGTGTTAGATTTAGTCCAGCAGTGCTGATACTTATAATGTTACAAGAAACAAGACTTACGACTTGCTTTGACAAGCACGCATATACACACAAAACAAGACTACAGTTATTTAGGTGCTTATCTGCATATGTGAGTTGGCTCCCATAAAAAAATTCATGGTTCTGCCCCTGCTTTTACATGTGGGGTGAGGAAGACTGCAATGCCTAGGGAATTTCATAGGGTGAGAAAGCATTGGATAACTTGTCAAGGAAAACAAAAATTGATCTCTTTGAAGAATCCAAGATGTTTTTTTTACACGTGATCAATAATTATTATAGAAATTGTTATAGAAATTATTGGTCTGTTTGTTTGTCAATAATTGGAATAGGAAATTATTCTGGTTCTGGTGATTATAGATCTTCCCCAAGTGATTGTGTTGTTTTCTAACATGTGATAAATAAAACATGGGTTTTGCAGGTTTGAACAATGTGAAATGTCATGAGAAGTTTAAGAGCTGCATAAAGAAAGTACAGAAATCTGGGAAGGTCGGATTCTCTCGGGAGTGTCCTTATGAGACAGCTGTGGCTACCATGGTCCAGGGTATGGATTTGGCCATCTTAATGAGCCAGTTAACTAATTCGAAGTTTGAACTCTGACTTGCCAAATTGAGGGCTACTCAAATCCGAAATCATTTATCAAATATCAGGGAAAAAAAATGGTTGAATCTGATTTTACAGATATAGGACTTTGTTAATTATCAATAGGTGGATCCGATGGTCCAATCTGGTTTGGGTCGTGTCCCCAGTTCTGAGATAAAAAAATCATGTCAATTTCTCTTCCTCTTCTTTTCTTCCGTTACGCCTGATGGATAGAATTTGTAGCAAAAGAAACCAGTTTTTTTCTTCAAGATGTATGTTTGGGAGCTGGTTTGGGTTGTTGAGATGGGCATATCACGTCATAACCATAGATTGAATTAGTATGTTTTTCTAAGACAAGGTGATATATTTTTTATTTTTGTGTTGGGCCCATGTGTGAGAAATTCATTACGAGGGAAGAAGGCGACGAGAAAGAAGACCGGTAATAATCCCGTTGCAGTCTTTCTTTTTGTTTAGTCAGAGTCACCTCTTTCGATTTGACCGCAGTCGTTTTACAGTTCATACCCATGGAGCCGCGTGTACCTCTGGGAAGAAAAGAGAATCCAAAAAAAAACACGCTAATTGTTTGTTAGGGCACAAGTTGGGGTGCTACCGCGTGGGGTATCCCCTTCCCCTCACCGGGTTTCATCCCGCACGCCGCTTTTGGAATGGGACGGATGGGGGTTCCGTCCCCCTCCCTACCCATTTCAATAGTGCCTATAGTTTATTAGGTCAAATAGGTCAAAAAATTATTCATAGGTTCAAAAGTGATAATTTTTTTTTATTCAAATTATAAATTTAAACTTGTAAATATAACTATAATTTAAAAACTATCAACATAATTTTCAAATTTTTTAGTGCATATTTTTGCAAGCTTTGGTGTGGCATAATGTGACTTTTTTTTACATATATTTATATAAAATATATGTAAGTAGACAGAGCGGGGCCTAGGGATTCTCGTCCCCTGCTTCCATAGGAGTTCCTCCCTATGGGACGAGGTTGCCCATCCCACCATGCGGAGGCGGGGTAGTGAGGTCAAGGTGCTTGCTCCTGCTGCCCACCCCAAGTCTGGGTTGCTAGATTAGCCATAAAAGATATCTATCCAAGTATATTTTTTTTTTCTATTTTTAAAGTATTTTTTTATATATTTTTTTTAAAAAATAAAGAAAAAATACAATATTAAAAAATAAACAAACACAAATTTTGAAAAAAAAAAAACTCATCAGCACAAATGATAGGTAACTTTGTGGATGTACCTATCCTTTTCCTTGTTTGTTTCTAGAAAGAAAAATGCTAAATGACCATAGTTTTGTCCTTTTATTTTGACTATTTGTGTATTTAATTTTTTATTTTTTTTAATAGTCAAGAAATTGACTATTAGTGAATTTGTGTATTTTTTTTAAATATTTAAAGATGTTTAAAAAATATTTAAAAAAAAAAAGAAAAAAATTGCAATTGTTCTAGTGGTAATTTTGAGAGAACAAAATGATAAGTCACTCTTTCCGAAATTATATGGACACCGTGGTTCGTAGCCATGTGCTCTAATTCTTTGAGCTACAGGCCTTACCCGGTCTCCACTGAATCTGTTTCGATGAGTACCCTAAAATAAGAACATTTCCTCTGCCCAGCCATTTTGGACCCTCCTACAACTTCTACCCAGTTTTATAAATTTGAAACATTAAAGTTGTAAGTTATAGAGATAATAAAAATAAATAAATAAATAAATAACGTGTGAGGTGACATGATCTTAAAGTTAATTTTAGCAAAAAGTGTACTCCGTAATTTATGTTTTAAATTAAGTTGTTACTGATAATTTTAATAACTTGAAGATTATAATTCCAAAAAAATTTGATAAATTAGAGATAACGTGTACGTAATAATGGTCATCGTTTCCGAGTGCATCTTTTCTCTTTTGCTCATTGATAGGAAAGAAGAAAATGTTGAAAAAAATGAAAAAAAACAACAAAAAAAAACAAACATTTTGATGGGGTCGGAAGAATCAAACAAGAAGAAAGTGGGTAACAAGTTATTTTCAATTCCAGATAAATCAAAAAGAATTTGTAATTATTGATGTGAAGAAAAAGCCACAATATAAATTAATGGTTTCTCTTTCACCAATCTAGCAAGGAAAATGAAAACCAACATGCAAAGAAACCCTCATGCGCCCGACGCGTTTAAGAATGAAACATTCTCACAAAATGTGATTGCACAGTTCTATACGTTACACAACTCCTCTGATCTATTCTCTTAAAAAATAATGTCACTATGCCGCTCTATTTTGATCGTTCATGCATTTAATTTTTTATTTTATTTTACTTACAGAATAAAGAAGTGAATATTAATATATTGATATTTTTTTTTATATTTTTTAAAAATATTTAAAAATATGAATAAGAAAAATTAAAAAAATAAAATTTTACCTAAGGGCACGCCTATCGATCACTGCTAAGCAGCACCCTAACAGTACTTTAATTTAGATGTTTTTAAAATTTTCTAAAAAAATTGGTTTATACAGTCATATATTATATCAATTTTTGGTATTTTTTTAAAATATAAATATATATAAGATTTATGTGAAAAAAATTTATAAATTTTTATTTTTATTTTTATCAAATAGCATTTGTCGATAAGACGAGAAAATAATTTGAGAGGGATATTATGGTCTAAGTGGAAAAAAGTCAAGTCCACGATTGGTGGTGCATTGTACCTTCCTTACCAAAACATTAGAGATTGCCGGGTAGCTAACAAGTATAAAACGTAATTTCGTTGGCACTGTAATAATCGGGTACCGCAAAGTCCCATTCGATTCCGTTTTCCACTTTCGTCGCCTCGACGAATCCTCTTCTTCTCTCTCTCTGATTTGAATCTCGCTATCAAACTTCAATTACGAATAATCTAAACCGCGTATCGGTTCCTTTCGTGTCCCATACCTAATTTTGCGACGTTTGCTCTGCAACTTGAAGGATCTGGATTTTTTGGTCTCTACTTTGTGTAGCTATGTCTATGCTACATAGGAGTTTCAAGCCCGCCAAATGGTAATTTCTCCTATGCTTTCATTCTCTGTTTTTTTTTTTTTGGATATTAATTTTCAGTCTCTGTTTGGGTTCTGAGAAATCTTTGGAAATGAAACAAATTTTGGGGTTAATGAATCGGGTTCCGGTTGACTTGGCTGTCGTCAGATCCGAAGCTTTCTCTGAAACCAAACAGATTCTCTGTTGCGTACTTCTTTCTTTTGAATCATTGCAATGTTTGTCCCTTCCACTCCCTCCCGGCGGCGAATTCTACTATTTGATTGACGGAATAAATTTGAATTTGTTGGATTTGGATCGCTGGTTTCTGTTGCAGCAAAACTGCGTTGAAGCTTGCGGTGTCGCGCATAAAGCTGTTGAAGAATAAGAGGGATGTACAGCTAAAGCAGCTGAAGAGGGAAGTAGCTCAGTTGCTCGAGTCTGGGCAAGACCGGACTGCCAGAATTCGGGTTTGTTATGACAGTTTGATTATAGTATGCTTATTATAGTTTGATAATCATTTGAACGTTTTCGAGTCATCTGTGGAGGTATTAGTTTTGGTTTGTTGACTATTCGTACGGATATTATTGTTTCAGTAACATTGGTATTGTCTATGATAAGATAGTTGAGCCATTTTAGCGTCATATCTAAAGGTATCAATGATTATAATAATTTGTGGCGGAGTATGCTTGGTAATGTTTTATGCTAGACTTACATTTGAAGTGGTTGAAGAAAGAAGAAAAATTAAGCAGCCTTAAAGGTCTAAAAGAAGCTTTCATGGTAGGATTAGAAATTTGAAACAAGAATGGGCTTGAGTCTTTTCATTATTGCCTGAAATATATTTTATCCTGGAATCACCACTGAGAGTCCAACCTCTGTGGTGGTGATGATAGCAATGAAGAACTGATGATGGAAGTGCTCTGGTGGGTTAGAGGTGGAGGAGGAGAGGTCGACTGGGAAGTGAGAGTCAACAAAAACTAAACAAAATAACTGACTACTCTAGTTGCACTATATTTATACTAATTAAAAGTTATGGAGTAAATTAAATTGTTTTTGTGAATACAATTTTTATAAATCCTATAATGGCATCTGCCACTCATTCATTTCACATGTCACATACTTTTAATGTGTCGCCTTGTCTCTTCATTTTCCTCATCAGTAATTTTCTCCTATTTGATGGACAAAAGGGCTATATTGCTACCAATTAAAATTTTCAAGGACGAAATTGGAATTTTTTAAGTTTCAGGGATGAAAATCGAATCTAGATTTTCAAGGACCAAAAGTGTCTTTCAGCCATAACATATTTCATATGCACAATTTCAATTAAGACAAGGATATCTTAATCTAAAGCTGCTTTTTGGAAAGAAATATGTGATGGACATGAAGTGAACAATTTCCTGGTTTTGGCAGCTCCAGTGGTCTTAAATCTACCAAGACCAAGATCTTTCCACTTTTCTATAGTGGTATATTTGAGGCCATCATTTTGGCTTTTATTGGGTTTTAGTAGCAAATTAACAAAGATTAACCACATATGACGTCTTACATTATGTGATATCCCAAATGATAAGTGAGGGTAGGTGGTGTATGAGATTCCACATTATTTGGGAATGAGAAGTTCTTGTACTTTATAATGTTCCAATGGGACTTCAATTGTATCATTGACTAGTCATTTTGGAGTAAAAGCCAAGTGACTTGGGCCTTCCATTTGGGCGTTACAAATGGTATTAGAGTCTATCCCAATCAGAAATGTGGGACTTGAGCCACGCCACCTACGATGGATTGACGCGACGAGGACATCGGAATTTAAGGGGGGAGATTG
Organism: Juglans regia; assembly: GCF_001411555.2. Classification (NCBI taxonomy): domain Eukaryota; kingdom Viridiplantae; phylum Streptophyta; class Magnoliopsida; order Fagales; family Juglandaceae; genus Juglans; species Juglans regia. The sequence goes on from NC_049910.1 coordinate 29,374,077, forward strand.
TGATACTCCATATGATAAGTGAGGGTAGGTGGTGTATGAGATCCCACATTGCTTGGGAAGGAGAAGTTCTTGCACTTTATAATGTTCCAATGGGGCTTCAGTTGTATCATTGACTAGTCCTTTTGGGGTATAGGTCATACAGCTTAGGCCTTCTATTGGGACGTTACACATTAATGGTAAATTGTATCTTGGTTTTTGTGGTTCTCCTTTTGTTAAGGTTTTCATTTAAAGGACCTGTATGCCTTTTGTCCCATTCTTCTTCTTGTTCTCTTTTCATGGTGATTTAACTTTGTGCTGCATCTCAGGTTGAACATGTTGTCAGGGAGGAGAAGACAACAGCAGCATATGAACTTATTGAGATATACTGCGAACTTATCGTGGCACGTCTACCAATCATTGAGTCACAAAAGTATGTAAATGTGTGGCAAAACATAATTATTATCTCAAATAATCTTACATTTTGTTGGAGTTTTCATATTGGAGATGTATGCTCTTGTTTAAAGTCCTGTCTAATCATGTGGCTTTAAAGTATTTATGTGCCAATACAATTTAAGTTCTGTCCTGCTGTGTGAGACATGAATTACAGTCTTTAGGTGCTCCCATGTTAGATTCAGTCTAGCATTTTGGACTTAGGTTGACATTTGACTTATAAAGCCATTAGTAGTAAATGTCAACATTATGATCTTATCCATGAAGGGTAGGGTGTATGGAATTTTCTCTTGCCTGTGCTTAGGAAGATAATTCTGTCAAAATAATGTAGTCTTTATTGGTCATACTTTCTTTTTCTTGGGTTTTGAGAGCTCGCATTGTAGTGACTAATTTCGTATATTTCCAGAAACTGTCCCATTGATCTGAAGGAAGCAATTTCAAGTGTAATATTTGCAGCTCCAAGATGTGCAGATGTTCCCGAGCTAATGGATATTCGCAAACAGTTTACTGCTAAATATGGAAAAGATTTTGTCTCTGCTGCCATTGAATTACGTCCAGATTGTGGTGTAGGCCGCATGGTAAGTTTTCAGACAGTGTGTGTGAATATTATTGGATGATTGAAATTACTGATACAGCCGTATAATCTGTCAAAGATCAATGGCAGTTGGTGTTACTGTTTTTTTCTTTCTTTGATGTTACTGCTTATTTAAAATGTTGTCTTATTCAGTTGGTTGAGAAATTATCGGCCAAGGCACCTGATATCCAGACCAAGATCAAAATCTTGAGTACCATTGCTGAGGAACATAATGTCAAATGGGATCCTAACTCCTTAGAGGAGCAAGATACCAGACCCCCTGAGGATATTCTGGTAAGATTTGATCATTTCAATTAGTCCATACGTTACTTGCTGTGGCATCATCATGGAGCATAGCTAATATAAAGGTTAGGAAGTGTGTGCTTTGTCTATTAATACAATTTTGAAATTTTTAATCAGAATGGACCAAACACTTTTGAGAAGGCCAGTAAAATATATGTGGAGCCTCATGTCCAAGTTCCACCTAGTCATGATGACAAGGGACCTCCTAATGTTCGATCATCACCTCACTTACGAAATCCTGATTCAGATATTGGGGCCAAAGGAGGTGCAACATTTGGCACATTTCAAGCAGATATGGGATCTTCAGGTATGTGAGTGTTCATTTAAAGATGGTAAATGCTTATTCCTTTAAGGTGTCACATAGAGCCAATTTTATATATCTATTATCTCTCAAAGTGGATTTATGGTGCTCTCTGTCATTTAGGAAATGAAACTGAAGAGACAGAGTCTAGGCATTCATATTCTGGCAGTGGCAATGCTCTTTCAATGGGTAGGCAGAATTGGAATATGGAATTTAAGGATGCTACTGCTGCTGCACAGGCAGCTGCTGAATCTGCAGAGCGTGCAAGTATGGCTGCCAGAGCAGCTGCAGAGCTTTCTAGCCGTGCGAAGGTCATTAAGCAATATTCTATGAAATCACATAAGTCTTCTACTGATGTGCTAAGTGGTGAAGGGTCTCAAAAACATTCTTCTTCAGAATCTCGAGGTGAACACCTTGCCAAACGTCCAGTTAGTAATGCCTTTCCTGGAAGAAATTCTTCAATCCATGATGAAATTGATCATGCTGAACGAGATATCGTGGCAGGAGCAACTGAAAGTTTTTACAGGGATGGGCATAAGGACAGTGCTACATCTACCTGGTCAGCTTCCTTGAAGTCAACTACAGCTTCCATTGATAAGAATCCATTGGCTAATAGTTCCCAACAGACAGATAGATATCCTCAAAAGACTTTGTCTGAGCTGAAGAACAGAGAATCTTTAGGTCGAGTAAGCTTGAAGAAACAATCCAGCAACAATGAGATAGAAATTTTAGGTGAACTGAATGATGGTACAGAATCTGAGAACAGCAACAATGAGATAGAATTTGTTGGTGAGTTAAATGATGGTACAGAATTTGAGAATGTTAATTATATTGGAGATTTAGGGACCAGAAGGCAATCCAGCAGAGCTTCCTCTGATTCTTATTCTCGCACTTTTATTAATGACCACAATGATATTTTGAATTTGAACCACCCGAAGTTAGGGAGTGGTGCTGGTCAGAGACCTTTTGTTATTGATGAAGGAAACACCCACAATGAGATAGAATTTGTTGGTGAGTTGAATGATGGTACAGAATCTGAGAATGTTAATTATATTGGAGATTTAGGGACCAGAAGGCAATCCAGCAGAGCTTCCTCTGATTCTTATTCTCGCACTTTTATTAATGACCGCAATGATATTTTGAATTTGAACCACCCGAAGTTAGGGAGTGGTGCTGGTCAGAGACCTTTTGTTATTGATGAAGGAAACACCCATAGTGACAATGAGAAGACAACTTCTTATGACAAGGGTTCTGTAGTTTTTGATGAATATGGTTCAGATGATGGTGATGACTATAAATTCGATGTAGAAAATGAGTTCAAGGGACAAGAATCGAGTTTGTATTTTTCATCTCCAGGTAGAAAATCAGCTGTAAATCTCTTAGAAAATACAGATGCTTGGAGACACGGGAAAAACATGGACGAACCATTTGAAAAGTCCATTTCTCAGTCACATTCTTTCGGTGGGCGGCATTCTTCACATGTATTTCCTGAAAGTTCTTCGGTTCCTACAGAACCACATGACTCATTGGATGCAACATTTGACAATTCAGATGACCAAAGTTCGGATGATAATGAGAATCTAGAGAAATCAAAGTTCGTTGCGAATACGGAGCCTGGTATATATCCAAGCAAACAGGATGTTTACGAAAGAAATTCTGAGTTGAACAAGAGTGCAAGTCATGGGTTAATAGGATCCTCATCTGCAGAGAAGGAACATGTGGCATATAAGAGAAAGCCATCATTGCCACCCTCTTCAGTTGATTCGGATCCCATGGAAGTACGCCTTGAAACAAACCAAGGGAAAGAGTTTCATGCTTTATCTGATAGAAAGTTTGGTAATAGTGACCTGCCATCTTCAAAATATGAGATATCTGGATCAGATTCGAGCATTGAGGACAAGGAGCACATGCCACAGTTACCAGATACTTGGAAAGATAATGAACTTCTGAAAGAGTCTAGTTTAGAAAGTGGTAATGAGTTGAAGTTTGGAAAGTTAACAGGAGGCCTTCGGAATAAGGGTCTCAGGCGTCCACCATATTCTAGGGATCCATCAGGCCATGCCTCATTATTCAAACAAGCATCGGGCGATTCTTCTTCCAAGATTGAGCAATTTTCTCCTTCAGTAATGGTCAGGACTACAATTAATCCTGATGCTCACAATCAAGAGCCACACAATCAGAAAGTGACTTCAAAACAAAGTAAAGGACCGAGCTCAAAAGATTTGGTCTCCTCTTCTGATTCTGATAATGACGATTCGGAGCAACTCTCACCACAGAATATTAGTATCAATCAAGAGCCATACAATCGGAAAGTAGGAACTGAAGTCAATGAGAATTCAAGCTCTAATATCCGAATTCCATTTTTTGATGCAGATACCAGTGATTCCGAGGAAGATCTTCCTAAAAAGACTTCCACCAGCAATATTCGCCCAATTACTGGGTTTTCGCGAAGGACAAAAGCTGCTTCTTCAAGTACAAGGAGTTCTTATTTGAAGCCTACGGATGGTTCTGAGGCGTCATTGACTCCTGACTATGGAGCGAGAAGGAAATCCTCTTCAAGAAGCTCCTATGCTACTGAAGTTCCAGCAAAGCCCTTGTCTCAGACCAAGAGCTCGGATCATTTGGGAAGTTATGAGCGGCGTGTGACAGCAGAGCAGTCAACTTCTAAGCCAATGCCAGCATCCAAAAGGTCCTTGAATGAGGAAAGTTTGAAGTCATCCACAAGGAAATACTCCGCCAGTTCTCTTCCAAAGATACGAGCATCAGGTAGCTCTGAAATTTCAGAATCTGCAAGTCCGAGTACGGAGACTCCACCTACAGAAAAGGCTAGTCATGTTCACCCGAAGCTTCCTGACTATGATGCCCTAGCTGCACAATTCCAGTCTCTCCGACGGAGTCGCGAATGAATTTAGTTACTTGCACATAAAATATAGGCTATTTTTACGTGATTATTATTATTATTATAGAATTGGTGGTGTTGTAATTACCTTCTTTATCTGAGACTTAAATGAACTTGGTTATAGGATGTGTAAGATGAATGTTTCCTATCCAAAACGAGCCGATTGTTAAATTATTATGATCATTTTTTGAATAATTCCCTTCTTTCCTAAGCAAAGGGCACATGATCTGTTTGAACATTGGTGTAATGTAATAGAGTAATGTTATGTACAGTCGTAAAGTGTGCAAACGTCATGTAGTCATTTTAAAAAAGAGTAGGATTTACTATTAAAAAACTAATTTATTTTTATATAGGTCTTGTATTTATTCACTTTTTTTAAAATGATTATACAGCGCTTGCATACTCACGATTATAAGTCATTTCTCTAAAATAAGAAGTCTTTACTGATCCTTCTTCAGCGTTTAGAGAACCCAACAATCTCTTGAATGTCGTCAATCTATGATTCTATATGCCTAGACTGATATTCGGAGATTGCTATCTTCACAAGACGAACGGGTGATCTGTCCACTTCATCTGCTACTTATATATAGTTAAAAGGCAAAAAGAAATAGAGAAAAATAAATAAAGAATTATAGTGGTTGGCATCAGTCCGGCATTATTATACCTTCTGCAAACGAAATTTGATCATTGTTGACTGGATTTCAGAGTATTAAAATGGATTTCTAGAGTCTAGAACGTGCTTATTCATGAATAAATAGAACTTTATTCTCAAGAAGGAAAAAAAAAAAAAAAAAGGAAATTTCTACGTTTTCATAGAAAAAATTTCACTTATCATTTTTATACTACATATTATATATTATTTTTTTTTCTTACTAAATATGTGATATATATATAGAAGTATAACCGATCCGGTTTAATCCGATTTTAGATAAATTTTGGGAGCGAATTGATATACATCAATTTTGTATTTTCAAGAACCGATACGATCCCGATTACCCTCCAAAATCGGTACTTTTAGTTTTACCGGTTTCGATTCGGTTTTAGTATTAATTTTACTAATATATTTATCAAAAGAAATATGTTGAGAATTCATTAGACCATAAAATATAATTAATATATATAGTTTATATTTAAAACATATAATCAAACAAATGTTCATGTTTAATATTTAAATTATAATATAAAATTATTTCATATATAATTACATATAATATTAAAAATTAATTAAAATATATATATACGAACCAGTCCGGTCCGGTTCAATCTGATTCGGCGCAAGAAAATCTAAAACTGGGTCCGGATCAATTTTGACTGGTTTTTGAAAGGGAGGAAACAAGTCCCAAACCGAACCGGTCCAGAATAGGACCGAACCAACCGGTCTAGACCGGCTCGGGCTGGTTCAAAAATAAAAAATCCAGTAGAACGATGAGTAGAAGGGTTCTTTGGCGGTATATAGTATATCATCGATGTATCACACTGGCAGACAAACGACTCCGACGTTGATCTTCTCCGAAGGTGTAGACTCCCAGGAAAAACTGCTTGCTTGGTGTTGGTGGTGGAACCCATATTTAATTTCGGGGTCCTAATTCTAACATTTCCTCACACCACAATATATTTGGTACTCTCTCTCTCTCTCTCTCTCTCTCTCTCGTTTTAGGACCTTTCCATAGAAAAATCTGCAGTTGGGTTCAAACTTTGTTAACCTCTATGTATAATTGGGGCAGGCATTCGCTTCATCTGGGAACTATAATTTGCCCCACCCACCCCCTTTTATAGTTTTTACTTGCTAGATAGGTGCTATGATTTTCTAGAATGTTTGCATATTAAACGTTTGATATGGCTAATCCAGCCCCTCCCCATGTTAAAGGCTTCCCTTCTAAAATGGCCAGCTATGCTTTTTCTTTGTTATTTGGGCATAAGATTGTTCTGACTGATACACTGTCGTTTTCTTTGATTTTGTTGGAGCCCGTTGGTTTAAGTTGGCTGCTCTGATTGTTTTCCCTAGTGAAAAAGTGATACATTCATGAGAGATCGAAAATCGCAAGGACTTGAGGTTCTGCATTTTTTATAATATTGAAAGAAAAATTCCCAAGACTGACCATATGCAAAACATTAGATTGGAAGAGACTAACTGCATAAGATAGTTGTAGCCTAAATGATAACTTTGAAATTAAGTTAATGGGTACCGAAGATTTGGATATTCGCAAAGATAAGGAATCGTTCCCCTCTTAAGTAGGGCTTGGCAATTTGGGATTTATGGATCGGGTTATATGCTCATATATGGTTCGACCCTAATCTGATCTATTTAATTTCGTTTTACAAGTCGGGTCTTGTCACTGATATAACTTGTTTAATAGACTGGTTATGCTGGATTGACTAAAAAATAGCCCGTCTTAACTTATTTTGATCTGTTTAAATGAGTTAATTCAGTCCAAATTATTGATTTGAGTTAGTTAGTGCATTTATATCAAGATTCTTGACAAAAATAAAAAATAATTAATATTTGTAAACTAGCTTTTCATCTCACTTTGGATTATATAATATTAAAATCAGATACAATTTGACTCAACAAACAAACACATACCAATACAAGGGTTTTCAAGTTTTAACGTTAAATTGGTAAACACATAAGTTTATAAGTATTATTGAACTTTCTATTGGAGAAAAGAAAGAGGACAAAGGAAAAGAGCTGAGATTTATAAGTATTATTTTATGTTGTTTGAATATATAGGATAATGGAAGGAAAATAAAGGTTTTTTTTTTCTTTTTAAGTCAGTTACCTTTATTGAAGCAATGGAGCAAAATACTAAAAAATTACTTACCAAGGGTTTATTGCAGAGTGAAGATTTGTGCCAGGTACTCTATTATTCTCCTATAATCTTCTTGGTCTGCTTTTGCTGTTTAGATTTTCAATCTCATTCCTCAATGATATCACAGTATATCTTGGAGACGAGTGTTTACCCACGTGAACCAGAACCTCTCAAGGAGCTAAGGCATGTCACTGCTGGCCACCCTCGGTAATCGTTCTCCTTTCTATTTAACTTGGTGCTACTTCTTTCGCCAACTATAGTTGCTGGAACCCCTCAGAGTAATCTAATAGCTGTTTACACACCCCTGGGAGAAAGCAATTCTAATGTTCCCTTCATAAAGAAAACTGCAAAACATGATGAGACAATTAGGAGTTCATAATCCTGATATGATTTAGTTATAACTGGTTGCCTTGTAAATTATTGAACCACTTAGAACATCATTAACCATGAAACTCTGTGGAAATGAAATCAAACAAATTAGAAATTTGGTTTTGTTCGCCTTTTTTTATTCGAACTGCAACTTAAACTACTATATTCAACAAAAGTATTGCTACATCCATAAAAGAATTACATAAAAATAATATTACAAATTGACGTGGTTTTGTCTGATCTGTTAGATCTACTTTATAATAAAAATAACTTTACAATTTGACAAATCATATTAAGCCACGTCAGTTTGTGGGATTATTTTTGTGTAATCACTTTGTAGCTAGAGTATTTCTCATTCAACAATGTGCAACACAAACTTCCAATTTCTTTCAACTTGCACCCCGTGTCCACCTCCATAGTTAATCTAATGAAAACATAAAATTTTTGTGTGGTTGATGACTAGCCAAGCCATAATGTGGTGGCCACCCACTAGGGCCACTAGGGTTGGCCCATTCTTTAGATATAAATATAATTTATTATTCTCTAATTTATTTTTTTAATATTAAACTAAAGGTAGTTAGATGACTTTAACATTGTAGTAAGGGTAGTTCAGACAATTCACCTGATGACTGCAGGGTTCCATTGGATTTAACTTGTCTGATGGACCGAGGGATACAAAATGAAAAAATGTGATAGGTTGGGGTCCAAACTATTGATTTTTAGTAGTTTGGACTTTGGAGTGAAATTTGAGAAATGGGTAATAGACTTGATAGTTTGAGAGTGCAAACTAAAAATGGAGAAATGATTTGTACAAGCCTCAAATAGACAAGTTTCATACAAGCTTTTGTAAAAAAGTGGACCACACCTAAAAAGTGTAAAAAAAAACTATTCTTTATTTAGTGAGACTCAATTTTTTACATATGGTTTGTATGTGACTTGTCTATTTGAGGTTTGTACCTGACATTACTCATAAAAATGACCTCACCGGTGCAGTAGTAGTTGTTTATAGCAACAATTGATCGCTAGGCTTTTAAAATGGGTCAGTGTAAGACTTAAAAGTATTTTACTTCATCTCTCATCGTTCATAAAGACAATTGGCATGTCATTTTCTAGTGCTAGGATGGCTACTGCACCAGATGCAGGTCAGTTGATGGCCATGCTATTAAAGCTGGTGAATGCAAAAAAGACTATTGAAGTTGGCGTTTTCACAGGATACTCTCTTCTCCTGACTGCTCTTACCATTCCAGAGGATGGCAAGGTTTGAATTGATAATCTTCAGTGGGTATATTATGCTCAATCTATCAAGTTACGTACAATTTGCAGTACTATTGCAGATCATGGCTATAGATGTAAGTCGGGAGACATTTGAAATTGGATTGCCTATAATTAAGAAAGCTGGTGTTGCAGAAAAAATTGATTTCATCGAGTCTGAGGCTTTACCAGTTCTTGATCAACTCTTGCAAAATGTGAGAATGAGCTTCTTTCTTTCTTCTTCTTCTTCTTCCATGACATGGAAACAAATCCATCCATGGGGATGAGTTTCTTTTTCATCTTAATTTTTCCGTCATGCTTGACACAGTAGGATCTCATTTTCTCAAGATCCTCTCATTTAACATTTTATTCTGCTCGTCTTGATTTTACTTTCCGCAATAAGGTCTTCACTCTTATCTTTTATTTATGGCATTGCAGTCTGAGAACGAAGGGAGTTTCGACTTTGCTTTTGTTGATGCAGACAAGGTTAATTATTGGAACTACCATGAGAGGCTGATGAAACTGATAAAGGTGGGTGGGTTGGTTGTCTATGATAACACACTCTGGGCTGGAACAGTTGTAATGCCTGATGGGTTGGTTCCGGAGTTCATGAAACCAGGCAAACAGTTGACAATCGAGCTTAACAAATTACTTGCAGCTGATCCTCGTGTCCAGTTGTCACATGCTTCCATAGGTGACGGGATCACGATATGCAGGCGTCTCTACTGAACATCTTCTTGAAACCTCTCTGCATTTTTACTTGTATCATAAACTATTATGAAGAACTGTTTGTGGTTGAGAAATCAGAAGAAGCAGAGGCTGCTGCTATAAATCCCTGATGAGCATAGGGTTCATTCTCAGGATTTCACCACTTTTAATCTTTAGGATTACATGTTCTCGTACGAATTCAAAGTCAAGGAAGCTATATTTATTTTTCAGGACCTGAAATTATCTGAACCAATCCTTGCAACTGTCTTTTTTCTTTTTCTTTTCTTTTTGTGTTTAGGGACTATGTATTCTGATTCACAAAGCATGTAATGCAATCCTGCCACTGTGTTGAACAGTTTAAACGTATTTTGTATCAATAATAATAGAATTATGCAGGTAGAATTGAACAGTTGTGTTGATAAGAATTGCTTAGAGAACTGTCATTGGCTTAGCTGAACTCTAATATTTGCCTCATTTTATACTGGAGGTTTGGATAATAAGTTAAGATGAGATGAGATTGAATAAATTGTTAGAATAATATTAAAAAATAATATTCTAACAATATGTTAGAATATTTTTTTTTAATATTTTTTTTTATTTAGGATTTGAAAAAGTTGAATTGTTTATTATATTTTGTGTAAGAGTTTGAGAAAATTATAATGATTAAATGAGATGAGTTGAATTGTAAGGTTCTCTCAATCCAAATAACTCCTAAAACTCCTGCATTGAATTAGCCGAAGGTGTATATATATATATATATATATATTTTACTTTGAGCTACAATAAGTTATTCTCATAGGTCATAATTAGCGATACACTGTAAAAGGACCAAATCAGTATTTTATTTGAATAAAGTATCGTCCAACTACCTTCTCTCTCATTTTCCTCATATTTCTCTTCTTTGTTTCAGACCTGACCCTGGTTTTTCTCTCCCCCTTCTCTCTGTTTTCTTTCTTCCCTCGAACAATTGTCTCTTCGTTCTGAAAAAATATTGAGATAGAAAGGGTGTATATTATTAACATATATAGGAAATTACAATATGTTATCTAAGGAAACTATACACAAGTAAATGAATTAAGAATGAGCTAAAATCAAGGATAAAAATAAAACAACCTAGACTTTCCTATAATGGACTAACAGTTGACTATATACATATGTACTATGATTTAGCAATCTGACTTGATACTTGCTGATTTAACACATGTATTCCTTATATTCCCCCTTAAACTTGGCTGTGGTTGAAAGCATAGTCCTAGTTTGTTTCGCAACTGCTTAAATTGTGGCTTAAGAAGAGGCTTGGTGAAGATGTCAGCCAACTGGTTAGTTGAGGAAACAAATTTCGTTTCCAATGACTCGAGAGCTACCCTTTTCCCCAACATAATGATAATCAAGCTCTATATGCTTGGATAGAGCATGTAGAACAGGATTAATGGTCATATCTAATGAACTCAAACTATCACAATGCAGTGAAGGAACCTTGGTCAATGGAACACTAAGATCTTTGAGAAGTAGGGACAACCATGTTAACTCTGCTGCAGTAGAGGCCCTAGCCCTATACTAAGTTTCTGCACTTGATCTTGACACTGTAGGTTGTTTCTTTGCACTACAAGATATACAATTACCTCCAAGAAAGGTGCAAAAACCTGTTGTAGACCTTCGTGTAGTTGAGTAGCCAACCCAATCTGCATCTGAAAAACCATATAGATCAAATGAACTATTGGACAGAATTTGAATACCAAGAGTAGCAGTGCCTTATAGGCATCTTAAGATCCTCTTAACCAGCTGAAAATGGGTTGTTGTTGGAGCTTGCATAAACTGGCAAACACAGTTCACTCTGTAGGAAATATTTGGTCTTGTAAAGGTGAGATATTGTAGACCTCCCACGAGACTTCTATAGGTTTTGACATTAGTAAATAATTACTGGAACCAGATTTCTGTTGTGCTTGCTCTCATGCATACTAGCTCGAGTGAGGAGATCCACAATGTACCTGTGCCGTGAGAGAAAGAGATTAGAACCATATTTATGAACCTCAATGCCCAGAAAATGATGAAGAAACCCAAGGTCTTTAATTGAGAATTGAGTACTAAGCTGTGTAATTAGTCACTGAATTCTTTGTGGATTATCACCTGTCACCACCATATCATCTACATAAAGTAGTAGAATTAGTACCCCATATTCTGAGTGTGAAACAAAGAGACTAGGATCTGCTGCACTCGAGTAAAATCCAAGTTGAAGGAGATAATCACTAAGCCTATCAAACCAGGCTCTAGTGGCCTGTTTGAGACCATACAAAGCTCGTTGTAATTTGCATACATGCAGTGGATTATCTTTATTGATATACCTTGGAGGTTGATGCATAAAAACAGGTTTCTTAAGATAGGCATGTAGAAAGGCATTCTTAACATCTAGTTGATGAAGTGGCCAATTTTTAACAGTAGCAATTGTAAGAACAACTCGAATGCTAGCAGGCCTTACAACATGGGAGAAAGATTATAAAAAATCCACACCATCCACTTGACTGAACCCTTTTGCAACCAGTTGAGCTTTGAGCCTTTCCAGTGTGTTATATGCTCTAAGTTTAGCCTTGTACACCCACTTGCATCCAATTACATTCATCTCAGGTGTTCGTGGAATTAATTCCCAAGTGTTGTTCGCAACAAGAGCTTTCAATTCTTCTTCCATTACAGCAGACCATCCCAGGTGATTTCTTGCAGCTTTGATGGGTTCAGCTAGTATTTTCACCAGATTATGCAAATTTGCATATCTTGGATTTGGCTTATGAATACCACTTCTGGCCCTGGTTTGCATCTGATGTTGCAATGGTAGAACCTGCAACACTGGTTCAGCAACAGACTGTGATGGGGAACCTGCTTAAGGAACATTGTGAGATGAAGTTGGAGAAGGAGAACTACTTGATACTTGCTGAGTTGAGGATGGAGGTTCAACATCATTTTGAGGGAAATTTGCATTAGGAGGTGCAAAGGCAGAAGGTGGTGGCTAATTGTCATTGTGTCATTCCTCAAAACTTGAAAAATCTCCTTCAACGGCAGAAGAGGCATACAACTGAGTAGGTTGTGAGTATGGCAAGACAGACTCATCGAAGACAACATGCCTTGAAATATAAATCCTACCAATAGGTTGATAAAGGCGCTTGTAGCATTTATGCTTGCTGTTGTACCCAATGAAAACACAAGGTAGTGACTTTGGTTCTAGTTTATTGGATCAATAGTCTCCAAGATATGGACAACATCTAGAACCAAGTATTCTAAGAACTATATAATCTGGATGCTTGTCATAGAGTCTAAGAAAATGAGAGTCCATGTTAAGCAGAGAAGAAGGTAGCTTGTTTAGAAGAAAAACAAGTAGAAAAGCAATCTAACCAGAATCTGTTTGGGAGTTTAGCATGAAACATCAATATTAAGCCTAAATTTGTAATGCTTCGATGTTTCCTCTCAGCTTTTCCATTTTGTTTTAGTGTTTTAGGGCAGGTAGATTGATGGATGATGCCATGGTTTTGAAAATAAGTGATAAGGTATTTGTTGTTAAACTCACCACCTTCATCACTTTGAAAAAATTGTATTTTGGCATTAAACTAACAAGTAACCAGTTTGTGGAATTGAATAAAAGCTTGAAACAGTTTAAATTTATGCTTTAATGGAATTAACCAAGAAAAGTTGGTAGCCTCATCAATGAAAATAACATAAAATCTGAATTTCTCTCTAGAAGGAGTGAGAGCTGGTCCCCATAGATCACAATTTATCTTTGAGAAATGAACATTGATATTATTTGTTCTAGGAAGAAAAGGCAATTTTGATGCTTTCCCCATTTGACAACTTGTATAAATTCCTATGGAATTTTGTTTTGAATCAACTGAAATAAACTTATTACTGCAAAGATAATCAATAACTGTAAAGTTTGGATGTCCCAGCCTCAAGTGCCAGCTCTCCTAGCTCTCCTTATTTGTTGTTCGAAATCTAGAGGAGAAGTAGGTTTGTTTTCCTGGAAGAGTTGATGCTGCAACATTAAAAAAATATAGGCCCTTCTATTTCCTCCCTGTTGCCACTGTCCTCTTTGTCCTATGGACCTTTATCACAAAACCATTGCCATCAAACTCAAACTTTAATGGATAATCTGATGTTAACCTACTAACTGATAGCAAATTTTTCTTGATGTCAGGTACCACAAGAACATTATTTAACTGAAGTTTAGATGGGGTAGAACCAATCATGGCCAGACCAGTATGAGTAATAGGCAAGATTTTTCCATTTCCAACCATTATACAATCATGACCAGTATATGGAATCACAGAATGGAGGGTACCTTGATTTGTTGTCATGTGATCAGTGGCACCATTGTCTGGATGACAAGAGGCTTCTGCTGGTTCTTCCAACTTCATTGCTGCCAAACTTTGAGGAAGATTATCATTTGTAAAGGAATGATTAAATCTATCAAAACACTTCAAGGCTATGCGGTTTCTTTTATGACAGATTTTACAAACAAGTTCTTCTCTTGGTGCAGGTTTGTTATTGTTGGAGCCTCGAGAGTTGTTGTGGGAAGCTTGGCCCTGATTGAAGCCTCGAGAGGGATTGTTGGAGGCTTGGCCCTGATTTGATGCTTTGGATCCATTTGAATTTCCTTGAGCAAAACCTCGTCCCTTGGAAGTGAAAGAACCAGTTTGTTTCCTATTTTTGTAAGACTTCTGTCCATAGAACACCATTGATGCAAGAGGAGCATCAAGTTTGTACCTGTCAGCATAACATTCAAGTAAGGTTACTACCTCAGAGTATGAATGGACAAGAGGCCTCATTGTGGCTGTGAAGACCTCAAAATCCTTGCCAAGACCATTGAGGAGCAACAAGACTTTTTATGGTCAGAAACTGGTTTGCCAATAGCTGCAAGCTCATCACAAATAGTCTTGAATTTTTTGTGATAATCACTTAAGGAATCAAATCCTTTGGTGATAGAGGTGAGTCTTTGCTTAAGAGCAAGACTTCGATCTGAGGATACTCTTGCAAAGGCATGAACAAGAGCATTCCAGACTTCTAAGGCAGTGTTTAATCCAACTACAATGCCTAAGACCTCTTCAGAAAGTGTTGCTGTGAGCCAACCTTTGACCAGCCTATCAGACCTGCACCATTTCTAATAGAGTGGATGTGGCTGTGAAGTGGATGACTCATCAAGGATGATTTGTGGTGGAGCTTGAATTTCACCATTGATGAATCCTTGGAGATCATAACTCTCAAGTATGTTTAGCATTTGGGTTTTCCATAGTAGAAAATTGTTGGAGTTAAGTTTGAGAGAGACATAGTATGAAACATTTTGTGAAACTGGGTATGGGGAGGGATCTAAATTATCAGAAGACACAAATGATGATGATGAAGTCATTTTCGGAAAGAAAAAACACCACTCTCTGTCAATAATTTGTGGCTCTGATACTCTGAAGAAATATTGAGATGAAAACTATCTCACACATTAAGATAGAGAGGGTGTATATTATTAACATATATAGGAAATTATAATCTAGTATTTAAGGAAACTATACACAAGTAAAGGAATTAAGAATGAGCTAAAATCAAGTAGAAAAATAAACCAGCCTAGACTTTCCTATAATGGACTAACAATTGACTATATACATATGTACTATGATTTAGCAATCTGACTTGCTACTTGGCTTGATACTTGCTGATTTGATGCATGTATTCCTTATATGTTCTTGAGTCCAAAAATTCTTGAGTCCCTTTTCTTGCCGGTTCATGTCGTCCCAAGGTTGTGTGATTTCTTCTTTCTCTCGGCTTGGCTTAAAAACATTCGGCAACACTCTCTCGATTTGGGTTTCCTTTGCATGGCTGTTGCTGGCTAGCTTTTTTAGGAACAAGCTGCTGCTTAAGGAGTTCATGAATGTGAGGATGGTTGTTAGAGTGAATTTCGTTAGGTATTAGGGGCTCGCGATGGTGAGCAATACGCTTCATGTGGCGGCAATCTTGTTGAGGGATGAGGGAGACTGGGATTGGTTCATTAACTTGAGTGCTTCGGATTATCCCTTGGTGACCCAAGACAATAAGGGAACTTGGAAACTTGATACTAGTTGAATTTTGGATTTTTCCACTACCGATAGGCTCTTGGATATAAATCAAGTTGCTTTGTATTGGCACTTTAACTTGTAAAATAGGTATGACCAGGGCCAGAACTAGGATTTGGTGTGTGGGGCAATTAGCAAAGTGTATCGTATGTAAGGTGAACGATAACCAACATTTAAGGTAGCAAAGTGTGTCACTAACATTTAACATTAACCATATAAGGTAGTTATATAGGGACAACTAATTATTCAAGCCGCAAATCTGAACCTCTCACTTGAGCTCCATCGAACTTAAGTGAATGATAAAAATTAAGATAGAAATATATATGTGAGACCTGTTGAAACAAACGATAAAAATTAAGTAAACAAACGATAAAAATTAGTTATGTGGTTTTATCTTTGTCTTCACTCCTAATTGTTAATTCGATGGTAGTACATATGTACTTACTAACAAAACTAATCCAAATTAATAAATTAGCTAGTGGAAGACTTGAAAATAAAAGTGTAAATAAATAGGAAAAATGAGGTCGTAGATTTACCAAATAGCTTATAAAAAGAGACCAAGAGATTTTCTTGCCTCTTATGAGATGTGAAAAAAATGAGAATGTGAAATTTATTAATGACAAAAAATAGGTGTGAGTATGAAAAATTGTAGAAAAACTAAAAGAAACCTAGACAACTAAGTACTAAGTAAGATTTTTGAAAATATTTTGGGGGGGCAATTTATCTTTATATTAGGACATCTTTAAACAACCATATACTAAAACAAGTTTTTAATTTTTTTTTTTTTTGGGGGGGGGGGGGGGGGGGGGGCAAGCATCAATGTAGGTCCGCCCCTGGGTATTACTTTGAGTATTGTTTCTAAAAAACAGAGCGCATGTCTTAGAGAGTAGAAAAAATACAGTTATATGTGGGTGATGATTTTTCTTGATTTGGTGTTTGTGCATTTTTGTGGGAGTCAAGTAGTTGCCAAAACTATTTGGTGGCAACTAGCCTAGAACCTGTTTCTGGGCCATTTTGAGCCTAGAAATTAACTAAAACAGCTTGGTTGAGTACAAAATACAAATAAAATAATAATAATTTACAATAATACAAATTATATATGACTAAGTTGCAACTAATAATTATAACTAAGCTATTACAATAATTCAAATTAAGCGAAAACTGTTACAAAATTACAAATTCATCTAAAAAATATTACAAGTTGTCACATAATTAAAAAAATAATGATAACACAATTAACTATTAAGGGACAATTTATAGTAAGATTACATGTAACACAAGAATATCATTTCAATTTTTGAATTGACTTTGACATTAGAATTTGGGTAGTCATGGTGGTGGAAAATTTAGTGAGCTTTGCAGTGAGACTGTAAGATCATAAAACCTGAAACATTTATAGAAAAAAAAAATTAGAATTACAAACAAAAAACAAAAACATATATTAGAAATGTAAAAATTACAAACATTAAAAGTATTAACCAAGATGATATTGGGATGAAGATGAGAATGAGATCATTGGGTCATTGGGATTAGGATTGGGCATATGATGGTGGGGCTATAAAAGCTAAAAAAAACACGAAAGAAAAATTAAAATTACCACAAATTATATAAATAACAAAAAATTATTAAGAGACAAATTGTACAAACCAATAGCAAATGGAAATGGTGGATCGAATACATATGAAGTCATATTGCAATGGAGATAAACGTTGTCTCACGTATCGCTACAACAATTAAATTTAAAATTAATACTGGTGAAATCAATATAAATAATTAAAATAACAAAATGAAATCCACGATTACCAGATTTAGGCTAATTACCATCTTCCTTCTCGTCGGCCTCCTCAAAATCAAGAACATCTGGAAGATGAATTGGGGTCTCGTTGACCCAATTCTACATGTAAATCAATGCCTCCACAGTGGTAGGAGGTAATGAACTCTTGAATGGATCCAATATGCACCCTCCGGTACTAAATGCTGACTCTGAGGCTACGGTGCTAATAGGGATTGACCAAAATATTACGGGCTATCTCTACAAGGATGGGACACTTTACGACATTGGTCTTCCAACCTGCGCCTTCTCCCAACCCTAGCTCCTGGAGGAGGCCAAAGGGAAGGTGTAGGTGAAGATATATTACCACCCCTGAACATGTCAAACTCATCAAATAATCTAGCAACGGTTTGCCTAACCTTTACAGCAATATGATCTGCCCATGCATTTTCGTGCGCCAATCCTAAGCCATATACCATGCCATCAATCTTGTAATGGAAGTCAAGAACAATAACCACATATAACAAAATATTCACCTTACTCAAATCTCCCCAATACTTTCCATACTTAACCCTCATAATCAATTCTAGCTCTTGCATCCTAATTTGGTCACTCATGCACATTTTATCCAATTCTTCTTTCACATTACATATTTGTTAATAGAAATCATTGAATGTAAGGTACAAAGAACGAGATAGCATTGTTGTGATCTCTTAGAAAAGTCTAAAAAGGTCAACAAAAGTAGCAACAACCTATCAATCATCATCAGTAAACTTGCCTAATCCCCCATGCTCATCAAATTATTTGACATATTGAATGTCTTCATCACCCAATAACGCAAATGCCCACTTATATTCTTGGGCTACCTCCAACATCAAGAAGGTTGAGTTCTATCCTGTAGGAACATCTTGACAAAGGTCATTCTAGGATGTTATACATGCAGCCGTCACAACAACCTTGAATTTCTCCAATCTAGCAGGTGAAGATCTCACAAATCTCACAACAGCACTAACTTGTGCAATCGAGTCATCAAGATCTTTCAAACCATCATTGACAATTATATTTAGAATATGTGTAGTACATCTCACATGCAAACACTCATCATCCAAGATTTTCTTATTTACCTCTCGAAGATAGGTCTTAAGATGCACTAATGTGACATCGTTAGATGAGGCATTGTCAACTGTAACTATCACACCCCATGCCAATCTTCACTCCTTTATTGCTGCCTCCAAGGCATTCACAACCATCTCATCCTTGTGATCAATATTTGACAAAATTTTAATTTTTTTTGTTTAATTTCCAAACAAACAATAAAATGGACAATCCAAGATAAATAATTATAATTTTGAAAGGATCTCCATGTATCAGTGGTGAGGCAAACTCTTTGACCCACCAATTGGCCCCTTAACAAATCTTTTCCTGTTCTGTAATGTTTTTTTATATCTTTTGCAACCGTGTGGCGAGGAGAAAGGTTAAACCTAGGTTCCAAGCATATTCTAAACCTAGATTCCAAGTACTTAGAATATGCTTGGAACCCTTTGTCCTCCACAAACTGAAACGGTAGCTTGTCCATGATGACAATAAGAGTTAGGTGTCTTCTACACTCTTCCGAATCATACTTAGTATACCCCTTCAATGTTGCAACTCCCACTACTCTCATCTGCTATTTTTTTAAGTCCAATCTCTAGTATAGATTGACCATTCACTTGTAAAGATTTTAATATTGGATTCTTTTTGCATTGTTCTTCTAAGTGGACCTTTAATTAGGATGTACCATGTCTCCTATAGTGTCATTCATACACTTTACCACCATGGTTACATTTAGTTTGTTGGTTATTGGGGTCACCTCCCTCTAGTTTAATGAAGTGATTCCAAACTATTGAAACTAGTTTCTTGCTTTGTGGGGACAAGGGGCAGGGGTAGGGCCTGTAGGGATAGGGGCAGGTGTAAGGGTACGGTTAGGTGTTGGGGTAGAGGAGCTAGCACTAAAATCCCAAAAATCTAAGTATCCATTATCCAAAACTCACAAAAATCTGAAATGAAGCAAAGATCACTGCAACAATTAAAACCATGCAAAAATCACTGAAAACAAAATGGAGTTTTGAATCTCGAAACCCCAAAATAGAACGAGTTTCATATTGAAACCCCAACCCCAAAATGAGACGGGGTTTTGATATTGAAACCCCTAACTTAATTTAGGAAACCTCTAAATTCATATACCAGTTTCAATATTGAAACCTCTAACATAATTAAGGGTTTCAGATTGAAACCCTAAAGTCACAATTTCACATGCACAATGTTGTTTTTATACACAGCAATCAACAAAAAAACCAATCTCCACACTCCACAACACACAATTCACAATCCCATCCTCCAACTCCTCAATTTAATCTCATCCTTCATAACTAAAAAAAATCAAAAAAAGTGAAAAGAATAAGTACATTTCACTCTGAATCGAAAAAATATCTTTGGCAACGGACTAGGCATGCAATGAAGATGGCGACAGTGACAGACTGACAATGTGTGATGGACGGAGAGTAAGAGAGAGAGAGAGGCTAGGGTTTCACATAAATGAGAGACAGATGAGAGAGGGAAATCTAAAAGTGAAGACTGAACTGAGGGTAGGAGGGGGTCGCGCGCGCGAGGGTGGGGTGTGGGTTGGTTAACGTCACTAATCAAAATGATGTTGTTTTGATAAATGATTTTTTTTTACACAATATACATACACATACATACATATATATGTATATATGTATAAAAGATACAAGGGCAGGGTGGGGTGGGGGAAATGCGGGCCGAGGTTGGGTACAGCCTGCCCCCGCCCCCGCTGGGGGGGCCGAATGCGTGTGGGTGGTCCCACCACCCACATTTGGTGGACGGGGGGTCTGCCCCACCCATGCAGGGGTGGGGCAGCGGGGTGCAGGGCCCACCCCTACCCACTACAGGTGTGTTTAATTTGTTGATTTCATTTTCCAAAAGCTGAGTCGATTGTGTCTAATTATAGCATTTTTTTATTTATTAATTTGACTAATGTATTTGAAAATTTGTTTTTTTAAAAAATATACTAGTCTAGGATTTACTCTCCATCGCCACTTTCTAATGCATTCAATTTGTGACTTCTTTTCTATATCACAGATCTGCTTCATACATTGTCAGCTATTCCAAGAAACCTTAATTTTATTAAGCATACAATTGTTTTTAATTTTGGTTGAATTAGTTCAAAACTAGCACAAGAATTATTTGCATAATTGAAAAAAACTCTACTTAAAAAGTGCAAATCCTTTGAAATCCACAAGTATTAGAGAGCCAAGCCTGTTTTAATTGATCCAGGTTTGTATAGTCTGCGTAAATCAAAATGATTATGTACTATTATATGAAGGAAAATACTTCAGCTACAAAAAGATTATTCAAAAATATATCCACAAACTAACATGACTTAATGTGATACGTCGGATCGTAAAATTATTTTTACTGTAAAGTAGATCTAACGGATCCCATAAAATCATGTCAGTTTGTAAGTTTACTTTTGTGTAATTTCGTTGTGTCTATAACAGTTCTCTTATATAATCTTAGTTATTTCTGCATTTCAGAGAGGCATAATGTACGTTTAGAGACCCAATCATTCTAACAATTTAGAGCATGCTGCCTTTAGTTCAAGACCTATTTTTATGTGTTTAAGGGCTCCTAGCAGTTACTCCCATGCTACATTAGGCTCCAAATGTGAGCTTCATTCTTATGAGAATGCAAACATGATATTAGAATTTGATACAAATGCTTGTCCTTCGGATTTTTAAACGGTTATCCTACTTTTTTTTGCATACCAGATCTAGGATGTAAAAAAAAAAAAATCAGAAAATCGGTTGAACCAAACCAGACTGGACCGAACCAGTGGGTTGGTCCAGTTTTTAAGCGGTTCGGTGCGGTATCGGTTCTTAAGAACCAAAACCGGTGCGGTACCGACTTTCATATTTTGAAAATTAGTTTATTCTGAACCGGACCGGTATATATATTTACAATTTTTTATATTATATTATATATAGTATATGCTAAATTACTAATTAATATAACATGAAATTCTAATTTTATTATTCAAGTATAATAATATTATAACATAAGATTAATCTAACATGTGATATAATATGAAATTAATATTAGATTTTTTAATATAACATGATATAACTTATAAATTTTAATCTTATAATATAAAATTATATCAAGTAAAATTTTAATCTTAAACATAAACATTAGTATTAGGTTATTAATATAAACTTATTATATATATATATATATATCAATAATAAATATCTTTATGGCATAATAAATTATAATAAATATATATTTTTTTGTAAATATGTTTTTACATATTTGATCATATATACTTACATAAAGAGTCTAGAACTTATAGACTATAGTTAAATTTAATACTATACGAATATGTATTAATTATTATAAAATAATGTACTTGTAATATGATATAAATATACTAATAGTTTATTATATGTAAATATTATATTATTACTAACATAGATAATCCGTAAAATCGAAAAATCAAACCGAATTGGACCAAAATCTGAAAAACAGGAAGGTCCGGTTTCGATAGTGAATCCAGTATCAGTTCTTAAAATCTCAAAACTGGTGTATAGCGGTTCGGTTCTAAAAAAGTACAAAACCAGACCCAATTGCACCAGTTACACTCCTAACCAAATCTTAGTTTTTACATTGTAGTTAATCATGGGGGTATGGTCATTGATTTCTTCATGTTCCGCTTGGATGATGCACTCCCGACCTTTTGGAGAGTTTTGTTTATGGGATGGGACAACATAAGGATAGTCCGACAACCTAAGGGTAGTCCTCATGTATTATGCCAACTTTCTTTCTTCACCTGAAGCGTATTTCCATACGGTTGTCTGCAATGCCCTTGAGTTCCTAAATACTACTGTAAATCATGGCCTCCACTTCATATTGTTGGACAATCCTCCCAAACAACACCCATATTTTCTTATCGACGATGACTATCAAAGGATGGTAGACAACAATGCCCTGTTGCGATGAAACTTGACAAGAATGAACCTGTTCTGGAAAAGATTGATTCTAAGCTTTTGGGTCACAATGTTGATGGATTTGTGCCTGGTGGATGGATGGTTTAATCCCCAATGAAATGTAAACATGACTGTTCCACAACAGATCATAGCAAACACCACTGAACTCAGGCCAGGTCCTGTTGTGTAAAACGATGATAATAAAACAATTATAAGTGAGAAATAATCAAACTATCAATCACACAAAACAAATTTACGTGGTTTGGCAGCGTGCCTACATCCACGGGTTGCAGAGGATTTTGTTATATTGAGGAATCACAAGGTACATTGTTTGGAGAGATTTCACTGTGCAACCCATACGGCCACAATGTTCAAAAAACATATTTATAGGGTTACATGACGAAAATCCTAATTTCTAATTTCCTACGATATTCACTCGAACGGCGTGTCAAGCGTGCATCAAGCAAACTCTTTGTCTGACCTTTACTCGAGCCATCTATCGAGCGACTAACGAGCGAACTCTCCACCTAGCCTTTGCTCGAGCTATCTGTCAAGCGACTAACGAGCGAACTCTCTGTCTGGTCTTCACTCGAGCCATCCGTCGAGTAAGGCTCGAGTAAACTGAGCTAGTCTCCACAAACCCAACAATTCTCCCACTTCGAGACTGGTGCAACCAATACATCACCATCTGCCTAAAAAACTTATATCCTTCACCTCTGCAACTCATAGCCCCTATCTTCAAACTAGAAGACCAACTGAAGTTGTGCACAACTTTAGTTTCTCAAGTGTAATGCCCTTTGTTGACATATCAACAGGGTTCTTGCTTCCACAAATCTTCTCAAGTGTCAACTGGCCATCATCAAGAAGGGATTGAATGAAATGATACATGATTTGAATATGCTTAGTCTTGGAATGAAATACAAGATTCTTGGCAAGGAATATGACACTCTGACTATCGTTGTAGAGAGTGCCCTTCTAATTCTTCTTACCCAACTCCTTCAAGAAACCTTGTAGCAAAATCATCTCATTTGAAGCTTCTAACACGACATCATACTCAGCTTCTGTAGTAGACAAAGAGATTATCTTATGCAAGTTAGAACCCAAAGACACGGCAGTACCACCCAGAGTGTATACAAAACATGTGGTACTCTTTCTACTATCAGTTCTCCAGCCAAATCAACATCAACATAACCCTGTACCTCCAGACTCTCTCCAGTGAAACACAAGCATGCTTCTGAGAGCCTTTCAGGTACCTCAGAATCCATTTCACAACCTTCCAATGTTGTCTTCCTGGGTTGCTCAAGTATCTACTCACAACTCCAGCTGCATGGGCAATATCTGGTCTTGTGCAAACATAGCATACATAAGTGAACCAATAGCTGAGGTATAAGGAACCTTACTCATGTAGTTGTGTTCCTCTTCTGACTTGGGTGACTAATCCCTGCTAAGTCTGAAGTGATTGCCCAAGGGTGCACCAACTGGTTTGGCCTTATCCATATTGAATCTGCTAAGTACATTTTTTACATACTGTGCCTATGAAAGTCTCAACATGCCTTAAATCTGTCTCTAACAATTCTCATGCCAATGATTTGTTTTGTGGCTCCCAAATTCTTCAATTCAAATTGCTTTGACATCTGATTGTTCAGATTATTGATCTCTTAAATGCTGGACCCTGCAATGAGCATATCATCCACATACAATACTAGAATAATATAGGAGCTGTCAAAGTGTCTGACATAGCAACAATAGTCTACCTGATATTTGACGTACACTGAACTGCACATGAAACTTTCAAACTTCTTGTACCATTGTCTAGGAGCTTGTTTCAGGCCATACAAGCTCTTCTTCAATTTGCAAGCTGAACTCTCCTTCCCCTATACTATGAACCCTTCAGGCTAGTGCATATAGATGTCTTCTTCTAGATCCTCATGAAGAAAAGTTGTTTTCACATTTAACTGCTCAAGTTGCAAATCTTCAGTAGCCACCATTGCTAGTACTAACCTAATGATCGTGATCTTCACCATAAGAGAGAAAATCTCAGAGTAGTCAATGCCTTTTTTTGCTAAAAACATTTTACAACAAGTCTTGCCTTGTATCTTTTACTGTCATCATGCTTAGTCTTCACCCGGTATACCCACTTGTTGTGCAACGCCTTCTTCCCAGATAGAAGTTCTGTTAACTCCCATGTCTGATTCCCTAACAAGGAATCCATCTCATCCTTCATGGCTAGCTCCCACTTGATTGAATTTTCATCTTGCAAGGTTTCATCATAGCTTTGCTGTTCCGCACCATCTGTTAATAGCATATAGTTCAAGGTGGGTGAGAATCCCTGTGGAGGTCGGACAGTCCTAGTAGACCTGCGAACTGCAACTGCAAGTATGTATGGCTTTGAATCTAACTGCGAAATAATAGGAATGGGAGCACTGAGCCCACTCTCTCCGTCACTCATGTCCCTGCACTGCACTGTAACCTCTGGTAGGTCATCCAGACTCAAGAACTCAGATTCTTGAGGACTCAGATTCCTGAGGAGTTGTATTAGCTACTATATTGGACTTGTTTTTGTATATAACTTCCTCATTAAATATCACGTTCTTGCTCTTGATGATTTTCCAAATCTGCTCATCCCAAAAATGATAGCCAAATGCCTCATCTCCAAAGCCAAAAACAACATTTTTTTGACTTTGCCTTAAACTTGCTACGAGCATCAGAGTCGACATGAACATAAGAAACACAACTAAATGTTTTTAGATGAGAAAGTTTAACCTCTTTTCAACTTCAATCCTCCTCAAGCATTCCGCACTCTAATGGGACTGATGGCCCTCGATTTATCAGGTGTAAACAACAGTGCTAATTGCATCTGCCCAGAATGTAGGTGGTAGCCCAGCATGCAACCTCATGCTTCTAGCACGCCCATTGATGATTTTGTTCATGCATTCAGCAACACCATTCTGTTGTGGGGTCCCGATGATGGTTTTCTCCATTCTGATACCGTGAGCTGTGCAGGACTCTTTGAACCCTCCATCAATGTATTCTCCACCATTGTTACACCTCAAGCATTTAAGCTTTAGGTCTATCTCTATCTCAACTAGAGCTTTCCTTTTTTGAACACATCAAACACATTAGATTTTAATTTCAAAAAATAGACTCATACCTTCCTGATGTGGTCGTCGATGAACGTGATGTAGTACCGAGAGCCTCCAAGAGACAACACTAGAGAAGGCCCCCGCAAGTCTGTGTGTATAAATTCCAGCTTTCTTGATCTTAGTGCTCTACTACTTTTTAAGAAACTGACCTTTTTCTGCTTCCCCAGCATACAACTTTCACATATGCTCAGATCAACTGACTTTAGTTCTGGTAGTTTACCTTTTGACAGTAGTTCTTTTATGCATTTCTAACTCATATGGCCAAGTTTGTGGTGCCACAATTCTGCGATGCTCTCTACAACAGTGCTAGCAATAGTGTCACTCAAACTGATTGTTATGTACAGAGTACCAATCTTCTTTCCCCGAGCCAGCACCATTGCTCCTCTAGTAACCTTCCAAGTGCTATCTGAGAACACTACTGAATGACCACAATCGTCGAGTTGTCCTATAAAGATGAGATTTTTCTTCAACTCTAGAATGTGTTTGACCTTTTGCGGGGTCCACATGCTTTTGTTAGGGAGTACAATGTCAACGTCTCTCATTCTCACCATGTTCAGTGCCTCTTCATCAGCTAAGTACACCTTCCCGAAGTCATCAGCAACATAGTTCTACATGATCTCTCAATGTGAAGATGTGTGAAAGGAAGCCCCTGAATCTAGTATCTAGTCATCGACCGAATTTTGAACTGCTAATAGTACTGCATCCTGTACTTCTTCAATTACCATGTTTGCACTGTCATTCCCCGTTTTCTTCATATTTTTACAGTTCCTTTTGATGTGACTAGTCTTGCCACAGTTCCAGCAAATTTCTTGTTGTTTAGGCCTTGGCTTGCTCTTGCCCCTATCCTTTGATTTTGATCTACCTTTGTTTGAATTTTTTCCGTGTGGTCTCCCTCGAGCATCAACATTTAATGCGGAACTCGACCCCGAGGTCTCCCTGGAATCCCTCCTGCGCACCTCCCTAGCCAAAATCAAATCACGAATATCATTATATTTTAATTTCATATTTCCAGCAGAATTACTAACAACCATTCTCATGGTTTCCCAACTGCTTGGCAGTGATGCCAGCAGTATCAGTGCATGAATCTCATAATCAAACTCAATTTTAACATAAGATAATTGGTTGCTGATAGTATTAAACTCATTTAGATGTTGGGCAACAGACGTATCTTCTGCCATCTTCAGATTTAATAACTTCTTTACTAAGTGCACTTTGTTATTAGCAGATGGCTTTTCATACATACTTGACAAAGCCGTCATGAGATATGTTGCAGTCTTCTCCTTGATAACATTATATGCAACAAACCTCGACAGTATTAGTCAAATAACCCTCAGAACCTGTCGATCTAACATGCTCCAATCAGCATCTTTCATGTTGTCCGCCTTCTTCCCCGATAGTGGAAGATTTAGTTTCTTCCCATAAAGGTTTCCTCTATTTGCATCATCCAGTATCCAAAGTCTGTGCTATCAAACTTCTCAATCCCATATACCTTCACTTCTTCTCCAGCCATCACTTTCCCTTGGACTCGAATATTGGCTCTTGATACCAATTGTTGTGTAAAATGATGTCAACAAAGCAAATACAAGTGAGAAATAATCAAGGAATCAATCACATAACACGAATTTACGTGGTTCAGCAACGTGCCTACATCCATAGAGTTGCAGAAGACTTTATTATATTGAGAAATCACAAGGTACACTATTTAGGGCGATTTTATTGTGCAACCTATATGGCCACAATGTTAAAAAAACATATTTATAGGGTTACAAGATGGGAACCCTAATTTTCAGTTTTCTGCTATATTTGCTCGAGTGACGTGTCAAGCGTGCATCGAGCAAGCTCTATGTCTGGCCTTTGCTCTAGCCATCTTTCGATCGACTAACGAGCGAACTCTCTGCCTGGCCTGCGCCCGAGCCATCTGTCGAGCGACTAGCGAGCGAACTCTCTGCTTGGTCTTGGCTCAAGCCATCTGTCGAGCGAGGCTCGAGCGAACTGAGCCAGGCTCCAAAAACATAACAGGTCTAGTTGCTGAAAGGCTCAAATGCCTCATCAATGGTTTGTTGTCAGTTGAGGATTTTTGTGCAAAGCAATGCAATTGATAACCCTTCACACCATTGAAAATGTGATTGTTTAAATAATAATTTAATGTAATTTGATTATTAATTAACATATGATTGGTAGAGTTGTAAAATATAATAAAACTGAATTAGATAACAAAATTATTAAATTAATAATATTTTATTATTATTTAGCTAATAGATGGATAATCCAATATGTAAATAGGTTTTAAATAGAATAGATAAAAGACAAAACATGTAATATTAGCAAATTTTAGATTTGCCTTTACATATGCAAATCCTAATGCTAGCGCACTTAGGTGTCTATTATTTTTTAGTTTTTTGAAAATTAGTTTCATTTATATCTTTCCCTTTTTAGGGAAACATGCAAATAAAGATGAAAAACTGGTTTGGTGTTAAAAAGATGTTTGGTCAGAGAGTCAGAAAAATGAAGTTTTTGAAACGAAAATATATGATTATTATCGGGCCACTTAAAAGATTGAAAGGTCAAACACTTTCTGGTAAGCCGTGTTAATGACTAATTTCGTACCAATTTCGATCATCGAATTAGAAGATATCATTTGGTAATTGTTAAACTTAACAGTCTGTTTTTCTTTTCTTTTTCTTTTTTTTTTTTAAAAAAAAAACCAATTTGTTGTTGCAGGAATCTATTGTAACAGACGCTGCAAGGCAAGTAGTGTTGGAACTGTTCATCCAGTTCCTACCCAGGAACTTGGGTTTGCCCGGATCGGAACCCTCGGTTAGCCCGGGTCATACCCGAGGAAACACAAGACTAACTTCAGCATCGAACAGGTTCAATTTATGCTATGGATAGCACAAGGAGAGTCGATTGATTTGCCTTTATACTTCTTCATCCGTATCCGATTTACGGTATTCGAGTGGAGGTAGTCTACCATATGCATTGATGATCTCTAATCTCCTAGTCCAGTTGTGGGTTGATGTGCTAATGACAACCACATATCAGGCTCCTTAACAAGATCAATTTTAGAAAGAACGAGAGCCACGTGTGGAAGGCTCGCATTAATGTTCCAGTGGCACAAGATAGTGGCGCAAAGCGTGATCCAACTTCTACTGATGCCGGTATTGATAGACAGACTGCAGGGGCTACTACCACAGAGATGTGATCTCTATTCGAGGAGTACCACACATTTTTGATCCAGGACATGGAGAGGATCACTGTGCCCATCATGGTTCGATTGCAAGAGATTGAGGGACGGGTTACTTTGATCTAGGAGGACCTAGATAGTCTTACACAACAATTTTGGGGAAGGCAACAAATCTCTGGTGGCTAATATGGCTACTCTTGGTCTATATATAGGCACTATAACATTCAATCTCAAAATTAATAAAGAAATTTATTTTGTGTTCTCTTAATTTTTATCTTCATTTGTGCATTATGATGGATTTGCATAACATTAATAGATTTTTTTTATTAATTTAATCAACTTTAAAAGAGTTCATTAATAATTTTTTTACTTAAGACTTTCAAATAAATCTCTAGTGTTGCACACATATTCGTATATAGGGAGGGATGAGCAAAAAGTTGAAAATCATACTCCAAATCCAACTCTACTTAGACTCCATACAGTTAGAGTCGGAGTCAGATCTTTTTTTTAGTTTTCTAGTTGGAGTCAAAGTTGGCGGTGATTTTAATTGAACAACTATGAATACAACTCCGCTTCAACTCGCGGAGCTAGATTTTTTTTTTTTAATTTTCTAGTCGAAGTCGGAGTCGGAGGTGCTGTCTAGCCGACCCCGGCTTTGACTTTATCCTATGACTATGCTTCGATCTGACTCTAACTTTATCCTCCGCTTCGACTCCAACTCTGATATTGTACATATGCTATAAAAATATGTATTATCTATACGTTGATCATATTTACTAGTATAGTTATATAACTAGAACTTATATAGTAAAATTCAATACTATACTAGTATGAACTAATTATTATAAAATAATATACTTATATTATAATATAAATAGACTAATTATTTAGTATATGTAAACAACATAATATTACTACCATATTAATGTAAAATAACATGTGATTAGACACTATAATATAAGTGTAATATAGAAATAAATTAGACACTAGTATATAAATATGTCTAGTATAATAAGTTAATAACACATATTATTAATTTACTAAAGTATAATAACATGTAATTAGACACTATAAATAAGTCTATAATAAGTTATACACTAGTATAATATAATAACATGTAATTAGATACTATAGTATAAGCCTAGCATAGAAATAAGTCATATTTTTTGTTTTTTATATGAGAAATCTGTTTATTTTTTTATTTTTTTATGTTTTTAGTAAACTTGAAATTTGAAAGCCAACAAAAAAAGTAATCTATTATATATAAAGTTTTGTTTAAATTTGACTAAATATGAAGCTAAAAGAAAAGTTTAAATCTGATTCCATTCTGATAAGTTAGAGCCGAAGTTGGATCAGAGCTTACAAAAGTCGGAATTGAAATTGGAATCCATATTCAAATTCCAATAAAGTAGTTATCGAATTGAAAAATACTATAAACAACAGGGAGAGGGAATTGCAGGGGAACCGTTGCCCCCGTGGAAAATGAAACGGCCTCGTTTTGTATTTTTCTTCCCTACGTTTTCAACCCCTGAACTCGTCTCCTTCCATTTGTCTTCAACCCCTTCAGCACTCCTGCCTCGATTCATCTTCAACCCCTTCAACACTCGTCTCCCTACCGTCGTCTTCAACACTCCAAGCTCCCTACAAAATCGAAGCCGAAATCTCTCATTCGTCTTTCTCGAGCAGTGAAGACCCTCTGCTTCCCCGAAACATAGATGGATTTTGCCCTGAAACCATATGAAACCACATGAAATTTCCTCAGAATTTTGACCTGAAACCACATGAAACACGGATGGGCTTTCGAGAAATCCCGAAACACGTTGAAAAAGAACAAGATCCAAACCCAAACACAACGCATTCAAGTATTTTGAAAGATAAAAATAGTAAAAAATTCATGCAATACAAACCTATAGATGACAACAATCTAGAGGCCGAGTTTGAAAATGGTGGGAAAAAATGACAGGGAAGGCAGAGACCAAGATTTCGAGGTTGGTAAAGAAGCAGATGTGGTGTTATCATTGTTCATTGTCTAGCAGCGCCTCGTCCATACCCATTTCTTTTCTCTGGCTCAACATGTTCAGGATTCTTCTTTGTCTATACTAAGACCCCAACATCACTCGCATGGCTCACAGGTTAATGTTCACTCTCCCAGACCTCTTGACCAACTCTTTCATTCACCCAATTTGCATTTACCTTCACACTCAGAGCCTCACACACCCTCTCAGACAGAGTTTTCTTTGTCTTGAAATTGAAGAACACGAAAGGAGATATGAACCAGTTTTCTGTCTTTGCTTTTTCATTTTTATATATATATATATATATCTCATCTGACATGGCAGTCGATTTTCCAGGGGTTGCCCACCCCAATTGCCTGTAGCAAAATTCTATCGAATTTAGGGAATACCGGCTCCGAGACGGTGTTGATCCCAACTCCATATAAAGGAAAATTAGAAAAAAAAAATGGATGTTGAGTTAACGTTTGTTAGCCCCCAATAAAAATTGAGTTGTGTTACACTTATCAAAGGTAGCCTGACAAATTTTTTCGAGAAGGTTATTGCCTTTATTTATTTTATATATATATATATATAAATATAAATATATATATATATATATCTTGCAATATTAAAAAAAAAATCATATCATCTTTAAAAAAAATACTGAGCTTAATCATTATGAAAAAAAAGGAGACAAACCCTCGGTGGCTTTAGTATTTGGAAAATGCTAGATGCCCCGCTGGGGCTCCCGCTGGGTTTAGTGTTTTTTTTAGTTTTTTTTTTTATATATAGATATTTTTAATAATTTTAAATATTTTAAAAAAATAAAATAAAAATTACAATATTATTAAAAAATAATTTTTAATCACAAAGTAGAATAAAAAATAATATTTATTCTACTTCGTGATTAATGAAGTATTTTTTAATATTTTTTTTTTACTTTCTGATTGAGGAAGTGTTTTTTAATAATATTTTAAATTTATTTTATTTTTTAAAAATATTTAAAAGTGTAAAAAAATCTATATAAAAAATAAATTAAAAAAATACACATAGAAAAGTACATGTTAAGCCTAGCAGGAGCCCCTAACGGGACTGTAGCATGACCATTTTAAATATTTTTTTTAAAAAAAAATCATACTATTATTAAAAAATATTTTCTTAATCATGAAGTAAAATAAAATATTATAAAAAAAATATTTTTTATAATCTTTTATTTTACTTTGTGATTAAGAAAGTATTTTTTAATATTTTTTTTTACTTTCTGATTAAAAAAATATTTTCTTAATTATGTTTTAAATTTATTTTATTTTTTCAAATATTAAAAGATCTATATAAAAAAATTACATAAATAAAATATATGTAAAATAATACTATACATTAGAGCAGAGTGTTAGATTATATAACGCTAGCTAGGAGCCATTTGTTGGGGGAAGCTTCCTCGATCCAATTACGATTTGGAGTAGTTCTATGTATGTTTAATCAAAGATTTCAAAGCATGAGGCACGAAGGAGAATTGCTCTTCCTGAGCATTTCCTCTGACGAAAAATCCCCCTAGCTCGTCCAAACCCTCAGATCTTTTGAAAGGGGGTGGGAGCTTCGACTCCTCGCCCCCTCCCCCAGGCCCTCTTCCTTTTCTCTGTCCTTTTAACTTCTGTGTAATGTTTTTGTTTTATTTTATGTTTTTAGGCCGAATAAGGGAGGATCGCCGTTCGAGTCTTTCCGGCCACCACATCTATACACGTGCCCCACCGGCATGACGCCCAGCCACCGATCTTCAAGACCTCCAAATCCGGTGTCCATCGGAGTGGCGCGTAGCCCGCACGCGCGGGACGAAATTCCGGACAGTGATGGCTCGTGGACTCCACGCGCCACCGAGGAGCCCTCTCCCGACACCACGCTCGGTTGCTGTGGAACCTCTGACTCCGGGTCTTCCAAGTCTGAACGTCGGCTTTCCTCCTAGCGTGAACAGTTTCTGCACAAAACAATGCCGACCATGGTGTACTGTTCAGCTGTTATGTATTTTTTGTACTGTTTTTTTGTTTCGTTTATTTGTTGTTGTCCATTTTAGTGTTTTTTAGTTGTCTTGTTTCTGATGTTGGAGTTGCTTTTGTTGACCCGAGTGAGGTTTGGGTCTTTAGATCGGACGTAATCTGGGGCAAGGCTTTCGAGAGTGTTGGGCGATGCTACGTCTGGTGGTTATACGGCCGGGCTGTTGTGGTCCGTATATACGCTGGGTGCTCGTTCAACCAAAGCTCGAGATGACGATGCTTGCGGTGGGCGTGACGTCTAGGGTCTCACCAACGCTTGTGGTCTTGTAGTTTGTTAATGTGGTTATGTGTAGTTGTTTGTTAGTTTAGTTTTAATAAAATAGGAATAGGCTATAGGATTTGATGTCTATAGCAGTGTCATGTACTCTTCTTCCATGGGAGGATAGAGGGGACTATTAAGCTCTATTTTTTTAGAGCGCTTTCTCTGTTACGAGAAAGTTTGATTCGAAGTTAAGACAATGTCCGCCGCAAATGTATTTGTGTGTAGGGAAGCTCCAGAGCTGTTGCGTTAGTTGGCTTATAGACTAGATTTTCTATGTATTAAAACTTCTGATATTGATAAGTCATATTTGTAACTTCGATTTATTAATGACATAAGTATGTTTCATTCAAAAAAAAAAAAAAAAAGATTTCAAAGCATAAAAAGCAGGACTAAAGCCGGTACCGCGTGCTCTCATCAGATAGCAACGGGAGCTCCAGCGGGCTGTAGCATCATCCTTTGAGGCAAGAAATCTTTTTGCATGGACCCACCCGCAGTAGACGACATCCATGCTACCGAGTCCTCCACGTTGTTACGTAGATCTAGTTGGCTTTTATAATATAAAATATTATTTTTTAATATTATTATTATTTTAAAATTTTTTTAAAATATTATTTATTATATTTTATATAAAAATTTAAAAAAATTATAATAATAAAAATGAGTGACATGTATATCATTATTCGTTTATTTTTAATACATACAATATAAGTTATTAAAAGAAGGATAAAGAAAATTTAAAAGAAGGTTTGATAGGTGATATAGGTGAGAATTAAGAAAGAGATTAATTACACATCAGTTAATACTCTCCACACACTTTACGTAACATCACTTTTTTTTTTATTTTTTTAACTTATAATGTTAAGTGTGCTGTGGCTGCAGTGCACAGTAAGCTGCTATGAATATTTTCTGATTAAGAAGGATAGTTGTAGGGAGTAACATATTAATGAACAAATAATAACTCAGCAAAATCATATATATATATATATATATTAATTCTCAGCCTAAAACTGATTATTTAATCAGCCAGGCCTGTCACCCGCACCCGGACGGATCCGTCTTGTTCGTTCCGAAGGTGTATACTGTACCCCAGGAAAAACTGGGTGCTTAGTACTCTCTCTCTCTCTTTCTCTCTCTCTCGTTTTAGGACGTTTTCACATATAGATCTGCATGCGGGTTCAAACTTAATTAGTTAACTTCTATGTATAATCTCGGCAAGCATTCACTTCACATGGAAACTTTGCATATTACGTACATATTTGATAATGGCTAATCCGGCCCCTGACTCCCTCCCCATGTCAAAGGTAATTTGCTCTCTAAAATGGCCAGCTATGCCTTTTCTAATTTGTTTGTGGGCATAAGGTTTTGCCGAGTCAATAGTGATACATTCAGGATCAGAAATCTAAAACCAAAATAATGACATGTAGATCGAGTAAATCATCAAATCATCACGAGTCGGCCTTGAGATTTTTCAATTTCCTGTCAAAAAGTTCAGCTCATATCAACCTATTTCATACATCTCAACTTTAAAAAGTTAAATTCATCTCAACGGGACCTACAAAAGATTACTATTTACAACTAACCTCATCTCATCTGAACATCAAACACATAGCAGTACAAGTTTCAAGGTTAGATTGGTAGAAACATAATTTTAGTTTACATGAGTTGTTCAGGTTAAATATTGTAAGTTTTGCAAATTGACCTATATATTGTCCCATTTATTAATTGTAGCCAATCGAGTTAGCATGATCCGACCCGAACCCAATAGCCCTAAATCCTAATATTTTTTGATAAAATTTCAGAGACCTCTATTGAAGTAATGGAGCAATATACAAAAGAATTACTTTCAAAGGGTTTATTGCAGAGTGAAGATTTGTACCGGGTACCTACCATTCTCCTAATTATATAATCTTCTTGATCTGCTTTTGCTATTTAAATTTATCATATCATTCCTCAATGATATCACAGTATATCTTGGAGACGAGTGTGTACCCACTTGAACCAAAACCTCTCTAGGAGCTAAGGCATGTCACTGCTGGCCACCCTCGGTAATTGTTCTCATTTCTATCTAACTTGGTGCTAATTCTTTCTCCTTGCTGACCCCTCAGAGTAATTTGGAGTACTTCATACTCCAGATAAGATGATTGCAATTCGAAAAGGGTGATCATAGTTTGAGAGTGCAAAACAAATGTGCTCGATCGCCAATTTAGTCATACTTGTGCTTGAATTCTTCACTGATTAGGTGTGATGAGTCTCATCGATCGGTGTAAAAATTAGGAATTCATTGTCCAACTTGTCCCAAAATGAGTATTATGGCAAAAAACAAGAAGAAAACGAGGGGAAATTTGTTCAATACTCACATATGGTGCCTCCACAGGCTGACATCCGATCCAACAGTATTCGTACTTGTTTAAAGCATCAAATCATCAATTGGCCTTTTATTCATCTCTCATAATCCATAAAGATTATTGGGTTGCCATTTTCTAGTGCTAGGTTTTCTACTTCACCAGATGCAGGTCAGTTGATGGCCATGCTGTTAAAGCTGGTGAATGCAAAAAAGACTATTGAAGTTGGCGTTTTCACAGGATACTCTCTTCTCCTAACTGCTCTTACAATTCCAGAGGATAGCAAGGTTTGAATTGATTATTTTCAGTATCTTTTACTAAACTATCAAGGTACTTACAATTTGCAGTACTATTACAGATCATAGCCATAGATGTAGATCGGGAGACATTTGAAATTGGATTGCCAATTATTAAGAAAGCTGGTGTTGCAGATAAAATTGATTTCATCGAGTCCGAGGCTTTACCAGCTCTTGATCAACTATTACAAAATGTGAGCATGAGCTTCTTTCTTCATTGTCTTCTTTCTTACAGAACCTCGCCAAGACATGGTTCTTCAGATCCATTTCTTTGGGATGAGATCCTTTTTCAGTTTAATCTTCTGTCGTGCTTGTTGGTTTACTTCCCACAATAAGTTCTTCACTATCATATTTTTCCTTATTTTGGGGGGGATTGGGATTTGCAGCCTGAGAATGAAGGGAGTTTCGACTTTGCTTTTGTTGATGCGGACAAGGGTAATTATTCGAACTACCACGAGAGAATCATGAAACTACTGAAAGTGGGTGGGGTGGCTGTCTACGATAACACACTCTGGTTAGGAACAGTTGTAATGCCTGATGAGTTGCTTCCAGAGAACTTGAAACGGTGGAAGGAGCCGACAATTGAGTTTAACAAATTAGTGGCAGCTGATCCTCGTGTCCAATTGTCACATGCTTCCGTAGGTGATGGCATGGCAATCTGCACTCGACTCTACTGAACTTTTTCTCCAAACCTCTCTGCATTTTTACTTGTAAGCATTAACTTATCATGAACAACTGTTTTGTGGTTAAGAAACCAGAATAAGCAGAGGTTTTAATAAAACAGATGGGTTCACCCATTTCTGTGTTTACCTTTTCTAATGTCAAAGCCAAGTTATTGTCAAAATAACTAAAAGTTAAGTCATATTTCTTATTTGGGGTCTAAATTACATGATTTTTCAACAGCAGACCCGACTAAATTCAAGGAATTACAGGATATCATTTGGTAATTGTTGGACTTAACATTCTTTTCTTTTCTTTCCTTTTTTTTTTTCAACCAATTTGTCATACGATCTATTGTACCAGACGCCACATCTCTCTTTGGGAAAATGATATTGTTCCATAATATAGGACCAGATCTTTGTGTGGATCCCATTTGATCATGCTTTATGACACAGTTCAGTGACTGAATCACCAATAAATTTAGAAGAGAAAGGAGCATGTTTGTGTTCATCATCTCATTAATCGGTACATACAAAATTGCAATGAAGTACGAAGTTGGCATGACAAATTCTTGCTGGTGTAGGCAAGCTGCGATCATATTGGAGCAACTCTTTCCATTTTCATCAAAGCGACGAGGTTGGAGTCTAATGAAAATAACCCAGGACCTGTGCGCCCACTTCTGGCCCTGGTTTGCATTTGATGTTGCAATGGTGGAACCTGCAACACTTGTTCAGCAATAGACTGTGATGCGGAACCTGCTTGATGAATATTGTGAGATGAAATTGGAGAAGGAGAACTACTTGATACTTGCTGAGTTGAGGATTGAGGTTCAATATCATTTTGAGGGAAATTTGCATTAGTAGGTGCAAAGGCAGAAGGTGGTGGCTGATTGTCATTGTGACATTCCTCAAAACTTGAAAAATCTCATTCAACATGAAGAGAGGAATACACTGATCGGTTCATGTGGCGGCAATGAATTTCATGTGGCGGCAATCTTGTTGACTAATTCACTCAATCTTGTTGAATTCCTTGTAAAATTTCATGTGGCGGCAATCTTGTTGAGGGATGAGGGAGACTAGGATTGGTTCATTAACTTGAGTGCTTCGGATTATCCCTTGGTGACCCAAGATGGTAAGGGAACTTAAAAATTTGCTACCTTATATGGTAGTTATCCTTAGATAACTAAAATTAGTTATATGATTTTATCTTTGTCTTCACTCTTAATTGTTAATTCGATAGTAGTACATATGTACTTACTAACAAAACTAATCCAAAATAAAAAATTAGCTAGTGGAAGACTTGAAAATAAAAATGTAAATAAATAGAAAAAATGAGGTCATAGATTTACCTAATAGCTTATAAAAAGAGACCAAGAGATTTTCTTGCCTCTTATGAGATGTGAAAAAATGAGAATGTGAGATTTTATTAATGACAAAAAATAGGTGTGAGTAGACAACTAAGTACTAAGTAAGATTTTTGAAAATATTTGGGGGAGGGCAAATTATCTTTATATCAGGACATTTTTAAAAAACCATATACTAAAACAAGTTTTTAAAAATTTGGGGGGGTGGGGGATAGCCCCCCAAGCATCAATGTAGGTCTGCTGGGTATGACTATGAGTATTTTTTTTCTAACAAACAGAGTGCATGTCTTTGAGGGTAGAAAAAAATACAATTATATGTGGGTGATGGTTTTTCTTGATTTGGTGTTTGTGCATTTTTGTGGGAGTCAAGTAGTTGCCAAAACTATTTGGTGGCAACTGGCCTAGAACCTGTTTCTGGGTCATTTTGAGTCAAAAAATTAACTAAAACTGATGGGTTGAGTACAAAATACAAATAAAATAATAATAATTTACAATAATACAAATTATATATGACTAAGTTGCAACTAATAATTATAACTAAGCTATTACAATAATACAAATTAAGTGAAAACTATTACAAAATTACAAATTCATCTAAAAAATATTACAAGTTGTCACATAATTAAATAAATAATGATAACACAATTAACTATTAAGGGAAAAATTATAGTAAGATTACAATTAACGCAAGAATATCATTTCAATTTTTGAATTGACTTTGACATTGGAATTTGAGGTGGTCATGATAGTGGAAAATTTAGTGAGCTTTGCAGTGAGCCTGTAAGATCATAAAACCTGAAACATTAATAGAAAAAAATATAATTACAAACTAGAAACAAAAACAAAAAGCAAAAACATATATTAGAAATGTAAAAATTACAAACATTAAAAGTACTAACATAGATGATATTGGGATGAAGATGAGAATGAGATTATTGGGTCATTGGTATTAGGATTGGGCATATGACTGTGGGACTATAAAAGCTAAAAAAAACACAAGAAAGAAAAATTAAAATTACCACAAATTATATAAATAAATAAAAATTATTAAGGGATAAATTGTATAAACCAATAGCAAATGGAAATGGTGGGTCCAATACACACGAAGTCATATTACAGTGGAGGTAGACATTGTCTCACGTATCGCTACAACAATTAAATTTGAAATTAATACCGGTTAAATCAATATAAATAAATTAAAATAATAAAATAAATCCACGATTACCAGATCTAGGCTGATTACCACCTTCCTTCTCGTCGGCCTCCTCAAAATCAAGAACATCTAGAACATGAATTAGGGTCTCGTTGACCCAATTCTACATGCAAATCAATGTTTCCACAGTCGTAGGAGACAATGAACTCTTGAATGGATCCAATATGCACCCTCCGATGCTAAATGCCGACTTTGAGGCTACGGTGCTAATAGAGATTCACCAAAATATTACAAGCTATCTCTACAAGGACGAGATACCTCACAATATTGGTCTTCCACCAAGATAATATATCGAAGCCACGTGTAAATGGGTGAAGATCCACTGCCAAGTATCTATCTACTTCTGACTAAGTCTCTATAGGATGACAGACTAAGGGGTCTGCTCTAACCTCTCACCCCACTCCAATCTGCGCCTTTTCCCAACCCTGTCTTCTAGAGGAGGCCAAGGTGAAGGTGTAGGTGCTAATATTTTACCACCCCTGAACACGATAAACTCATCAAACAATCTAGCAAAGGTTTGCCTAACCTTTGCCACAATATGATTCACTCATGCATTTTCGTACGCTAATCTCAAGCCAAATTCTATGCCACCAATCTTGTAATGGAAGTCAAGAGCAATAACCACATATAACAAAATATTCAGCTTACACAAATCTCCCCAATACTTTTCATACTTAACCCTCATTATCAATGCTAGCTCTCGCATCCTAATTTGGTCACTCACGCACATGTCATCTAATTCTTTTTTCACATTACATATATGCTGATAGAAATCATTGAATGTAGGGTACAAAGAACGAGATAGTCTTGTTGTGATCTTGTAGAAAAGTCTAAAAAAGTCAACAAAAATAGCAACAACCTCTCAATCATCATCAATAGGCTTGCCTAATCCCCCATGCTCATCAAAATATTTGACATATTGAATGTCTTCATCACCCATTAACTCAAATGCCTACTTATATTCTTGGGCCGCCTCCAACATTAAAATGGTTAATGGAGAATTTTGAGAATATTTTATTCGTATCTTATCGGATCGATACAAAATCTTGTTTGAATTCTTGACGCGAAAAAAAAAAAAAAAAGATTAAAGTTGGATTAAGTGAATAAATGGATAGAGCCCCTTGGCTCCAATTCTAGGGAAACAAAAAAAAGCAACGAGTTTATGTTCTTAATTTAAATAATTACCAGATCTAATTCAACATTAAAAATATATTAGTGCTTGATACGGTAAATGTTTTTACCATAAGTAGATTATCGATTTTTTTTAATCCTAATTATTAGTAGATCTTGTAGGAACATCTTGACAAAGGTTATTCTAGGATGTTATACCTGCAACCCTTGCAACAACCTTAAATTTCTCCAATCTAGTAGGTAAAGATCTTACAAATCTCACAGTAGTTCTAACTCGTGCAATCGAGTCATCAAGATCTTTCAAACCATCACTGACAATTATATTTAGAATATGTGCAGCACATCTCGCATGCAAACACTCACCATCCAAGATTTTCTTATTTACCTCTCTAAGATAGGTCTTAAGATGCACCAATGTAACATCGTTAGATGAGGTATTGTCAACTGTAATTGTCACACCCCATTCCAACACCCACTCCTTTATTGCAGCCTCCAAGGCCTTCACAACCATCTCACCCTTGTGATCGAGAATTTGACAAAATTTTAAATTTTTTTTTTGTTTAATTTTCAATCAAACAATAAAATACACAATCAAAGACAAATAATTATAATTTCGAATGGATTTCCATATATCGGCAGTGAGGCAAACTCTTACCCACCAATTGGCCCCTCAACAAATCTTTTTCTGTTATGTAATGTTTTTTTATATCCTTTGCAACCGTGTGGCGAGAAGGAAGGTTAAACCTAGGTTCCAAGTACTTAGAATATGCTTGGAACCCTTTCTCCTCCACAAATTGAAATGATAGCTTGTCCAAGATGACCATAAGAGTTAGGTATCTTCTACACTCTTTCAAATCATACTTAGTATACCCCTTCAACGTTGCAGTCCCCACTACTCTCATTTGCTATTTTTTTAAGTCCAATTTCTAGTATAGATTGACCATCCACTTGTAAAGATTTTAATATTGGATTCTTTTTACACTATTCATCTAAGTGGACCTTTAATTAGGATGTACCATGTCTTCTATAGTGTCATTCATACACTTTACCACAATGGTTACATTTAGCTTATTGGTTATTGGGGTCACTACCCTCTATTTTAGTGAAGTGAGTCCAAACTATTGAAACAAGTTTCTTGCTCTGTGGGGACAAGGGCAGGGGTAAGGCCTATAGGGGTAAGGGTAGGGGTAGGGGTAGGTGTAGGGGTAGGGTTAGGTGTTGGAGTAAGGGACAAGGGCAGGAGAAAGGCCTATAGGGTTAAGGGTAGGGGTAAGGGCAGGTGTAGGGGTAGGGTTAGGTGTTGGGGTAAGGGTAGGGGTAGGGGAGCTAGCACTAAAATCACAAAAATCTAAGTATCCATTCTCCAAAACTCACAAAAGTTTGAAATGAAGCAAATATCATTGCAACAATTAAAACCATGCAAAAATCACTCAAAACATAATTGAGTTTCGATATCGGAACCCCAAATCAAAACGGGTTTCATATCAAAACCCTAACCCCAAAATAGAATGGGTTTTGATATTGAAACTCCTAACTTAATTTAGGAAACCTCTAAATTAATATACGGGTTTCAATATTAAAACCTCTAACGTAATTAAGGGTTTCAGAATGAAACCCTAAAGTCACAATTTCACATGCACAATTTTGTTTTTACACACAACAATTAACAAAAAAACCAATCTTCACACTCCACAACACACAATTCACAATCTCATCCTCCAACTCCTCAATTTAATCCCATCCTTCATAACTAAAAAAAATAAAAAAATAAAAAGAATGAAAAGAATAAGTACATTTCACTTTGAATTGAAAAAAATACCTTCGGCGAAGGACTAGGCGTGCAACGAAGATGGCGACGGTGACGAGCTGACAACGTGTGATGGATGGACCGTGAGAGAGAGACTAGGGTTTCACATAAATGAGAGAGAGATGAGAGAGGGAGATCTAAAACTGAAGACTGAACTGAGGGTGGGAGGGGGTCACGCGCGTGGGGTGTGGGGTGGGGTGGGGGGGTGGGTTGGTTAACATCACTAATCAAAATGACGTTGTTTTGATATATGGGTTTTTTTATATAATATATACATACATACATACATACATATATATATACATATACATATATATATATATAAGATACAAGGGCGGGGTGGGGGAAATGCAGGCCAAGGTTGGGCACAACCCCCCCCCCCCCCCCCCTCTAGGGGCGCCAGATGCGGGTGGGTGGTCCAGCCACCCACATCCAGCAAACGGGGGTCAACCCCACCTATGCGGGGGTAGGGCAGTGGGGTGCAAGGCCCCACCCCTACCCACTACTAGTGTGATTAATTTGTCAATTTCATTTTCCCAAAAGCTGAGTCGATTGTGTCTAATTATAGCATTTTTTTTATTAATTTGACTAATGTATTTGAAAAATTGTTTTAAAAAAAATATACTAGTCTAGGAATTACTCTCCATTGCCACTTTCTAATGCATTCAATTTGTGACTTCTTTTCTGTATGACAGATCTGCTTCGTACATTGTCAGCTATTCCAAGAAACCTTAATTTTATTGAGCAAACAATTGTTTTTAATTTTGGTTGAATTAGTTCAAAAGTAGCACAAGAATTATTTGCATAATTGAATAAATCTCTGCTTAAAAAGTGCAAATCCTTTGAAATCCACAAGTATCAGAGAGCCAAGCCTGTTCTAATCGATCTAGGTTTGTATAGCATGCGTAATTCGAAATGATTATATACTATTATATGAAGGAAATTACTTTAGCTACAAAGAGATTATACAAAAATATATCCACAAACTAACATGACTTGATGTGATATGCCGGATCGTAAAATTACTTTTATGTAAAGTAGATATAATGGATTCCATAAAACCATGTCAGTTTGTAGGTTTACTTTTGTTTAATCTCGTTATATCTATAACAATTCTCTTACATAATCGTAGTTATTTCTGCATTTCAGAGAGGCATAATGTGCATTTAAGGACCCAATCATTCTGACAATTTAGAGCATGCTGCCTTTAGTTCAAGACCTATTTTTATGTGTTTAAGGGCCCCTAGCAGTTACTTCCATGCAACATTACGCTCCAAATGTGAGCTCTATTCTTATGAGAATGCAAACGTGATATTAGAATTTGATACAAATGCTTTTCCTTCGGATTTTTAAACGATTATCCTACTTTTTTTGTATACCAGATCTAGGGTGTAAAAAAAATTAGAAAATCGGTTGAACTAGACCAGACTGGACCGAACCAATGAATTTAGTCCGGTTTTTAAGCGGTTCGGTGCGGTATCGGCTCTTAAGAACCAAAACCAGTGTTGTACCAGTTTTCATATTTTGAAAATCTGTTTAAACTAAACCGGACCAGTATATATTTATAATTTTTTATATTATATTATATATAGTATATGCTAAATTACTAATTAATATAACATGAAATTCTAATTTTAGTATTCAAGTATATTAATATTATAACATAAGATTAATATAACATGTGATATAATATGAAATTAATCTTATATTTTTTAATATAACATGATATAACTTATAAATTTTAATCTTATAATATGAAATTAATATGACATAAAATTTTAATCTTAAACATAAACATTAGTATTAGGTTATTAATATAAACTTATTTTTGATAGATATATATATCAATGATAAATACATTTTTGGCATAAAAAATTATAATATATATTATTTTTGTAAATATATTTTTACATGTTTGATCATATATACTCACATAAAGAGTCTAGAACTTATATAGACTATAGTTAAATTTAATACTATACTAATATGTATTAATTATTATAAAATAATGTATTTGTACTATAATATAAATATACTAATAGTTTAGTATATGTAAATATTATATTATTACTAATATAGATAATCCGTAAAATGGAAAAAATCAGACCGGACTGGGCTAAAATCGAAAAAACAAGAAGGTTCGGTTTCGATAGTGAATTAGTCTGGTATTAGTTCTTAAAATTTCAAAACTGGTGTATACCGGTTCGGTTCTAAAAAACATACAAAACCAGACCGAACAGGATCGGTTACACTCATAACCAGATCTTAGTTTTTACCCTGTAGTTAATCATGGGGGTATGGTCATTGATTTCTTCAAGTTCCACTTGGATGATGCGCTCCCGACCTTTTGGAGAGTTTTGTTTATGGGATGGGACAACCTAAGGGTAGTCCTCATGTACTATGCCAACTTTCTTCCTTCACCTTAAGGGTATTTCCATAATGTTATCTGCAATGCCCCTGAGTTCCTAAATACTACTGTAAGTTATGACCTCCACTTCATATTGTTGGACAATCCTCCCAA
The DNA here is from genome assembly GCF_001411555.2 of Juglans regia. NCBI lineage: Eukaryota > Viridiplantae > Streptophyta > Magnoliopsida > Fagales > Juglandaceae > Juglans > Juglans regia. Next base: position 29,418,578 of record NC_049910.1, read on the forward strand.
ACAACACCCATGTTTTCTTACTAATGATGACTATCAAAGGATGGTAGACAACAATGCCTTGTTGCGCGGAAATTTGACATGAATGAGCCTATTCTTGAAAAGATTGATTCTAAGCTTTTGGGTCGCAATGTTGATGGATTTGTGCCTGGTGGATGGATGGTTTAATCCCCAATGAAATGTATGCATGATTGTTCCACAACAAATCATAGCAAACACCACTAAACTCAGGCCAGGTCCTGTTGTGTAAAACGATGATAATAAAACAAATATAAGTGAGAAATAATCAAACAATCAATCACATAACACGAATTTACGTGGTTCAGCAATGTGCCTACATCCATGGAGCTGTAGAGGATTTTATTATACCGAAGAATTACAAGGTACACTGTTTGGGGAGTTTTTACTGTGTAACCCGTACGGCCACAATGTTCAAAAAATATATTTATAGGGTTACGCGATGGAAACCCTAATTTTCAATTTCTTGCGATATTCACTCGAGTGACATGTCAAGCGTGTATCAAGTGAACTCTCTATCTGGCCTTTGCTCGAGCCGTCTGTCGATCGACTAACAAGCAAACTCTCCGCCTGGCCTTCGCTCGAGCTATCTGTCGAGCGAACTCTTTGTCTGATCTTTACTCTAGCCATCTGTCGAACGAGGTTCGAGCGAACTGAGCCAGGCTCCACAAACCCAACAATTCTCCAACTTGGAGACTGGTACAGCCAATACATCACCATCTGCCTAAAAAATTGATATTCTTCACCTCTGCAACTCATAGCCCCTGTCTTTAAGTTAGAAGACCAACTGAAGTTGCTCACAATTTCAATTTCTCAAGTGTAACGCCATTTGTCAACATATCAACAGGGTTCTTGCTTCCACAAATCGTCTCAAATGTCAACTGGCCATCATCAAGTAGGGACTGAATGAAATGATACCTAATTTGAATATGCTTAGTCCTGGAATGAAATAAAAGATTTTTGGCAAGGAATATGACACTCAGGGTACGTTTGGGTGTTGAGAAGTGTTGAGAATGTTTGTGAATAGTTATGAGTAGAGATTGGAGTGAGTTTGTGGGTCCCATTGAGAGTATTTTGAGTTGTTTGAATGTGTGAATTATGTTGAGTTGTTGACTTTTGAGTAGGTAGTTGAAAAATGTGTGGGTCCCATAAATATTATAGTGATTTTATTTTTAGTAATAAATATTATAATGATTTTATTATAGTGATTTTTTAATATTAATAAATATTGTAGTGATTTTATTTTACTTTTATATATAATAATGATAAATATTATAATGATTTTATTTATATATATATATAATAGTAATAAATATTATAGTAATGTTATTATTTATTTATATATTATAGTGATTTTATTTTTAATTTATATATAAAAGTGATAAATATTATAGTATTTTATTTTTTATTTATATATAACAGTGATTTTATTTTTATTTATATATTTTAGTGATTTTATTTTTTATTTATATATAATAGTGATTTTATTTTTTATTTATATATTATAGTTATTTTATTATAGTGATTTTATTTTTTATTTATATATTATAGTGATTTTATTTTTATTTATATATTATAATGATTTTATTTATTTATTTATATTTAATAGTGATAAATATTATAGTGATTTTATTTTTTATTTATATATTATAGTGATTTTATTTTTTATTTATATATTATAGTGATTTTATTTTTTATTTATATATTATAGTGATAAATATTTTTTATTTATATATTATAGTGATTTTTTATTATTTATATATTATAATGATTTTTTTATTTATATTTAATAGTGATAAATATTATAGTGATTTTATTTTTTATTTATATATTATAGTGATTTTATTTTTTATTTATATATTATAGCGATTTTATTTTTTATTTATATATATAGTGATAAATATTTTTTATTTATATATTATAGTGATTTTATTTTATTTATATTTAATAGTGATAAATATTATAGTGATTTTATTTTTTATTTATATATTATAGTGATTTTATTTTTTATTTATATATTATAGTGATTTTATTTTTTATTTATATATTATAGTGATTTTATTTTTTATTCATATATTTAATGATTTTATTTTTATATTTATAATATGATTTTATTTTATTTTATATATTTAAAGTGATTTTATTTTTTATTTATATATTATAGTGATTTTATTTTTTATTTATATATTATAGTGATTTTATTTTTTATTTATATATAATAGTGATAAATATTTTTTTATTTATATATTATTGTGATTTTATTTTATTTATATTTAATAGTGATAAATATTATAATGATTTTATTTTTTATTTATATATAATAGTGATAAGTATTATAGAATGTTTGTGAATAGTTATGAGTAGAGATTGAAGTGGGTTTGTGGGTCCCATTGAGAGTATTTTAAGTTGTTTGGAATGTGAAATATTTTCAAAAGTACAAAAATACTTGGAAAGTGTTGAGAGTAGTTTGGCACCCAAACATACCCTCAGACTATTGCTGTAGAGAGTGCCCTTCTGATTCTTCTTACCCAACTCCTCCAAGAAACCTTGCAGCAAAATCATCTCATTTGAAGCTTATAACACGGCATCATACTCAACTTCTGTAGTAGATAAATAGACTGTCTTCTGCAAGTTAGAACCCCAAGACAAGACACGGAAGTACCACCTAGAGTGTATACAAAACATGTGGTACTCTTTCTACTATCGGTGTCTCCAGCCAAATCAGCATCAACATAACCCTATACCTCCAGACTCTCTCCAGTGAAACACAAGCACGCTTCTGAGAGCCTTTCAAGTACCTTAGAATCCATTTCACAGCCTTCCAATGTTGTCTTCATGGGTTGCTCATGTATCTACTCACAACTCCCGCTGCATGGGCAATATTTGGTCTTGTGCAAACCATAGCATACATAAGTGAACCAATAACTGAGGCATAAGAAGCCTTACTCAGATAGTTGTGTTCCACTTCTTACTTGGGTGACTAATCCATACTAAATCTAAAGTGACTACCCAAGGGCGTACCAACTGATTTGGCCTTATACATATTAAATCTGCCAAGTACATTTTTTACATATTGTGCCTGTGAAAGTCTCAACATGCCTTTAACTCTATCTCTAACAATTCTCATGCCAATGATTTGTTTTGTGGCTCCAAAATTCTTCATTGCAAATTGCTTTGACATTTGATTCTTCAGATTATTGATCTCCTCAATGCTAGACCTCACAATGAGCATATCATGCACATACAATACTAGAATAATATAGGAGCTGTCAAAGTGCCTAACATAGCAACAATAGTCTACTTGACATCTGATGTACACTGAACTGCTCATGAAACTTTCAAACTTCTTGTACCATTGTCTAGGAGCTTGTTTCATGCCATACAAACTCTTCTTCAATTTACACACTGAACTCTCCTTCCCCTGTACTATGAACCCCTCAGGTTGGTGCATATAGATGTCTTCTTCTATATCCTCATGAAGAAAAGTTATTTTCACATCTAACTACTCAAGATGCAAATCTTCAGTAGCCACCATTGCCAGTACTAACCTGATGGTCGTGATCTTCACCACAGGAGAGAAGATCTCAGAGTAGTCAATGCCTTTTTTTGTTGAAAACATTTTACAGCAAGTCTTGCCTTGTATCTTTTACTGTCATCATGCTCAGTCTTCACCCAATACACCCACTTATTGTGCAACGTCTTCTTCCCTGATGGAAGTTCTGTTAACTCCCATGTCTGATTCTCTAACAAGGAATCAATCTCATCCTTCATGGCTAGCTCCCACTTACTTGGATTTTCATCTTGTAAGGTTTCCTCATAGTTCTTCAGTTCCGCACCATCTGTTAATAGAATATAGTTCAAGGTGGTGCGAATGATTGCGAAGGTCGGATAGTCCTACTAGACCTGCGAGTTGCAACTGCAGATATGGATTGCTCGAGATCTGACTGCGAAATAATAGGAATGATAGCACTAAGCCCACTCTCTCCATCACTCACGTCCTTGCATTGCACTGTAACCTCAAAAAGGTCATCCAGACTCAAGAACTCAGATTCCTGAGGAGTTGTATCAGCTACTATACTGGACTTGTTCTTGTACATAACTTTCTCATCAAATATCACGTTCTTGCTCTTGATGATTTTCCGAATCTGCTCATCTTAGAAATGATAGCCAAATGTCTTATCTCCAAAGCTAATAAAATAACATTTTTTTGACTTTGCCTTAAACTTGCTACGAGCATCAGAGTCAACATGAACATAAGAAACACAACCAAAGGTTTTTAGATGAGAAAGTATTCTCCACCGTTCTTAGACCTCAAGCATTTCAGCTTTAGGTCTATCTCTGTCTCAACTAGAGCTTTCCTTTTTTGAACACATCAAACACATCAGGTTTTAATTTCAAAAAATAGACTCATACCTTCTTACTGTGATCGTCGATGAATGTGACGTAGTACCGAGAGCCTCCAAGAGACAACACTAGAGAAGGCCCCCACAAGTCTGTGTGTACAAGTTCCAGCTTTCTTGATCTCAGTGCTCTACCACTCTTCAAGAAACTAACATTTTTTTGCTTCCATAGTATATAGCTCTCACATATGCTCAAATCAACTGACTTTAATTCTGGTAGTTTGCCTTTTGACAGTACTTCTTTCATGCATTTCTGACTCTTATGGCCACGCCTACAATGCCACAACTCTACGATGCTCTCTACAACAGTGGTAGCAATAGTGTCACTCAAATCAGTTGTCATGTACAGAGTACCAGTCTTCTTACCCTGAGCCAGCACCATTGCTCTTCTAGTGACCTTCCAAGTGCTATCTGAGAACACTACTGAATGGCCACAATCGTCGAGCTGTCCAATAGAGATGAGATTTTGCTTCAACTCGGGAATGTGTCTGACCTTTTGCAAAGTCCATACGATTTTGTTAGGGAGTACAATGTCAACATCTCTCATTCCCACCATGTTCAGTGCCTCTTCATCAACCAAGTACACCTTCCCGAATTCACTAGCAACATAGTTCTACATGATCTCTCGATGTGAAGAGGTGTGAAAGGAAGCCCCCGAATCCAATATCCAATCATCGACCGAATTTTGAACTGCAAGTAGTAGTGTATCCCCTACTTCTTCAATTACCATGTTTGCACTATCATTCTCCGTTTTCCTCAGATTTTTACAGTTCCTTTTTATGTGATTAGTCTTGCCACAATTCCAGTAAGTTGCCTGTTGTCCAGGCCTTGGCTTACTCTTGCTCCTATTCTTTGATTTTGATCTACCTCTGTTTGAGTTCCTGTCATGTGGTCTCCCCCAAGCATCAACATTTAGTGTGGAACTCGACCCCGAGGTCTCACCGAAATCTCTTCTGTGCACCTCCTCAGCCAAAATAAAATCACGAATATCATCATATTTTAATTTCATCTTTCCGGCAGAATTACTAACAACCATTCTCATGGTTTCCCAACTACTTGGAAGTGATGCCAGCAGTATCAATGCACAAATCTCATAATCAAACTCAATTTTAACAGAAGATAATTGGTTGGTGATAGTATTAAACTCATTTAGATGTTAGGCAATAGACGTACATTTTGCCATCTTCAAATTGAATAACTTCTTCATTAAGTACACCTTGTTATTAGCAGTTGGTTTTTCATACATACCTGACAAAGTCGTAATGAGATATGCTATAGTCTTCTCCTTGATAACATTATGTGCAAAGATCTCGACAATGTTAGCCAAATAACCCCCAGAACCTGTCGATCTAACAAGCTCCAATCAGCATCTTTCATGTTGTCTGGCTTCTTCCCCGATAGCGAAAGATATAGTTTCTTCCCATAGAGGTTTCCTCTATCTACATTCTCTAGCATCCAAAGTTTGTGCCATCAAATTTCTCAATCCTAGATACCTTCACTTCTTCCCAGCCATCCCTTTCTGTTAGACCCAACATTGGCTCTTGATACCAATTGTTGGGTAAAACGAAGTCAACAAAGCAAATATAAGTGAGAAATAATCAAGCAATCAATCACACAACACGAATTTACGTGATTTGATAATGTGCCTACATCCATAGAGTTACAGTGAACTTTATTATATTGAGGAATCATAAGGTACACTGTTTAAGGCGATTTTATTGTGCAACCCGTACGGCCACAATGTTCAAAAAACATATTTATAGGGTTACACGGCGAAAACTCTAATTTTAAATTTTCTGCAATATTTGCTCTAGCAACGTGCCGAGCGCGCATCGAGCAAACTATATGTCTAGCCTTTTCTTTAGCCATCTGTCGATCAACTAACAAGCGAACTCTCTACCTGGCCTTCGCTCGGGCCATCTGTTGAGCAACTAACGAGCGAACTCTCTGCCTGGCCTTTGCTCGGGCCATCTATTAACCGACACTCTCTGCCTGGTCTTGGCTCGAGCCATCTGTTAAGCGACTAACGAGCGAACTCTTTGCCTAGTCTCGGCGCGAGCCATCTGTCGAGTGAGGCTACAACGAACTAAGCCAGGCTCCACAAACCCAACAGGTCCAATTGCTGAAAGGCTCAAACACCTCATCAATGGTTTGTTGTTAGCTGAGGATTTTTATGCAAAGCAATGTGCTTGATAACCATTCATACCATTGAAAATATGATTGTTTAAATAATAATTTAATTGTAATTTGATTATTATTAATATATGATTGGTAGAGTTATAAAATATAATAAAAATGAATTAGATAAAAAAAATTATTAAATTAATAATATTTTATTATTATTTAACTAATAGATGGATAATCCAATATGTAAATAGGTTTTAAATAGAATAGATAAAAGACAAAACATGTATTATTAGCCAAATTTTAGATTTGCCTTTACATATGCACATCCTAATGCTAGTGCACTTAGGTGTATTATTTTTTAGTCTTTTGAAAATTAGTTTCATTTACATCTTTCCCTTTTCAGGGAAACCAGGCAAATAAAGATGAAAAGCTGGTTTGGTATTAAAAAGATGTTTGGTCCAAAAGTCAGAAAAACGATGTTTAAAACTCAGTGAAACGAATATATATGATTATTATCAGGTCGCTTAAAAGATTGAAAGGTCAAACACTTTCTGGTAAGCCATGTTAATGACTAATTTCGTGCCATTTCCGATCATCGAATTAGAAGATATCATTTGGTAATTGTTGAACTTAAAATTTTATTTTTCTTTTTTTTAAAAAAAAATCAATTTATTGTTGTAGGAATTTATTGTAACAGACGCTGCAAAGCAAGTAGTGTTGGAACTGTTCATCCGGTTCTGGCCCAGGAACTCGGGTTTACCCGGACTGGAACCCCTGGTTAGCCTGGGCCAGAACACGGATGAAATCTCATCCTCACTAGACACTTCAGTTGACTCATGTTCTTCTAACAAGCTGCCCTCAATTACTTCTACTTCAATATCTTCTCTACGCAATGGAACCATGTCATATTGGCTGAGATCAACAAATAAATTGATGCCTAATTTGTTTTCTTGATATGCTTCTTTATTTGTTGGACCATCAAATTCTTCATGTTGTTCATCTGCCTTTAGAATGTAATCATATATATTTCTTGGTGAAAATTTATGTACTACTCGCCATGGATTTTCGACTTTCCGTACTCCAAATTATCTAAATAAAAAACTTGATTTGCTTGGCAAGTTAGAACGAAATGATCCTCCTCATACCAAGTGTGAGATGTATTGATACTCACAAAATATTTATTTTTACGCACTCCCAACCTAGGGTTTTAGACATCCCACCAATTACATTTAAACAATCAGACCATATGTCCTCCCAAACACTTTAACCCATTGATATCTTTGACAACTCCATAGAAGTTAATGTTCTCCTCCTCGTGGCTTCATTCAACTACGACCTCACAATTTTGAGTTTTTATATATCGTTCTCTGGTAGGTGTATGAAATCTATATCTATGCACCAAACATGCTAAGTATTGAATGACCCTGCTTAGACGGATCACGTGCCAAACCATACAATTCACTAGAGATTTCTTTTGAATTATCACTATATTTCGATACAACCTATTTCAATAAATTTTATTCTAGTTATATCAGTATTAGATAGGAAAAAATCTATTTTAGTGGTATGAAATTCTAGAGAGTTGGACATTATTTACTAATATCGTATGTTCAAACCATGAGACAAACTCTTCTTCGTACTTCTTTTCTGAGTCAGTTACACCATCCATTCAAAGTAATTGAATATATTTGCTACACATGCTCAAGTTAATTTCTATCAGTTATATTATATTCTAGGACTTTTAATTTATTTTATACGCACAGATCAGTAACCTCAAGTAGTTGTCAATCTCTGCATAGTTATTCAATACATACCATCAGGCTCTATCAAACTCTCGTCCACATAGATTATAGCCTCCTTGTGCGTCTATGGGACATACGGTTTGAGAAAATATGGAGAATGATGAATTAACTCCCAAATGCCCACCTTCATAATTTCGGTCCAGTCGCGTGAATCTGGTATCAATCCCACTGAAATGCATAGAACAAAATGTATGTCATTCATTATTAATGTATGACTCTGCAATTGAACCTTTTGGACGAGCCTTTTCCCTATGGATCGATTAAGTTTTTTCGAAAACCCTTGAATAGGATACATCCATCTATACTGGACCAGGTCAGCAACTAAAACCTTACAAGACAGGTGTACAGCTAAGTGAACCATTACATCAAAGAATGATAGTGGATACAAACTCTCCAATTTGCACAATATCACTGCAATGTCAGCTTTCATCATTATTAATGCAACAACTTTCAACGTTCTGTTGCAAATGTCCTTGAAAAACCCCATAATTATGTTAGAGCTCACAAACATCTCGAGTAAACTTTCCAAGCACCCCAACTAGCAACAAACGCTGCAAAAATACATGATGGTCATGATTTTTAAAGCTAGTTATCTTCCAATCATAGGCTCGCACACATCTTGACATGTTTGAAGCATAGCCATCAGGTAATTTGATTCTCATGAACCACTCAAAAAGAAATTCTCTCTCATAATTTGACAGTGTATACCAACCAAGGAGCATATAATATGACGACCTAATATCTTACAAATGCAACTCCCTCTTTATCCCCAACTCCTTTAAATCTTTACGAAAATTAGTTATATCTTTCGTCTTCCCTGCTATTGACATCAGAGTACCTAATATATTCTCACATATATTTTTCTCAATATGTATAACATCTAGATTATGGCGCAGTGTCAAGGTAGAACAATATGACAACTCAAAGAATATGTTTTTTTTTTCCAATTCAACTCCACTGCTTGTCATTTCCTCTTTCGAGCTCTTGCATTCTTGACAAATCTGTTTTCTGAAACATCCATCAATTGCGTGATAATATCTAGCCCAGACAACTCTGGCGGTGATGACCTGCGCTCAAGCTTTCCATCAAATATCGCTTTATTTAAATGTCATCTATCATCATGGGGTAAATATTGACGATGTCACATGTAACATAATTTTCTACCATTTGTCAATCATTGAGATTGAACATCTTTATTATATATAGGACAAGCCATTTTATTTTTTGTGCTCCACTCAGACAAGTTTCAATATGCTGGAAAATCATTTATTATCCACAACACTACAACATGCATCTTGAACTCCCTTGATGAGGCCGAATCATATGTACTGACACCATGATCTCACAACTTTTTCAACTCTGCAATCAGTGGCTGAAGATATACGTCTATTTCATTCCCTAGTGATCTTGGTCATGATATAAGTAGAGTCATCATAAAGTATGGATCCTTTATGCACTTCCAAGGTGGCAAATAATGGGGCATTAATATGACTGGCCAAGTACTATAAGAAGTGCTCATGATGCTAAATGGATTAAAACTACCTGTTGCTAACCCAAGACATACATTTTGAGGTTCTTTGGCAAACCATGGGTACGCAGTATCAAGTTTTTTCCATTCTAAAGAATCTGCAGCATGCGAAAAAAAGTTTTCATTTCTAACTCTTTCTGTGTGATGCTAATACATATCTTTCGCAATCAAGCAGGACATAAACAATCTTTGAAGTCTAGGAATCAACAAAAAATGTCTTAACACTTTTTGGGGTACATTACGCTTATCGAATGTTCATCTTGATTTATAACACACTGGGCATTCATTACATTATGCATACTGCTGCCAGAAGAGAATACAGTCATTCTTACATGTGTGAATGGTATTATAATTGAATCCTAACTCTCGCTTCAATTGCTTCACTTCATAAAAATTATGGGGTAATACGATATCCATTGGAAGAGCCTCTTTATATAAATCGAGCAACATGTAAATGACCTTCACAGAAATATGACATAGAGACTTAATAAGAAGCAACCTCACTGTGAAAGACAACTTACCATGACGCCATGATGAGTGCACCCCTCATATAGTTTTCGCTGTGCATCTTTCCACAATCTTCCAAATTCTGCGCTAGACTCAGATGACGAGTGCACCCCTTCTACATCCCTCACCCCAAACATTCCAGCACCAAGATCACCTAACATCTCCGCCATATCCTCTCAATTATCATTACTATCAACAGATACACCAACATTTATCTCATTTACGTTGATGTCATTGTCTTCCACGATTTGATTTGCCTAGGTGCCAAATCTAATTCCATTCGAAAATGGTTTGCCAAGTAACTCCTACGGTGAGTATATATGGTCGATTTCGTTGACATATAAATGCCCTTCCACTGTCACCAAATTATAAGAACTAAAGTTCTTGCACTTCTTGCACGGACATCTTATAAAATCTCGAGAGCACCCCCATGAGCAAATTCTATAAACAACTTCACCCCTTGTGCATATTCATTTTAGTCTCTACCAAGTCTATCACCTAGTAGCATCCAACTCTTATCCATTGTATTTCTATTACTCGACTACCGTTACAAAAAAAACTCAAAGTCAAATCAAAGTAACAGACAAAATTATGGGTCTTTCCATATTCACTGCTTGTAAGGTACATTCGAGACACTATCATTTATATCGCATATATACTCATTCCAAAACTCTCATGTCAGTCGAAATTTCGACAGCATTTCTCTACAATTCTCCAAGTGTACTAATAGCATAAAGTGCTCAGCCCTATCCATAAGTGAGACACTTTCGGATCACACACCCGAAGAATGCAAGGAAACACTGAACCAAATTCTCAAAAATAACCTAAGAGTTTAGACTGAATATATCTATCATATAGATGATAGAATTCCAAACTGTTTACTTTAGACAATTCAAGAGTTGTACCCAAACATTTTTCACGAACAATAGGATACAACTCTTGAATGAGTCTAAGGTTCAATTAGACAAGAACTCAATCATGCAAACACAATAACAAAAATACTCCATAAAAACTTATACGATATTAGGTAAGTTTGTTTCTATTTAAAAAGTTTTAGGTAAATTCATATTATTTCAATTAGGTAATTTATGGAAATAACACTAATATTTTATTTCAGTTAAAATCTAATAGGAAAATTCGTAGTTGGTTTCTATTTAAATTAGGGTAATCACAATACAAATAACTTAACAAATAAATCTACAAAAACATATAAGTTGAAATGTCCTATTTGGATAAAAGAAAATATACAAATCTCACTAGATTTGCACACTATCAACACAAAAACCTTTCAAATGAAAAACACACTCCCTCTCTAGAATGAAATCTCTCTCTCTCTCTCTACCTCTCACTCTCACTAAGATTGAAACACACACTAAGAGGCAAAAATCTTTCCCCCAACTCTGTTCGAGGCCCACGAAAACCCTTGTGTAATTTTGAAGTCAAAGGAAGTCTGGGCGATTTAAGTTTAATGTTCCCGTTTGAATGAGAAATCTTAAGAATGGCACCATATTCCGCGCACTTAATTTCAACAAAGAACAATTCGAATGAGTTATACTCTGTTCGAACAAATTGAAAAGAATATACCTCAGCATATTCCTTAAACTTTGGTTTGCGTATGTGACATCGCCTATTCAATTTCGTTCGAATGTCGTAAAATTGCATTCGAATTGGGATAGATTCCATGGATTTGGCGGTAATTTTCCCACCAAAAATGTGCCAAATCATTTTCATTCGAATACACTTATCATGCAATAGAGTCTCTCTTCAAACACATTACCAAACTATTCGAATATGATAATATTCCATTTCAATGGAATATTTTCCTTCCAATAAATAACTTGTGCACCTGTATGCACTATATACGATATTATATTTTTGCTAGTATACTACTAACAGTATAGTATAATATTAGCAGTAGTATAATATGACTAGTAATAATTTCGAGATAAATTATTATAACTAGTACTATTATATTATAGTATAATGGACATTAGTATCATATAATTGGTTAGTGTAAGTGTTATAACACATTATGAGTGTTAGTATATAACTAATACTATACTATACTATACTATACTATAACTAGTATAATATGACTAGTACTAATTATAATATAATATTATAACTAGTGCTATAGTACTATAATATAACTAGTATTTTAATTACTATAGTATGATAACACTAGTATAAGCACTAGCTAGTAACATATAAGTTGACATCTTATAATTGGTAAGTAGAACAACTCAATTAATTTGACAAGAATAAAATAACTATATACTATATATATAGTTACATAGTACATAGTTAGATAGTATACTATATAGTAGTATATAGTATTGTATATAGTTACATAGTAGTATATAATGTAGTATGTAGTATATTATATATTTGTTTGATGGTAATATACTATATAGTATAGTACATAGTAGTATGTAGTAGTTTAGTATATAGTACTAGTAGTATATAGTAGTATAATATATAGTTAAATATTATACTATATATATAGTAGACTAATATATATATATATATATGTTTAATGGTAGTATAGTATATAGTAGTTTATAGTAGTATAGTATATAGTTAAGTACTATATTATATAGTATACTTATATAGGCATTCAAACCGAGTACAGGTTTGTTCGAACGGACTGGGATCCTCAACACAAATGAATCATTATATTTTATTCTAGAAGTTTCACGAATCTATGTGTTCAAACGGGATCATACATAGTTTGAACAACTAAATTCTCTGTTCGAACATCCAAATTTATGTTCAAACAAGTCAATTAAAACATATATCTCATTCGAACAGGAAAACATGCATTCGAACGTGACTACTTGATACAAAATACCCAGTTCAAATGTCGAACCATTCACACAAACCGTCGTTCAAAGCCCATTCTCCGTCTTATGCCACCAACTCCGCCATATATCAACCATTTGCTGCCGTCTAAGAGGTATGGCCCATCACACAACGTCTCTATGTGCTTAAAATTTGGATAAAACGAGTTGAAATAGGGTCGGATTTCAAATCCAATCCGACTCCTTTTTTATGTTTTCCGGCCGTCATACATGGCATTTGGCCATAGAATTGGAGTGAAGTTTAGGCTTCACTCCATGTTAATTTTTTTGCTTAAAACCAACAATTATTGATGAATAGTTGGTTTCCACATTCGGTTATGAGTCGACTTAGCCATGGATCTTCATGGATGATCTCGTTCAAATGACTTCAAAGCTGTTCGAATGAGAATTTTCCAAATAGACATTTTTGTCTTCGGTCGTGAAACAACATGTTTGAATGTTAAAAATTGAGCTAACGAATCGTTCGAATAGTTTTTGCTCTCCATTCAAACGGAACATTTGTGTTGTTTGAACTACATATTTATCCGCTCAAATCCGTATTAACCGTTCGAACAAGTCCCGATTTTGTTCGAATGGGTATAAACCATTCAAACATCGATCGATATTGTTCGAATGGTATTATTTGGCGTTCGAATTAAATACCTGGTAGTTCCAATGAAGAAGTTCATGTTCGAATGTGGTAGTTTCTATTCGAACATCACAATATATAATATAATTAGAACTTTCCATTTTATTTATATTCATTGTGTATTTATTTTATGAACAATGAACTAAATGACATACATTGTAAGAAAACATGGGAGAGAGGGCCAACCTAGCGGTGAAGCTAGTGATCAAACTAGGAGGCCGATATTGGTAAAGCGGGAGATCATTATAGAAGACTTCTGTGATTTTTTCTGGGATGGACAAATCCTGTTTTCTGTTATTAGCGATAGAGGATGGGGCTCAATTTGTCAGTAGAGGGGGTGGTCTATCATGACATGGTTAGTGAGTTGTATCAGGCCATGGGTAAGATAAAGGCTAACGAGGAGTTCTTCTCGTTTGTTATTCGGGGAGTGAGTATTACTACCTCAGCAAACATTATCGCTGACTTTCTTGGGATCCCCTGTGAGCTTGGTGCATACCTTGCACAACAACTGGCTGCAGGGACAGATGGTGAAGATGCCATCGAGGATGAGGCTCCAGCAAATGACGATCCCACACTCGATGAGATTTGTTAATTTATGCATGACGATTCGGTTCCTCCATATGATGGCAGCAAGGTGATCAAACATGTTGATTATATTGCATTTTTGTGAATGTTGAATTTGATTGTATCCTATAATATTGATCCGAGGAAACACAAGACTAACTTTAGCATTGAATGAGCTCAATTTATGTTACGGATAGCACGAGGAGAGTCAATTGATCTGCCTTTATACTTCTCCATCTGTATCCGATCTATAGTATTCAAGTGGAGGTAGTCTACCATATGCATTAATAATCTCTAACCTCCTAGTCCAATTGGGGGTTGTGTGCTAATGACAGAGCGAAGACAATTGCAGATCAGGTCCCTTAACAAGATCAGTTTTAGCAAGAGCGAGAGCCACTTGTGGAAGGCTCGCATTAATGTTCCAGCGGCACAAGACAGTGGCACAGAGCGTGATCCAGCTTCTACTGATGCCGATGTTGATAGACAGACTGCATGGGCTACTACCACGAATATGCGATCTCTGCTTGAGGAGTACCATACACTTTTGATCCAGGACATAGAGAGGATTATTGATCCCATCATGGTTCGACAGTAAGAGATTGAGGGATGGGTTACTATGATCTAGAAGGACCTAGATAGTCTTACACAACAATTTTGGTGAAGGCAACAAATCTCTAGTGGGTAATATGGCTATTCTTGGTCTATATATAGGCTTTATAACATTCAATCTCAAAATTAATAAAGAAATTTATTTTTTGTTCTCTTAATTTTTATGTTCATTTATGCATTGTGATGGATTTGCGGAACATTAATAGATTTTTTTATTAATTTAATCAACTTTAAATGAGTTCATTAATAATTTTTTTACTTAAGACTTGTGCAAAAAGTTGAAAATCATACTCCAAATCTAACTCTACTTAGACTCCATACAGTCGAAGTCGGAGTCGGATTTTTTTTTAGTTTTCTAGTTGGAGTCGAAGTTGGCAGTATTGTTAATTGACCAACTATGAATCCAAATCCGCTTTGACTCGCACCATTGGAGTCAAAGCCAGATATTTTTTTTTTTTTTAATTTTCTAGTCAGAGTCGGAGGTGTTGTCTAACTGACCCCAACTCTGACATTATCCCATGACTCTGCTTCGATCTGACTCTAACTTTATCCTCCGACTTCAACTCTAACTCTGATATTGTACATATGCTATAAAAATATGTATTATCTATATATTGATCATATTTATTAGTATAGTTATATAACTAGAACTTATATAGTAAAATTCAATACTATACTAGTATGAACTAATTATTATAAAATAATATACTTATACTATAATATAAATAGACTAATAACTTAATATATGTAAACATCACAGTATTACTACCATACTAATGTAAAATAACATGTGATTAGACACTATAATATAAGTGTAGTATAGAAATAAATTATACACTAGTATATAAATAAGTCTAGTATAATAAGCTAATAATACATATTATTAATTCACTAAAGTATAATAACATGTAATTAGACACTATAAATAATTCTAATATAAAAATAAGTTATAAATAAGTTATATACTAGTATAAAATAATAACATGTAATTAGATACTATAGTATAAGTCTAGCATAGAAATATATTTTTTGTTTTTTATATGAGAAATATGTTTATTTTTTATTTTTTTATGTTTTTAGTAAACTTGAAATTTGAAAGCCAACAAAAAAAGTAATCTATTATATATAAATTTTTGTTTAAATTTGACTAAATATGAAGCTAAAAGAAAAGTCTAAATCCGATTCCATTCCGATAAGTTAGAGCTGAAGTTGGATCAGAGCTTACGAAAGTCGAAATTGAAATTGGAATCCGTATTCAAATTCCGATAAAGTAGTTATCAAATTGAAAAATACTATATACAACCGGGAGAGGGAATCGCGGGGGAACCGTTGCCCATGTGGAAAATGAAATGGCCCCTCCCTACAAACATAGATGGGTTTTGCCCTGAAACCACACAAAACCACATAAAATTGACTCGAAATTTTGCCCTGAAACCACATGAAACATGAACGGGCTTTCAAGAAATCTTGAAACACGTTGAAAAAGAACAAGATCCAAACCCAAACACAATGCATTCAAGTCTCTTAAAAGATAAAAATAGTAAAAAATTTCGTGCAATACAAACCTGTTAATGACAACAATCTAGAGGCCGAGTCTAAAAATGGTGGGAAAAAATGACAGGGAAGGCAGAGACCAAGATTTCGAGGTTGGTAAAAAAGTAGATGTGGTGTCATTGTTCATTGTTCAGCAGCGCCTCGTCCATACCCTTTTCTTTTCTCTGGCTCAACATGTCCAAAATTCTTCTTTGTCTACACCAAGACCCTAACATCACTCGCATGACTCACAGGTTAATGGTCACTCTCCCAGACCTCTTGACCAACTCTTTCATTCCCCCGATCTGTATTTACCTTCGCACTCAGAGCGTCACGCACCCTCTCAGAGAGAGTTTTCTTTGTCTTGAAATTGAAGGAGACGAAAAGAGATATGAACCAGTTTTCTGTCTTTGCTTTCTCATCTGACATGGCAGCCAATTTCCTAGGGGTTGCCCACCCCGATTGCTTGTAGCAAAATTCTATCGAATTTAGGGAATACCGGCTCCAAGACTGTCGATGCTAATCCCAACTCCATATAAAGGAAAATTAGAAAAAAAAAATCACATCCTATTGAGTTTACATTGATTGGCCCCCAATAAAAATTGAGACTATCGGTGCTGATCCCAACTCCATATAAAGGAAAATTAGAAAAACAAAATCACATCTTTTTTTTTTTTTTTTTTAGAAATAAGAACTGACTTGTTTTCACTTCATCAAATTATTTTCACTACAAACCTTGTCTTTTTGAACTAAATGGTTTATATGCTCAGGAACTTCTTCTATCCAACACCTTTCTTCATTTAACTTGAAAGCCAATTTTGCAAGATGGTGTGCCAACTTGTTCCCTTCCCTGTACATAAACTTCAAATCCCAGTGCTTCTTGTTCTTCCACCTGTGCTTTATATCTTCCAAAAGTTGTCCCTTCCACAATTCATCTTCACTTTCAGCTTTGACAGCATCTATTAGCTCCTTTGCATCCCCCTCAATTATCACATCCTGGATATCCATTTCAGAACAAAGATCCATTGTTCTCCAAAGGGCATTAAACTCTGCAATGAAAGGGGAATCTACAGACCCTCTTGAACCACACAGTGATGCTACTACCTCCCACTTGCTATCCCTGACCACAATACCCATCCCCATCTTCTGTTGTTCCTTATTAATAGCCCCATCGAAATTGGCTTTAAACTATTTCCCTTCAGGTCTCTTCCAACTCTCCCCCTAACACCCACTGTAGTCTGTTTCAAACTTTTCCCCCTTATCTAGTTTGCACTACGAAACTCTTCAAGCCCCCCAATTGCTAATTGTACAACTCTACCAGGGCTAGTAAATTTGTTTTCAAACACAAAATTATTCCTTCTATGCCATATACTCTTCATTATCATCACTATTTATTCTAACTTTTCTGTTTGTATCTTTTTACACATTTCTATCCACAAATGTATAAAGTCCCCACCACCTATTGGCCACTTATAAACAGGGCTTTTAATCTCCCCCCATACATCCATTGTTGCATGGCAGTTCCATAAAACATGTTCTATGGTTTACATTCATTAGCCCCTAATAAAAATTGAGTCGTGTTACACTTATCAAAGGTAGCCTGACAAATATTTTCGAGAAGGTTATTTGGCTTTTATTTATTTTATACATATATTTTTATACCCTGAAATATTGAAAACAAAATTACATCATCATTAAAAAAATACTTATTTAATTATTATGAAAAAAAAAAGGGGGACAAACCCTCGATGGGTTTAGTATTTTCCATAAAAAATCATGGTTCCGTGCTTGCTAGTAGAAGATCTTTTGGTGAAATGATTTGAGGCAAGAAATCTTTTTGCATGGATCCACCCGCAGTAGACGACATCCATGCTACCGATCGAGTCATCCACGTTGTTTATCCAAAGGGATGGTAATTTGAATTGCATGCCATCAACTCATCCAAGGCCCAGCTTTGTCTTGGTGTTCTGTCATTATCATCAGGTTCCACCTGCCGTATCTTCCCCTTTTCGCTGGCAAGCATGGAATCTGCAAACGCTACAAGAAAGAGTAGCGTTTTGAATGATTTCACATCACCTGTATCCTCTACCCTTTTTGTTTTGGAAAATGATGTAAGGATAATATTTTTCACAATATTTTATATAATTCTATTTTAAATAAAGAGCATTTTTATCTTATAAAAAGAACATTATTTTATAAAAATATCTTTATTTTATAATATTATTATGAAATATATTATAAAAATATATTACGTGTATTTTTAATACATTCATTAATATATGCTTTTAAAAGAAGGATAAAGAAAATTTAAAAGAAGGTTTGGTTGGTGATAGAGGTGAGAATTAAGAAGGGTAGTTGTAGGGGGTACCATATTAATGAACAAATCTTATCAGTACCTGTCACCCGTACCTGGACGGATCCGTCTTGTTCGTTCCGAAGGTGTATGAACAAATCTTAGTGCTGGTCGAACTCCTACTCAATTTCAGCGTCCTAGCTAACTTTACACCATTTCCTCCCT
The DNA here is from genome assembly GCF_001411555.2 of Juglans regia. Lineage (NCBI taxonomy): Eukaryota > Viridiplantae > Streptophyta > Magnoliopsida > Fagales > Juglandaceae > Juglans > Juglans regia. The sequence goes on from NC_049910.1 coordinate 29,437,670, forward strand.
CCACAATACATTGGTACTCTCTCTCTCTCTCTCTCTTTCTCTCTCTCGTTTTAGGACATTTTCACAAAGAGATCTGCATGTGGGTTCAAACTTTGTTAACTTCTATGTATAATCTCGGCAAGCATTCACTTCATCTGGAAACTTTGCATATTACATATTTGATATGGCTAATCCGGTCCATCCCCATGTCAAGGGTAATTTGCTCTGTAAAAGGGCATAAGGTTTTGCCGAGTGAAAAGTGATACATTCATGATCAGAAATCTAATACCAAAATAATGACATGTAGATCGAGTAAATCATCACGAGTCGGCCTTGAGGTTTTCCACTTTGACTATATTGAAAGAAGAATTCGCAAGGCTTTCCATATGCAAAACATTAGGTTGGAATGGACTAACTGCATGAGATAGTTGTGGACTAGATGATAACTTTGAAAAGTGACTGAGTTATACCATAGATTTGGACATTTGCAAGGTTAATAGGGCTTTGGTTCGACCTTAATTTGATCCATTAGTTTTATTGTTTGTGTCATGTCCTTGTGATGCTTGGGAATGAAATGAGAATTATGTGAGTAGTAGTAAGATGTTTTGTTAATAGTAATGAGATAGACGTTTGAGTTAAGTATTTATTGGATTTTGAAAAAGTAGAGAAAAAAAAGTTAAATATAAAATATTATAAAGTTAAAATATTATTATATTATTATTTTTGTTTTAAGATTTGAAAAAATTGAATTGTTTTGTGTTTGGGAAAGTTGTAATAATCGATTAGTTTGAAATGTAATTTTAAGAGGTGTGATCACCAAACGATGTATTCCTTGGAATGACACACTTTCCATGGTGATGGTTCCTATGGGAGATGATGGTTAAGGAAATGTCAAGAGACAACTTTTTTATTTAGTCGAAAGGTTGTGCATGACTTGTGAAGTGTTAAAAGACAGAACCTTTTGATTTAGTCAAAAGGTTGTGTCACTTCTTAAGGTTGTCTCATTTGTCAACCGGTGTATGCTGGCTTATAAATAGGAGTCATTGTTGCATAAATTCATTCACTCAATTCTATTTGCACATCACCAACTTACGGGATAAATATCCTCATGGGAGTGTCACCATATTGTCAAATCTCATTTTCTATTTGTTCTTCATAATTCTACATGAAAAAGTTTGTGTTTAAATGATGTTTGAGAAGAAAATGAAATAAGATGAGATGAAATAAAATAAAAATTATTTCCAAACATGCCATAAAACTCCTTTAATAAATTGTTGACGTGGGGTTGACTCGAAAACACCTATTTTAACCTATTTTGATTTTTGTAATGTGAAGGGGTTAAATCAATCCAGATTATTGACTCGAGTCATATCTTATAAGCATAAATTGTTGCCAATCATGTACAGTTATATTAAGATTATTGACAAAATCAATAATAATAACTAATAAATATAAACTTACTTTTCATTTCACATCTACATTTAAATAATATTAAAATCTGATTCATTTTACTGCAATACTTTTCATTTTAGAGATATGATATACATCAGCCTACACTCTCCACACACCATGATTTCAATTTTTTTTTTTTTTAACTCAATACACTAAGTGTGTTGAGGCTGATGTAAACAGTAGGCTGATGTAAATATTTTTCCTTCATTTTATGTTTGGTTGTTGAACCAAACTCAACTAATCTTAAACCAATCATTGATGAAACCCTCCACTTTTTTAATTTCCTATAAAAAAGTTAAACTCATATCAACATACTTCATATATTTCAACCTAAAAAGTTAAACCCATATCAACCTTAAAAAGTTAAACTCATCTCAATAAAACCCACAAAATATTACTGCTCACAACTCAACTCAACTCATCTCATCTCAACATCAAACACACAGCAGTACAAGGGTACTTTTCAAGTTTTAAGGTTAGATTGGTAGAAACATAATTTTAGTTTACGAGTTGTTCAGGTTAAATAGCAAATTGACCTATATTATATTGTCCCATTTATTAATTGCAGCCAATCGAGTTAGCATGATCCAACCCGAACCCAAAAGTCCTAAATCCTAATATTTTTTTATAAAATTTCAGAGACCTCTATCGAAGTAATGGAGCAATATACAGAAGAATTACTTTCAAAGGGTTTATTGCAGAGTGAAGATTTGTACCGGGTACCTACCATTCTCCTAATTATATAATCTTCTTGGTCTGCTTTTGTTGTTTAAAATTATCATCTCATTCCTCAATGATATCACAGTATATCTTGGAGACGAGTGTGTACCCACGTGAACCAGAACCTCTCAAGGAGCTAAGGCATGTCACTGCTGGCCACCCTCGGTAATTGTTCTCGTTTCTATCTAACTTGGTGCTACTTCTTTCTCCTTGCTGACCCCTCAGAGCAATTGATCTAATATTCCCTTGATAAAGAAAAACCAAAAATGATGAGAGAATTAGGAGTACTTCATACTCCTGATAAGATGATTTCAATTATAAACTGCTTGCCTTGTAAAATAAATGTGATTGCAATTCGAAAAGGGTGATCATAGTTTGAGAGTGCAAAATAAATGTGCTCGATCGCCGGTTTAGTCATACTTGTGCTTGAATTCTTCACTGATTAGGTGTGATGAGTCTCATCGATCAATGTAAGAATTAGGAATTCATTGTCCAACTTGTCCTAAAATGAGTATTATGGCAAAAAACAAGAAGAAAACGAGGGGAAATTTATTCAATACTCACATATGGTGCCTCCACAGGCTGACATCCGATCCAACAGTCATACTTGTTTAAAGCATCAAATCATCAATTGGCCTTTTCTTCATCTCTCATAATCCATAAAGATTATTCGATTGTCATTTTCTAGTGCTAGGTTTGCTACTTCACCAGATGCAGGTCAATTGGTGGCTATGCTGTTAAAGTTGGTGAATGCAAAAAAGACTATTGAAGTTGGAGTTTTCACAGGATACTCTCTTCTCCTGACTGCTCTTACAATTCCAGAGGATGGCAAGGTTTGAATTTATCATTTTCAGTATCTTTTACTAAACTATCAAGGTACTTACAATTTGCAGTATTTTTACAGATCATAGCCATAGATGTAAATCGGGAGACATTTGAAATTGGATTGCCAATTATTAAGAAAGCTGGTGTTGCAGATAAAATTGATTTCATCGAGTCCGAGGCTGTACCAGCTCTTGATCAACTATTACAAAATGTGAGCATGAGCTTCTTTCTTCATCTTCTTCTTTCTTGCATTTTTTAACATGGAACCTCGTCAAGACATGGTTCTTCAGATCCATTCTTTGGGATGAGATCCTTTTTTCAGTTTAGACCCCGTTTGAATACAAAAATGGTTTTATCTCATCTCATCTCATCATTACAAGTTTTTCAAATTCTCACACAAAATATAATAAATAATTCAACTTTTTCAAATCCTAAAACAATAATAATATTAAAAAATAATATTCTACCAATATTTTATTTAATTTTTAACTTTTATCTAAAACCATCTCATTTCATCTCACTATCTAAACGGGATTTAATCTTCTTTTGTGCTTGTTGGTTTACTTCCCACAGTAAGTTCTTCACTATCATAGTTTTCCCTATTTTGGGGGGATTTGGTATTGCAGCCTGAGAATGAAGGGACTTTCGACTTTGCTTTTGTTGATGCGGACAAGGGTAATAATTGGAACTACCATGAGAGAATGATGAAACTACTGAAAGTGGGTGGGGTGGCTGTCTACGATAACACACTCTGGTTAGGAACAGTTATAATGTCTGATGAGTTGACTCCAGAGCACTTGAAACTGGGGAAGCAGCCGATAATTGAGTTCAACAAATTAGTGGCAGCTGATCCTCGTGTCCAAATGTCACATGCTTCCGTAGGTGATGGCATGGCAATCTGCACTCGTCTCTACTGAACTTTTTCTCCAAACCTCTCTGCATTTTTACTTGTAAGCATTTACTTATCATGAAGAACTGTTTTGTGGTTAAGAAACCAGAATAAGCAGAGGTTTTAATAAAACAGATGGGTTCACCCATTTCTGTGTTTAGCATTGCTAATGTCAAAGCCAGTTTTATTGTCAAAATAACTAAAAATTAGTCATATTTCTTATTTGGGGTCTAAATTACATGATTTTTCAACAGCAGACCCCACTAAATTCAAGGAAGTACAGGATATCAGTTGGTAATTGTTGAACTTAAAATTCTTTTCTTTCCTTTTTTTTTTTTTCAACCAATTTGCTATAGGAATCTATTGTACCAGACGCCACATCTCTCTTTGGGAAAATGATATTGTTCCATATTATAGGACCAGGTCTTTGCGTGGATCCAATTTGATCATGCTTTATGACAGTTTAGTAACTGAATCACCAGTAAATTAAGAAAGAAAGGAACATGTTTGTGTTCATCATCTCATTAATCGGTACATACAAAATTGCAATGAAGTAAGAAGCCGGCATGACAAATTCTTGCTGGTGTAGGCAAGCTGCGATCATATTGGAGCAACTCTTTCCATTTTCATCGAAGCGACGAGGTTGGAGTCTAATGAAAATAACCCAGGACCTGTCCGCCCACATTCCTTTTAATGGCCTCTTCATGATCCAAAACGCCATCTGGAGTCGTGATCACAACATAACCCCACTGCACACACACAGAGAGAGAGAGAGAAGACAATGAAACGAGTTTGAAGAAAGTAAAATTTCATCCTTTGGCAAAGAAGATCTATTAAACAAAACATATAGACAGCCCTTCTTCCACAAACCTTTTGCAAGCTATAACAGTCAAATGATAACAAAAAATAAAATCAGGTTCTTGGATATCAATGTTAACGAACCTGATGTGTTGGAAGCATACGCAATCTGTAACCTTCAAGATCCCTCGCCTTGATATCCTGCCTGTAAGTGAGAGCTCGGCAATCCTTAATCCTGCCTTGTAGTTCAACTGTTATCCTCCCCACTCTATGTGGATCGTAAACCTGAAAATTCTTTATGTACCCTGCAAGTAATTGTACAACTTAAAGAAACTGGATAGGCCCATAAAAAACAAACTAGTCATTCTATAACATGCAAAAGATAAACCAATAGGCTAAAAAAATGGAGGAACAGGAATAATTTGTAGTTCTTCAGCAAACTTCGAGGAGAAAAATGAAAATCTATAGCAACTGCTCTGAACCATGCGTGGTAAAGGTTCACTTATCTAGTGTAAGATGGTTCGGCTCAAAAATTTCCCAAGTGTCCCAACCCGCCCTTAGCAGCTAGAGATGCTGTTTGACATATACGCCCAACAGAGATTTGTGCACATGAGAGAAAATTATATGTAGAAATCATATGTTGAGACCCTTGGGACAACCAGAAATCTACAAATTATAAAAATAACATCTTGGGAAGAAAATCACCCACCTTTATCAAAAATAGACAATTAAAAGTTTGACCTTCAAAGAAACAACTCCTGGTATCTTCCCCTTTTATATCCTTGCAAAGCTAGCACTGATGCCCAAATTGTAGAATACAATGAGAAGTACAAACTTTGGAATTGCACTATGCCACTTACCCTGACCCAAGATGTTTCATGAATTCTATTATAGTTACAGACTATTTTTTTTTATAAGTAGTTACAGACTCTTAACCATTCGTCCATAATTTAATTTGTTTATTTATTGAGTTTCTGCTAAGCTAGAGTCTCTAATTTCCAGAAAAGCTTCCAGAGATTTCTAAAGACTGAATGCCTACCTTGGCACTTTATACAAACCACTTCAATGTCCCCTCCGTCAAAGATATTGAAAATAATGACGAAAGTCATGAGTTCAGAAAAATTATAACAATTCAAGTGGAAGCTTAGTTTAGATCCATTTCAGTAAAGATAATTTCAAGATCAATGGAAACATAGTTCCTAAACCTTACATGCTTGGCTCAAGGAACAACAACAACAGTTCGGTATAAAATAAACAGTAAACACTGTGTTAATTATCTTTACTGAAATGGATCTAAACTAAAGAAAGGATATGCTATGATTCCCATTCAACCACCGGATAGGGAAAAAAAAGACTGAAGTTGCATCGATGGTCAACAAAAATTTTTTTTATCAGTTTTTTTTTTTTTTCTTTTTGATACCAAAACTCAACCATTTTGTCAAAGTAGAGAATTGATACCATATCAGCCCTTTAAACAGAGTCCAGGCAATTTTTTCCCAAAAAACTAATGAATCCATGAATTAGAACCATATAAAGCAAAAAAACAAGACCCAGATCGGCAATAAAAGTATAAAGCTATAGCTTTACCTCGATCTTTCATGATATTGAGAAAAGAAGACATGACTGTGGAGATGGGCTTCAATTCCACTGATGCTTTTCCTCTCCGCTCTGCATTCACCATTGCTCTCAAAGCTTCATTCAATATCCTCCTCCCCATTTCCTTTTGTGCTTCGTGAACCCTAAACCCCAATGTCGGCAGGCACATTGCATTCAGTGAATATGGATTTACAAAGCAGTGAAATTTTGGATATTTCATTGAATATCAGAGTCATTTACTATTCTCAGCATGTGCTTTTAGAAGATTAAGACTACCTACTTCAAACCCAAATATTTAAAGCTTGACTAACTCTATTCTTTGAACTCTGTTCTGGGAGCTGCTACAGTTTAGATACTGAAATGGAATATTTCAGTACCAATCTGTAGTGGTGTACCTTTTCGGGATTACACAATACATATATACATATATATATATATAAAGTTTATCTTTTAATAAAATAAAAACAATAATTAAGAGCAAGCACATGCCCCCATCTTTGTTTACCTTGGTCCAAATAAGTACACAGCAATAATCAGATTTATGTAACACAAACAGGCCCCATTTTGATTCTCATTTAATCAGTTTTATGTAACACAAACTGATCTACAAAGGGCTGTGGGCAAGCTTATTAGATAGTGTACACAAGGCCCAACTCCCAGCTCCAAAAGCCCATGATCAAGATATCAAAGCCCATGATCAAGATGCAAACTGCCTCCACCTTACCAATACAAGTCGTCCAGACACATTGCATAAAAGAGAAAAGGGATGATTACATTTGTATCCCTTATTGTTTTATTTCATTTATTGTAAATACCTTTAGATAAATGAGCTGTATTCTATTTTTAGGAAAAGGCAATTCTGTTAGGTTGTTAGGGAAAACCATGTATAAGAGGACTTGCTGTACATTCCTTGATACACACATTTTACAGAAATAACAGAGCACTGAGAATATTCATTTACTTACACCTGCTGTGCACTTGCTCTCTGCACGTTAGTGCCTTCTTCTCCATTTTATTCATTTACTTACATGGTATTAGAGCCTGAGAGCACAATTTCATGGCCAAACTTTCTGAACACTCTGCCGATACTACCTCCCATCACTCTGATTCTCACTCAATTCACTCAAACCAAAATGCAAACACCTTTCATGCCAACAATATGGCTCGTTTCTTGAACCTCAGTGACCACGGCAACCCATTCCGCCTTGACAATGGCGATAACCCTGCCGTCATTCTTGTGACTGACCTGCTCACCGCAGACAACTACGCCACCTGGTCGCGCGCCATGCGTCGCGCTCTTCGTGCCAAAAATAAGGTGGGTTTCATCACCGGTGATATCCCACGACCCCACGACCCAGATGACCCCTTGCTTGCCCTTTGGGAACGTTGCAACGACATGGTCGTTTCCTGGATTCAAAATTCTATCAGTTCTTCCATTAAATCAAGTGTTGTGTTCGTTGATGATGCACGCGATATCTGGATTGATCTCCAGCACCGCTTCTCTCAACAGAATGGACCACGCATATTTCAACTCAAGAAGACTCTTGCTAGCCTCCTTCAAGAACAAGAATCTGTAAGTGTTTACTATAGTAAACTCAAAACATTATGGGATGAGCTGTCCATTTATGATCCTATTCCCGTTTGCAACTGTGGTACAATGTCAACTCTTCTGGATCGTTACCAACGTGACTGTGTTTTCCAATTCTTAATGGGTTTGCATGATAGTTATTCTAATGCCCGTGACCAGATCATGCTATTAGATCCCATACCTCCTGTTACTAAGGTTTTTTCACTGATACAACAGCAAGAAAGACAGCATCAACTTACCCACCATCCACCATCCCCTGATTCAATGGCCCTCGCCATTAAGAAGCCTCTTTACCCTAAAAAATTCTCACCCCAACCATGGCCTAACCAGAAAAGAGACCGACCATTTTGCACTCACTGCAAAATTACAGGCCATACACTTGAAACTTGCTTTAAAGCTGGCAATGCTGAAGCACCTCTGTGTGCTCACTGCCATTTGTTTGGTCACACAGCCGACAAATGCTACAAATTACATGGCTACCCTCAAGGCCACAAACTTTCCAACAAACCTTCCCACAATGCTGTTTTTTCTGCTCAATCCTCCATATCTCCTTTCCCACAGCATGAGGAAACCAGTGATGAAAAAGTGGGTTTCACTAAGGCACAATTTCAGCAACTAATAGCTTTGCTTCAACCAAAGGAGTCTTCCATTGCTACTCATCATTCGGCTAACCAGATTCAGTCCAAGTTACCTCTTACTTCCACCTTCTCTGGTATATCTTTTTCCCTCTCTACATACACACACAATGCACTACCATCCAACATTTTTCCTTGGATAATAGACACGGGTGCAACAGACCACATGGTCTGCTGCCCCTCCATGCTCACTTCTGCCACAACACTTGTTTCTCAATCTGTGAAATTACCCAATGGAACTGAAGTTCCTGTCTCACACATTGGTCATGTTCAGGTCACAGATTCCATATGCCTTACTGAGGTTTTATGCATTCCTTCCTTCACCTTTAATCTTCTTTCAGCAAAGAAACTTGCTACTTCTCACACTTGCTGCCTCATATTTTTTTCTGATTTCTGCTTTATCCAGGACCTTCTCTCTTGGACAACGATTGGGAAGGGTGAAGTAAGGGATGGCCTCTACCACTTGCTCCAAACTAAAGTCTCTCCTTCAAGTCTAGCCTCCACACTTTCACAGTTTTCCAACAACATTTCCACTGTTTCAGCATCTGTTTTAAACAATGTTGGTGTCCTTGACCTTTGGCACTGTCGCATAGGTCATCTATCTTCTTCTTGTCTTAGTTTAATTACTGATCCTATTGTAAAGAACAATACCTCTTCTCTTAATGGTAAGCCTTGCTACATTTGTCCAATGGCTAAAATGCGTCGTCTTCCTTTCCCTACTAGTCAACATAAAACATCCCATTCTTTTGAGATAATACATTGTGATTTATGGGGACCATGCTCAACAACCGCATATGATGGATCCAAATATTTTTTAACTATAGTAGATGACCTTACTAGATGTACATGGTTATACCTCCTTCAAAATAAATCTGAAACCAGAAAATGTATTGAAACCTTTTACAATCTTGTTCAAACTCAATTTAATCTTAAAATTAAAATTTTAAGAAGTGACAATGGGGGTGAATTTCAAATGACTGAATTTTTTAACACCAAGGACATCATTCACCAGAAAAGTTGTGTTGCCACCCCCCAACAAAATGGGATTGTAGAAAGAAAACATCAACACTTGTTAAATGTGGCTCGTGCATTGAAGTTTCAAGCCGGTCTTCCACTTGAATATTGGAATGACTGCGTTTTAACAGCCACTTATTTGATTAATAGAACACCTAGTCCACTTCTTCAAAACAAAACACCATATGAGCTTTTATTTAACTCTCCACCAACTTATGCTCATATGAAAATTTTTGGATCCCTATGTTTTGCTTCTACCCTTTCTCATGGTAGGAAGAAGTTTGATCCTCGTGGTCGCATATGCATTTTTCTTGGCTACCCATTCGGTATTAAGGGTTACAAACTCCTTGACCTTAAAACCAAAACTACCTTCATTTCTAGGGATGTTGTGTTTCATGAATCCATCTTCCCTTTCCATTCATTACCCTCACTCACTACTTCCACCACTGACCCTTCAAATCTGGTTTTCACCAAGCCTTTATCTGACTTTCTAGATTTTCCAGCTTCACATTCTACTTCTGACCTCACAGCACATGCAAATCCTGATGCTCCTTCATCTCCCATTTCACAATCTGATTTCCCCTCCCACCAAGACCCCCATATTCATACTTCCCCAATTTCAGTTTCCACTCCCACTCCTCTTCTTCGCAGGTCCACTAGACTACGGAAAGCACCTCAATACTTGCAAGATTTTCACTGCAAGCAGGCCTCCCTCCACGAGCCAGCCCAATCATTGTCCAATTCCTGCACAGACATAACTGGTACATCTCACCCTCTAGCTAAATATATATCTTATCAGAAATTTAGTCCTTCTTTTAGAACTTTTTCAACCTCCATTTCTACTATTTCTGAACCAGCCACTTATAAACAAGCAATAAAACACCCTGGTTGGTGCCAAGCTATGGAAGCTGAATTACATGCCTTAGAACAAAACCAAACTTGGCTTCTCACTGATTTACCCCCTGGAAAACAAGCCATTGATTGCAAGTATGTATACAAAATTAAGTTCAACTCTGACGGGTCAATTGAAAGGCTAAAAGCAAGACTTGTTGCCAAAGGTTTTACACAACTAGAAGGGATAGATTACACAGAAACCTTTTCTCCCGTTGCCAAATTGGTAACTGTCCGGGTTCTACTTTCTGTGGCAGCAATACAAGGCTGGTCCTTACATCAATTTGATGTCCACAATGCTTTTCTCCATGGTGATTTAGATGAGGAGATTTACATGAGAAAACCCCCGGGTTACACTAAAAGTGAACCTCATCAAGTTTGTAAACTTGTTAAAAGCCTTTATGGCCTTAAACAAGCTTCAAGGCAATGGCACTCCAAGTTTTCTTCTTCTCTTATTGCTTTTGGGTTCAAGCAATCTAGGGCAGACTATAGTCTCTTCACTAAAGCAGATGGTACCTCTTTTACTGCCTTATTAGTGTATGTTGATGATATTATTGTGGCTGGAAACTGTCCAACTTCCATTGCATCTTTGAAAAAATTTCTGCACACCCAATTTAAGATTAAAGATCTTGGTTACTTACGTTACTTTCTTGGTTTAGAAGTTGCACAATCCTCTAAAGGAATACATTTGTGTCAAAGAAAGTATGCATTAGACATACTTTCAGGTTCGGGTTCTCTTGGATGTAAGCCACTCAAACTGCCTCTTGAACAAAATTTTAAGCTGAGTAAAGATTCTGGGCAGCCTCTTTCAGACCCCACTCCATATCGTAGACTTGTTGGACGTTTATTATATCTCACAATCACAAGACCCGATATAAGCTTCACTGTCCAGCTTTTGAGCCAATTCATGGATCACCCCACAACTGCACACCTGTCCACAGCACACAAGCTCCTTCGATATCTCAAGACAGCTCCTGGTCAAGGAATATTATTGCCCTCCACATCTCAGTTACAACTTAGAGCATATTGTGATTCAGACTGGGCCTCATGCCCCAACACACGTCGATCCGTCACGGGTTATTGTATTTTTCTTGGAGACTCTCTTATTTCTTGGAAAACCAAGAAACAAACAGTGGTTTCCCGCTCTTCCGCTGAAGCTGAGTATCGTTCCATGGCTTCCACTTGTTCTGAAATTACTTGGATCAGATTTTTACTAACTGATTTGCAGGTCTCACATCCCCAGGGTGCCCTGCTCTATTGTGACAATCAAGCGGCTTTACACATCGCCGCCAATTCCGTATTTCACGAAAGAACAAAACATATAGAGCTGGATTGTCATCTCATCAGAGACAAGATTCAAGAGGGCAGTATCATTACCTCTCATGTTCCCTCACACGCTCAACTGGCAGACATCTTCACCAAAGCTTTACCAGCCCATGTCCTACAGCTGCACTTATCCAAGATGGGAGTAGTAAATCTCTACTCTCCATCTTGCGGGGGGCTATTAGATAGTGTACACAAGGCCCAACTCCCAGCTCCAAAAGCCCATGATCAAGATATCAAAGCCCATGATCAAGATGCAAACTGCCTCCACCTTACCAATACAAGTCGTCCAGACACATTGCATAAAAGAGAAAAGGGATGATTACATTTGTATCCCTTATTGTTTTATTTCATTTATTGTAAATACCTTTAGATAAATGAGCTGTATTCTATTTTTAGGAAAAGGCAATTCTGTTAGGTTGTTAGGGAAAACCATGTATAAGAGGACCTGCTGTACATTCCTTGATACACACATTTTACAGAAATAACAGAGCACATTTAATCCCAAAATTCCTTGATACACACATTTTACAGAAATAACAGAGCACATTTTAGGTTGTTAGGTTGTACATTCCTTGATACACATTTAATCCCAAAATTCGGAATTCATCACAAAGTCTAAAACCCATCACAACCGGATCAATACCAAAGTCAAACTACAGTGTTCATTAATCATTAGACTCCAAACATTGAGAGGAACAAATGGATTTCACCTTGTCTTAAAATTTGATGAGGAACGGAGAGGCGATGCTGAGATGCGGTGGTGGGCAGTGGAGCGGCCGAGTGGCCACGGGTGGCTGAGAAATTGCAACAACGGGCAATGTTAGCTGTAAACAGATGTACACATATATATGTATATGTATATACATAGAGAGAGATAGAGAGAGAGGGCTAACCTTGTATGATGCCTGACTGCGGGAGAAGCTGGCCGCTGTGGGGGTGGCGAGCTGCGGAGGAGCGGCGGTCGGGACTGAGGTTAGGGTTAAATACTTGGGACTTGGGAGTGTAAAATGAAGACTGCAAAACGAGTATCTGATAATGATACGCAATTACCTAATTGTAAGTTTTTTAGAGAAATTTACAAAGCTGCCACTGACTCACAGTGTAAATGCCAGATAAGAATTAAGATTGATGTTGGTTGTTATTAGTCAAGTTTGGATATTAAGATGGGATTAGAGGGTTTTAATTGAAAGTTAAATAAAATATTATTATATTATTATTATTTTAGAAATTGAAATAGTTGAATTGTTTATTATATTTTGTGTGAGAATTTGAAAAAATTATAATAATGAGATGAGATAAGATGAAATCGTTTCTGTTTCTAAATGGATAGTCTATGGTATTTGGTGAGAAAGGAACTCTAGCCTCCTGCCTCTTTCATGGTCGAGTTCTTGATGTTGCTAATGTTACAGCATCCTCAATGGATTAGCTAATGCTAAAGTATATTTTTTTTATAAATATAAGATAAATTTGACTTTTGACTATTCTATTCATTTAAGTTTTCATATTGGAATAACTATTTTTTCATTATATAACAATAAAATAACATAAGATGAATTTGACTTTGGTTATTCACATCAAATCTTCACATTAGATTATCTATTTATTCATTATATAGTATTGAGTAATTAATAATTTTAAAAATATTTAATTTTTTTAATTATTAATTTATTTAATTTTATCATATTTTACTATTCATAATATTATATATTAATTAGTAATCATATTCTAATTAAATTATGGGTTAAAAAAATTATGGAAATGGAGAAAGACATTGATAGAAAGAAATGAAGAGAAATAATTGATATAAAATGTATTTGATGAATGAACAGTTCCTTTTAAATTTAGAAATTATTTTAAAAGTGACTGTTATTTAGAATTTAACTATTTCATTACGATCACATTTTATGATTTAATAACTAAATTTTTAATAAATTTAACTTTTAACTAATCCTCTCAAAGGATGCTCTTATGAGATTTTATTTGATTAGGGCTAAAATGAATTTTCTTCATGGGCTCATTGCAGCTGAGATACCCGAAATTCAGCCGAAACATCTGGAATGATCCGAAACAGCTCCAAATTTGGGTCGAGATGGAACAGTATCAGCAGCTAATCGTGTATTTTTTTTTTTTTTTTTTTTTTTGAAATGAGCTAATCGTGTATTGGTTACTGGTATATATATGATACAGAAAATTTTACTGACACTTTTGAATAATCACACTTGGATTATTTTTTATATTTTTTAAAAGAAAATTTCAATGGTTGAAGAACCATGACACCTTATTATATTGGGATAAGAGTAGGATAAGGGTGTAATTTATAGAATTTTTCTATAGAAAAAAGTCGATCTGCCTCGTAGCGTTTTACGTGTCTTACTACCTCTTTGCTTGAACTTTAAGCATATTATATGTGACCGATAGAACTTGCTTCTTTTGTTGTAATTTCATGTTATTGGCAATTAACTTGTCAAGCCTAAACTTTGAAACTCAAAGTTAGATTTTGAATATACATATATATTATATATATATATATATATATAGTCTTGTTAAGTCAAGCAGTTTGATACACCTAATCGCGTACCGACACTAACATGACTTTTTTTATTGACAAGAAAAATAAAAGAAAGAAAATTTTGAGAGAATAAAAAGATTTTCTATTTCACGAAAATTATTTTAATCTCAATTCATACTGTTTCATTAAACGGATGTATTACATGTCAGCATCGATGCGCGGTTTGGTGCACAAACTCACTTGCAAGAAAACTTTTCCTATATATATATATATATGTCATCTCTCTCTCATTTCTTTTGAGTACAGGTTGGAGAGGGCTGGCCTCAATTGGCAGTTAGCAGCAAGATAATATGAAACTGCATTGGATGCTCAATGTCCATGTTATTTCCAACATGGTCATCCAACATATTTCAAATTCCAAGGGCATGAAACTATTAATATGCGCCAGAAACAGTCTATCCACCAATGTACTAGATGTTAGCACTGAACTAGAATATTGCCTCCTCGTCGTTTTCAAAAGGTGTCTAACATTAATGTCGTTGTAAGGGGTTAGAAAAAGGTTCATCAATCATAAGACACAACAAATAAAAGATCACGTGGACAATCTAGGCCCTCACATTCCAGCACTCCTATGCAATCTTTCACAACTTTGTATATTTACAGTAAAAGCTTCATCGAGTATTTGATAGCACCACCAAATCGGCCGTGCATGCCTTCCTGTATTCTCTCTCTACCTCTTTGGAAAACAAACTCCAACCCCACTACGGTTACCACTATTCCGTTTTAAATAGCTTTATAAGAATACATATAGCCTCGAAGCTTTCTTATTTCGTCTGATGACTCAGATAGCAGATAATCCACGTAGAGGCAGATTCCAGCTCCACTGCAATTCAAATGCACTAAAGTGTATTTCTCAATGAAGGTATTTTAATGGACAAAAATGCCAAGACAACATACCTAAGAGGTCCGAATGGAAGCCAGATAACATCCCACCGGAACTTTGGCAATCTACCACCCAAGAAAACACCAGATAAGTAAACAGGTCATTCCAACTCAACTTCTCAAAACAAGATGAGAAAAAACACGAGAACACACTTTCTTCAAAGAAAAAGGGGCAACTCACTAGGCCAAAAGAGCTCAAAGAGCAAAACAAGATGGCAACAATTTGTACTCGGCAACTAAGGATAATTGCATTTGTACCATGTATAAGAAGTTTGAACACAATGAATGCAGCTCAAAGTCCAGAAATGAAAAGTGAAAATTTAACTGATATTAGGTTGAATGAAGATTGAAAGATGCCCTGGTTAGAAAATGAAAGGCAACCAAGCAAAAGAAATAAAAGAGGACAGAAATCCAGAAATTTTATAGACATAATCCCCTATGCAAAATTTCATAATATTCTCTGGTTTGAGCTTTTGTCATCATATAATCCAACATTGGTAAGGGGAATAGAGAATGCATCAAAAAGGCATTCCGGAGAAGTTGACATACCTCAGCATGTAATATAACCAGAACACTGCCAGTATAATGCCAGCATAGCAGGAGTACCAAATCCATTGCCTGTGATATTTTGAGTTACGAAGCAGTCCTATGATAGCAAATGAACATGCTAAAACAGCTACCCAATCTGTTCAAATTAAAACCAGGGTTATATTGAAAAATAATTTGAAATGTAAAATGTGACATCGCAACAGTTGGTGTCAAAACTCCTCCCTATGAATGGAGAATAATAAAAATGCAGAAATTGAACTCAAATAGTATGTTGAGGAACACAAAACAAACTATTGTCTGTTCCCCACCAGAAATGAAGAGTTAGATTGATAACCAAGGTCGAGGAAGCTATCACAAGAACCATATAGGGGACAGAATTACACTAACAATTCCCTCCCCCCCCAAGAAAACCCGCAAAAACTAGCTGAAGACCTGAGGTCCACAATAAATAACATGTAATCAGACAAAAACAAATGCAAAAAGATGGCAATAAACACAGAAATGAACCTGCAGATATAACTATCCATGAGTCAACCTCCTCCATGAAGTAAGCATGATACCGCTGTTCATAAAAAACAAAAAAAAAAGGGTAACAAAATTCAATTGAAATGCCAGTTTTGAGAGGAAATATTCATTATGATGCGCTATGCAATAGTGTTCCCCTTGCTTGAACTTCGTGATACTCAATAGTCTCATGTACTGCCAAGAAGAAGAAGAAGAAGAAGGGGAGGAAGAGAAACAAACAAGTTCCGTATATCTACAAATTTTGATATAATAAATACATAGCATTCTCCAGCACTCTTATTAGATGATGTTCTTAGATTAACATACTTACTTTCCCTGATTCAGTAAAATATACCATGCTAGCTAACAGAATCAACGGCTTGGGAAGGATTATATAAAAATGTAATGCATACTAAGCAAAAATGCTTGGAATCATAGCAATATGAAACGACTTCGTACCAGTTCCCATGGAGATGAAGCCTGCTGGAAGATGGAGTACAAAAGAAATATGGCGAAACAAAAGAGAATTGCCGCGAACACACCCTACCATTAAATAAAACAAAAGCAAAAACAAAACAAGGTCGCAAATTGGAATCAAGCTATTAAATTTAAGAAAAAAAACTGAGCTAATTTTTTTGCTGGTGAAAAAAAGAATAAAATGATGCGAGATATACCCTCCACAAACGACTCTGTTGAGCTTGAGCCTTTTCAAATGTTCGAACCAACTCCTCCTGTTCTGCAATTTATTACATACCAAAAAATTGAAGCTTCCAGGAATTGAAATAATAATTATAGGTGGGATTTCGGAACCTTATGCAACGAGAATAATTTAGATACAGCTTATCATTTGGGTGCACAGAATTAGACCTGACGGCGACCCAGAAATCTCTCACTCAATTTTTGGAGTAAATCAAGATTCTCCAGATTCAAAAGTTGTACTTTCTTTTCTTTAGCCCGTTTCCTCCGTAACCAAACGGAAATTTACACAAAATTAACCAAAACGGAGAAGCACACAAAATAAATGAATAAAATACATATATATTTATATGGAGAGAGAGAGAGAGAGAGAGAGAGACCTTGGGTGTCCATGGCGGGAGAATCGTCAAGAGCAGGGAGAGAGAGGTTGTCATCATGAGACTTTCGCCATTTTCGGGTCAGCTTATTCATCGTCCTCTATCGCCAATGAACTCGTTCGCTCTCGCTCTCTAAGTTAGCACCGAAGCGAAATTGATGGGCTTCCCACTCACCTTCTCCCTCGTTTTAACATCTCATATATTTTATTTTTTTTATTTAATAATTAAAAAAATGAATATTAATGTATTAATATTTTTTTATATTTTATAATAAAAAAATTAAAATAATAAAAAAATAAGAAGGCCAATTTGACCTAGCGGTCACTTGGAGCGGTGCTACTCAGGCGGCAAAGTAGCACCGCTCTTATACTAAACCGCGCATTGACAAAAATGACTATCGTTTTTGGAGGTTATTTCCCGTTTAAAACTTGAACTAAACTGAGATCAATTTAGTCTAATTTTAAGCTGAGTCTAATATTAAAATACTCAACTTTCAAATCACTAAACTCATTTCAACTAAAAACCTCTTTATACGTGAAACCCACAACCTTGTTCAACTCAATACATCTTTACATGTAGGACTCATAATATTTTTCAACTTCTCATAAATATATTTAACATCATCTTAACATTCAAACACATCTAAAATCATCTTAGTTGGGCCCTATAAAACTCACTCTATCATCTCAACTCATTATTATTCATAAATAACTCAACTCATCTCAACTCAGCTAAAAAACGACTTGAACAACCCTATGAACTTCAACACTATTAAAGTTCCCTTAATCCCATAATTCAAGCTAAAAAAAAAAAACTCATAATTCGAATTTTTTTGTAATGTATTATACCCTTCATTAATATTTCTTATCACCACTGGAGAGGGTAAAAAGACCCAGTCCAAAAGGCCGAGATCCCACAATTCAAAGGAAGGCTCATCGATTTGGTAAAGTGAAGATTACAGCCTTTGGTGGGCTTGTCCCACCAAGTGAGAGGCCTGTTTGGCCGGGCCCAAGAATAATGAGGCACCGACAGAGGTGGCCAGGGATGACATACGCCGACCTATCAACTGTCTTGAATCATCATCAGCACGTGGATACTAGGAAGCATGCGAGAGAAGCTACAACCACCAATCACCTTGAAAAAGAAAGGTGGGCGCCACAAAGACAAGTCAAGGGGATGAAAACTCCTCAAGTTCCTAGAAAATGGCTGTTAGGAAGCATGTGGAAGAGGTAACCATGACTCATACATTGAAGAAAGAAAGGCAGGCGCCACTGTAGCAAGCTGAGAAGCAACCGAAGTGACAGTTGTGAAACAGCGGCTATAGGAATGTGTGAAAAAGAGGAGAGAGAGGGACTCGTCGGCACTGATTAAGAAGGTGCTAAAACGTGAGTCAAAACTCAACATTGTATAGAAGAGAAGATTCGCCCAAAACGCAGAGAAAACTCTAAATAATATTGATTAATAGTAATATTCAAAATTATTTTATAAAGCCCACAAGCTTAACTTAAATAGCTGCAAAATTCAAAATAATGAAGATTTTTCCAAAAATGAAATAATCTAAATTATTATATGAGAAATAAATATATAAATAAACCAGAATTGATGGGAACCAAAGTGAGTCCAGTCTTAAAGATCTTTTGCAAGTTCCAGATAGGTCAATCACAAGATCAAGAGCCAAGAGGATCAACGAAGCGATACAATCCACTTGGGACGACTCTAGCAAGAGCCCAACTTCTTTAATTCATTTAAAGGACATATTTTATTAGTTTAGAATAATTATATTTATTATGAGAAAGACTTAAAGGGGCACCTATTCAGGGGCAAGTTGGGAAAGTTATTATTTTTTATGAACTAACGTTTTTGGGAAGGCCTTGTATTTTGGCCAATGGCTTATTTGGAAAGTTACTTTTTAGGAACTAGGGTTTCAAGAGGTTACTATAACCGAGTTACTGTAGCGCCATACTGTAGACGCACTACTGTTCACTCAGGGGTATTTTTGGAAGATAGGGCATTATTTTGGCTAGGGTTTTCATTAGGGTTTAGTTTAAATACTCTTTATTGCCTCATGTTAAGAAGTTTATGAAATTTGATGAATTTATTCATTGTGAGTTGGAGTTTTACTACTCTTGTTCTTAATTGAACTTTTGAACCTATCAAAAGTAAATCACAACCTTTGTGGCGTTCCTCCTTTATAATCTGGGTTCTTGAGACGTGTTCTTCAACAGGTCTAAATTTTAATATAATCTAGGTTCTTGAAACGAGTTATCATCAGGTCTAGGTTATCCATCAATTAACTTGATTTTGACTTTCTTGGGGAGTTTTCAAATTGATTGTGGGTTCAATGGATTCATTTCCTAAGGGTTCATATCATTCAGTATTCAGAGTAAGGTTTCCAATCAGGTCTGATTCTATTTTTTAATTCTAGCATCCTTAAATTTAATTCTAGGGTTTTATTGTTCTAGGGTTGCCAAAAAAAAATAGAAACAAAAAGTAGGCTACCGAAATTCTTTGAGTTTTGGGTTTGGCTGAAATTTGCATCACCTAGGGTTTCAAAATTCTAGGGTTTCCTGCATCTCTAAGTTTGTTAATTGCTTAGAGTGTCATTCCATTGATTCTCTTCTACTTCATTGTCCATGCTTGTGTGTTTGAATTCAATTGCTTGGTTTTCACAATTGAATATTGATGTTTATAGTTGAATTAGAGAAAAGAAAAGAAAGGAAATGAAATGAAAAAAAAATTAAAAAAATAAAGGAAAAAAAATTCGAAAAAAAAAACAGAAAGAAGAAGAAGAAGAAAAGAGAATGTGGCGTATTCAAAATTGCTACATAGTTACAACAAAGAGAAAGAAATTATTTGTTGATTGAGTTTTACTACTCTTGTTCTTAATTGAACTTTTGAACTTATCAAAGGTAAATCACAACCTTTGTGGCGTTCCTCCTTTGTAATCTAGGTTCTTGGGACGTGTTCTTCAACGGGTCTAGATTTTAATATAATCTAGGTTCTTGAAACGAGTTCTCATCGAGTCTAGGTTATCCATCCATTGACTTGATTTTGGCTTTCTTGGAGAGTTTTCAAATTGATTGTGGGTTCAAGAGATTCCTTTCCCGTGGGTTCATATCAAGAATCCTACCAAAAATTTGGCCAAAATCAAAATCAGAATCCTACCAAAAATTTGGCCAAAATCAAAACCGAAATCACTTCCAAAACTTGAAACTAAAAATTTATAATAAGGCAAAAATGAGCATAAATATATAATTTGAGGGAAAATAACTAATATTGCCTTTAGTTCAAGGAATATATTAAGTTTTTCCTTCCATATTTGTATAGATTCATCATCTTAAAGTAGTACTTCCATGCAATCAACGTAGAATTTGGACCTAGATACCTCATATCGATTTGGGTTTGCATCATTCTCATAGGGTTGGAGAGAATTCATCATCGAACTCTAAATTTTCTTGCCTCTATTTTTGGATTTCCAATTAGATGAATATGTCTTTCCTTTTGTTGTATTGTCCCGATGATCATGAAAAAACTAAAATTGATTTGATTGAGTTGAAATAAAATAATATTGAACATCTTATTCTCCAAAATTAAATTTCTTTCTCACATCTCAAATCCAAAAAAATATTTTGCATAGGAGAATTTAAAAAAAAGTCCCAAACTCCAAGAAAATGAACATAGTTGATTGTCTCTAAAGTTGTTTCATGATATTCAAACTTCAAAACTTCACCACCATTTTCTTTACCAATCTATGTTTTTAATAAAAATATTTAGCTCATCCACTAAGTTATTATCATCAAGATAGGTATCGTAGATTAGTATAAAGTTATATCCTATTGAGGAATATCTATCCACAAACTCTTCCTCCTTAGGGTAGTAAATTCACTCAATCTCATGCAATAAATCAACGAAACCTTCAACTTGAAAAGTATCAGGAAATTCTAATAAATCAACTATGAAATCGAGGTCCCCATGACGCTCTTCCCTACCACAGTACTCTCAGAATAAAACACAATTGTGATACGGGTTCATAAAACTGGAATCAAAATCGTGATCTTCCATCTCACGATCCTCGATATCTTGCGCCGCTAGACGCTGGGTTAACTCTGCAACATGTCTCTAGAAATCCTCAATCATCACATCCTAAACGCTATGATCATAGTGCAAGACTTCCTCGTTCGGAACCTGCCCACGACGACCACGACCACAACCACCAGCCATGGAAAGTGATGAGATATCACCTCAGAAAAGATGCGAAGCACTGATGCCAACTGACGCCGAACATAATTTAGATTAATTATGACAGCTAGTTTCAATAGATGGTCAACACAGAGAAGACAAAATATTCGCCCAAATAAAGATAAAACTCTGAAAAATATTGATTAACAGTAAAATTCAAAATTATTTTATAAAGCCCATAAGCCGGACTTAAATAGCTGCAAAATTCAAAATTATAAAGATTTTTCCAAAAGTGAAAAAATATAAATTATTGTATGAGAAATAAATACATAAATAAACAAGAATCCTACAAAAAATTTGGCCAAAATCAAAATTAGAATCACTTCTAAACGTTGAAACTAAATATTTACTAATAAGGCAAAATGAGCATAAATATATGATTTGAGAGAAAATAACTAATATTACCTTTAGTCCAAGGATACTTAGAATATATGGTTTATCGGCAAAAAAATGAAAAACCAAAAAAGAAGTGGGAGTGATGGAGAGACCTGCAATGTAGTGCAAAATGCCTCTGTTCGGCTAGCTCTCAAGTTCCAAAATGGGACTTTTGAAGAAAGACACAAAATGATCAATGATTGAGAGCAGAAACTGGGATTTTGAGGAAGAGAGAGAGAACAATGAGAGCAGAGAGACGTACCCATGGTGAGGGCAGACAGTGATGGCCGGATTTTTAGAGAGACTTACCTACGACACTGGTGTTGATGGTGGTGACCGGATTTGGGTTTGAGTTTTTGAGGGAGACGGGGCGAGGTTAATGACCCGAGGTAGGTATGAAAATTTCAGACTTTTTAGTCTAGAGCCTTAAAGTTATTAAAAAACAAGTAAATGTCACGTAAGGCTATTGTGTAAAGTGAAGTGGGGTATCATTTCTCGCTGGTCAGTAAGAGATTCCAAAAGCAAGATACTATGACAGAATCTTTTTTCTTTATTATGTTTTGGATTCTATGCCATAATCTTTTTTAATTACTTTTTTCATTTCCCGGCCTATGCTCGAATCTCATTTGTCAGAAAAGTGACTGGTTTGGTCTGAATAGCAAGAATGTCTCATCTCATCTTATTTCATGTCAATATTTAAATACAAACACTTTTCAATTTCAATTTTTTAATTTTTTTTATTTAATCATTACAATTTTATCAAACATATAAATAAAAAACAAAAAGTAATTCAACTTTTTAAAATCCTAAAACAAAAATAATATTAAAAAATTATCCTAAAAAAATATAAACTTTATAATATTTTATTTTAACTTTTTTTTCTTTCATTTCCCACAATTTCATAAAATATCTTAACTTAAACCGTTTCACTATTATTTACAAACTATTTCACTATTATTCACATATGATCTCATCTCATCTCATCTCACTATCCAAATGAGGCCTAAATGAGAAAACCAATGACATCTTACAAAAATTAACAAGCTTACTTGGTCAAGTTTTCGGCTAACAAAAAATAATTTGAAATTTCAGTAGAAAACTTACTGTCAGTGCAAAATTATTTGCCTAAATTTAGAACTCGTTTGGATAGTTAGAATATTTCATAATACCTATAAATAATAATAAAATGATTTATAAAAAGTAATAAAATAGTTTAATTAAGATGTTTATTGGGTTTTGAAAAAATAGGAAAACATTGAATAAAAATATTAAAAAATTGTTTTAATATAATTTTTATTTTAAAATCTGAAAAAGTTGTATTACTTCTTATGTTTTGTTTGAGAGTTTAGGAAAAATATAATGATTAAGTAATGATTAGATGAAATATTTGAAGGTTTGAAATTGAAAAATATTTTATATTTAAGTGATTTTTTGGTTTGAAAATATATGAGAATATTTATGAATATTTGTATTCGTAAACAAAGCCTAACTTCAAGGCATTTGGCTGAGTTATGGATGGTGGAGCCTGAAATTGCATTTGCAGAACTGAAGGTATGTCCTACAAGTGAATATCTGCATAGGTGTTTGTTGTGTGGAAAATCTTGGCGTGGCCAGTTGCCTTTAATAATTTAATAAAATAATTTTTGCAATGATACCAATCATGTCAGTAGTCTTGTCTGAGCAATGAAATTCCAAAATTATGCGATTTGTTCCAATGAATTGAACGCATTTGCTCAATTTCCCTTGAAATATACTTAGCATTCAGAGTGAATATGCAATTATGTGATAGAATGGTAAGAAATATTACAGATAGAGGTAACATCTGAGTGTCTATTTTTGTAGGATGATATGAATTGTGCCGAGGCATATGTGAAGTTTCATGGCTGATAAGTTTGCCAAGACTTGCGTTGAGCGTATATGAATGGTTTGTTCAACCCCTTTTGAGTGGATTTCATATACGGAGGCTGTGGAACTTCTAGAAGAGGCAGTGAAAAGCGGCAGGAAGTTTGAGAATAAAGTGGAATGGGGGATTGATTTAGCATCTGAACATGAAAGGTATGTGACTTGTTTTTTATGTGTTCCTTCTGTGTGTATTGTAGTTCCTTATGTCCTTGCCCTTCTAATTGTGCAAATACTTGATAGAGGCCTGTCATTGTCTACAATTCCAGAAGTCCCTATGCAAGAAGTGGCAGTGGTGACCGGATTTGGGTTTGGGATTTTGGTGGAGACAGGGCGAGGTTAATGACCTGGGGTGGGTATGAAAATTTCAGACTTTTTAGTCCAACACCTTAAAGTTATTAAAAAATAAAAAGTAAATGCCACGTAGGGCTGTTGTGTAAAGTGAAGTGGGGTATCATTTCTCGCTAGTTAATAGGAGATTCTAAAAGCGAGATACTATGACATAATCTTTTTTTTTATTATTATTTTTTGGATTCTATGCCATATTGTTTTTTAATTATTTTGTTTATTTCCCCGCCTATGCTCGAATTTCATTTGTCAAAAAGAATAATTCTGGGTACAGTCCCAGGTGGAGGACTACCCAGGCACGAATTGAAACGATTCATTTCATCCTCAAACTTTTCTGCCCTCCCCCCTCCCCGTTCCTTTGAAAACCCTAGAGACTTTTTCACTGGGAATCTCTCTCTCTCTCTCTGGCGTACGATCTCTTTCTCACGTTTCACTTCTCAAATATTCTCTTTTCTCTTCGGAATTGGAGGAAGAACTGCTAAAAAGGAACACTAACTGCATGTACTTCCTTGCATCACCTCTCACCTATAAGAAGGTCCGAAAAAGCAATGTTGTCGTTTCATTTGTTTCTATGAATCTTCTTGCTCTTATGATTTTTTTTCCTACATTTTTTCTTTTGCAATTTTAAGCTGCTTTTTTTTTTTTTTTTTTTTTGCGATTTATATTCTACAATACGTTGCATTCGACTGGATGGTGAATTTACATGAATCAATTTCCTCTTAATTTTCATGTTATTTTACTTGGAGATAATATGGAATTTCTAAAAATTTTTAAGCATCATTACTGGTTAGTTTTTCAAGCATTTTGCTTTTTTGGTTTATGTGATTTTGGAAATATATTGTTGGTTTTTCCATAATGATTGCAATGTAAACATCAATGTTTCTTGAAGGGATGCTACCCTTATGGCCAAAGACAGAGGCACCTTTAATGAGAAATAATCAGTTGGATTAAGAAGAGTAAAAACATTTCTGGGCATGCATATGCACCTGTGAAATGTGGTGATAAGAAAACAGGGTAAGGGTGGAGGACGGAAACACATAAATGCATAGAGATGTATACAAAAGAGTAGAGGACATCCAAAAGAAAGTGTTGGTTATTATTAATGTTGTTATGTTGTGTTGGGACTTAGCTCCTTTGCCAAGTTTGTAAAATTGTAAAGTGTTGTAAGCGTTGTCAAGTTAGACTGGTCACTTGTAAAGTTGTTGTAAGCGTCTAATATCATTTTATGTGCTACACTGTACTAGACTTGTGATGTTACAATAAATAATTGGAGATTTTTAGATTTTATGTGCTACACTGTCCAGCAGCCATACTTCATAAGCAAATTCTTTGCACGCGATCTTGCATGAAAATTGAAAAAACCATAGTTAAATGTATAATGCTCATGTTAAAATCAGCTTCTAAGCATACTTAAATGTATGATTATATATAACAGCTTCTTTATATACTTAAATGCTTAGGATAATGATTTTAGAAGGATATGATCGGCTTCTATAATGATCGGTAATGTTCCTGACATGCAGTTTCAAATTTGACTAGTTTCCAAACTCAGTCACTCATGCTTCAAAATTTCAGTCTTCAATTAATCTAGACATAGTAAAAATTGCACTTCATTCATTAAAATCTTGAAACCAATATATAGTAGCAACTCTGAGAATACATCATCAAAAACTCGAAATCAACATAGAGTAACATCTCTGAGAATACATCATAAAAAACTCAAAATACAAAACTATACAATGGATGAATTGATTTAAGAATACATTATCAGAAACTCAAAATCCCAAACATCAATTAGGATTTAATTCATCAACTGAGCACGTTGGTCATGATGTTGAGGATCCATTTGTAACACCTCATCCATTTGTAAAAATCACAACCACAAATATAAAACTCGAAATACTTTTAAAAAAACATGTACTTACTTAAAAATTGCGTACTTGTAAAATGACACTTTGTTGTGAGCCAAACACTAACACTGCCTCTATAAAAACTGTGGGGTCACTCGTAATTTTGTCATCTTCCATTTGTTTCTTTGCCTATATTTTCTTAAAAATAAAATTAAATAAAACTCGACATATTAAATACAAATGAAATACTATTAAAATAAAAAATGGAATACATTTCTTCTCTTTCTATTGTCACCAGCATCATATTGATTATTTTTAGTACGTCGCTTTCCCATAATCTTCTCAATTGGTTGTGCTCTTCTCTTTGATGGGGGTCTCCCTTTGCCTCTAACAACTTGAGAACTCAAAACATTTTTTGAACTTACAACCTCAACATCATGTCCCTCAGTATTCGCTTGTGCTGTGCGGGCTGGGTCTTCATTTTTGTATACTGCAAATTCATTGCTCGTAACTTTTATGTCATATCCGTTGCATTATCATAAACATATTTGTGCAGGATTGTCTTCAAACCACAACTTTATTGGAAATGTGAACCCAACTTCTCATGTAGTTTTCGCATAATATGCCACAAATAATATATGTGCCAAGTGTTTGGAAAAACTATTTCAATAGTATTTTTCATGGCCTTGTCTTAATCAGTAATGATAGTTTTTGCCACTCTCTTTTTCATGCATTTTAACCAAGTTTCAAATAACTAGACGAACGTTTCAATATTTTCACTTGATATCAAACATGCGCCCAACAATATGGATTTTCCATGATGATTAACACCGAAAAAATGGGCAAATGACATACCATATCAATTTGTTAGGTAAGTTGTATAAAATGCCACAACGTCCCCAAAATATCCATATGATGCTATGCTACGTGCATCAGTCCAAAAAATATTTTTTAATCTTCCATCGTCATATAAATCCATTAATAAGTAAAAACCCTCATTCTTATATTGCATTCTCATTATTGAGCGTATATGAATGGTTTGTTCAACCCCTTTTGAGTGGATTTCATATACGGAGGCTGTGGAACTTCTAGAAGAGGCAGTGAAAAGCGACAGGAAGTTTGAGAATAAAGTGGAATGGGGGATTGATTTAGCATCTGAACATGAAAGATATGTGACTTGTTTTTTATGTGTTCCTTCTGTGTGTATTGTAGTTCCTTATGTCATTGCCCTTCTAATTGTGCAAATACTTGATAGAGGCCTGTCATTGTCTATAATTCCAGAAGTCCCTATGCAAGAAGTGGCAGTGGTGACCGGATTTGGGTTCGGGATTTTGGTGGAGACAGGGCGAGGTTAATGACCCGGGGTGGGTATGAAAATTTCAGGCTTTTTAGTCCAGCGCCTTAAAGTTATTAAAAAATAAAAAGTAAATGCCACGTAGGGTTGTTGTGTAAAGTGAAGTGGGGTATCATTTATCGCTGGTTAATAGGAGATTTCAAAAGCGAGATTCTATGACATAATTTTTTTTTTATTATTATTTTTTGGATTCTATGCCATATTGTTTTTTAATTATTTTGTTCATTTCCCCGCTATGCTCGAATCTCATTTGTCAAAAAGAATAATTTGGGGTATAGTCCCAAGGGGAGGACTACCCAGGCACGAATTGAAACGATTCATTTCATCCCCAAACTTTCATGCCCTCCCCCCTCTCCCTTCCTTTGAAAACCCTAGAGACTTTTTCATTGGGAATCTCTCTCTCTCTCTCTCTCTCTCTAGCTTACGATTTCTTTCTCACGTTTCACTTCTCAAATATTCTCTTTTCTCGTCGGAATTGGAAGAAGAACTGCTAAAAAGGAACACTAATTGCGTGTACTTCCTTGCATCACCTCTCACCTATAAGAAGGTCCGAAAAAGCAATGTCGTTATTTCATTTGTTTCTATGAATCTTCTTGCTCTTATGATTTTTTTCCTACATTTTTTCTTTTGCAATTTTAAGATGCTTGTTTTTTTTTTTTTTTTTTGCTATTTATATTCTACAATATGTTGCATTCGACTGGTTGGTGAATTTACATGAATCCATTTCCTCTTAATTTTCATGTTATTTTACTTGGAGATAATATGGAATTTCTAAAAATAATTTTTAAGCATCATTACTGGTAGGGGTGTAACCGGTCCGGTTCGGGCCGGTTTTGGACAAAATGTAGGACCGAACCAGTATGTACCGGTTTTTTATTTTTCAAAACCGATTTCACACCGATTACCCTCCTAAACCGGTACTTCCGGTTTTACCGATTTCTAGTCCGGTTTGGTTTTCCAGTTTTTAAAATGTAAGTTTCACAATTTGTCAATAAAAATTTGTTTAAAAAAAATTGATTTAAAAAAAAAAAACTGTTTTATACTTTTATTAATATATTAGACTATATAATAGTATTAATATTAGACTATTGGTATAGTTATAAGTTATATATTAGAATTAATTATAAACTATATATTTAATATTAGTATTAGTTATAAACTTTTAGTAAAAACTTGTAGTATTAATTATAAGTATAACTATAGTCATTAGTCTATATATATTAAACTATTAGTATTAGTTATAAACTTTTAGTGATTTATTATTAACATTTTATGTAATAATTTATAAATTATAATAAGAAATTATTTCATATGTAAATATATATAATTATATATATTATATATAAAAATTTCACATAAAAATTTATAATTATACATAATATATAAAACTTATATATATTAATATATATAATATTTTGTATAAAACTTATATTTACAATAATACAAATATTATTTTTTATATATAATTTTTATCAACTGGTCCTGTCTTTCCGGTTTGAATTTACACCCCTAATTACTGGTTAGTTTTTCAGGCATTCTGCTTTTTTGGTTTATGTGATTTTGGAAATATATTGTTAGTTTTTCCATAATGATTGCAATGTAAACGGCAATATTTCTTGAAAGGATGCTACCCTTATGGCCAAAGACAGAGGCACCTTTAATGAGAAATAATCAATTGGATTAAGAAGAGTAAAACATTTCTGGGCATGCACATGCACCTGTTAAATGTGGTGATAAGAAAACAGGGTAGAGGTGGGAGGACGGAAACACATAAATGCATAGAGATGTATACAAAAGAGTAGAGGACATCCAAAAGAAAGTATTGGTTATTCTTAATATTGTTATATTGTGTTGGGATTTAGCTCCTTTGCCAACTTTGTAAAATTGTAAAGTGTTGTAAGCGTTGTCAAGTTAGACTGGTCAATTGTAAAGTTGTTGTAAGCGTCTAAAATCATTTTATGTGCTACACTGTACCAGACTTGTGATATTACAATAAATAATTGGAGTTTTCCAAATTTTATGTGCTACACTGTCCAGCAGCCATATTTCATAAGCAAATTCTTTGCACGCGATCTTGCATGAAAATTGAAATAAACATAGTTAAATGTATAATGCTCATGTTAAAATCAGCTTCTAAGCATACTTAAATGTATGATTATATATAACAGCTTCTTTATATACTTAAATGCTTAGGATAATGATTTTAGAAGGATATGATCGGCTTCTATAATGATCGGTAATGTTCCTGACATGCAGTTTCAAATTTGACTAGTTTCCAAACTTAGTCGCCCATGCTTCAAAATTTCAGTCTTCAATTAATCTAGACATAGTAAAAATTGCACTTCATTCATTAAAATCTTGAAACCAATATATAGTAGCAACTCTAAGAATACATCATCAAAAACTCGAAACCAACATAGAGTAACATCTCTGAGAATACATCATAAAAAACTCAAAATACAAAACTATACAATGGATGAATTGATTTAAGAATACATTATCAGAAACTCAAAATCCCAAACATCAATTAGGATTTAATTCATCAATTGAGCACGTTGGTCATGATGTTGAGGATCCATCTGTAACACCTCATCCATCTGTAAAAATCACAACCACAAATATAAAACTCGAAATACTTTTAAAAAAACATGTACTTACTTAAAAATTGTGTACTTGTAAAATGACACTTTGTTGTGAGCCAAACACTAACACTGCCTCTATAAAAACTGTAGGGTCACTCGTAATTTTTTCATCTTCCATTTGTTTCTTTGCCTATATTTGAATATATACATTTTCTTAAAAATCAAATGAAATAAAACACGACATATTAAATACAAATGAAATACTATTAAAATAAAAAAGAGATAAGAATGGAATACATTTCTTCTCTTTCTATTGTCACCGGCATCATATTGGTTCTTTTTAGTACGTCGCTTTCCCATAATCTTCTCAATTGGTTGTGCTCTTCTCTTTGATGGGGGTCTCCCTTTGCCTCTAACAACTTGAGAACTCAAAACATTTTTTGAACTTACAACCTCAACATCATGTCCCTCAATATTCGCTTGTGCATGTGCGGGCTGGGTCTTCATTTTTGTGTATTGCAAATTCATTGCTCGTAACTTTTATGTCATATCCGTTGCATTATCATAAACATATTTGTGCAAGGTAGTCTTCAAACCACAGTTTTATTGGAAATGTGAACCCAACTTCTCAGGTAGTTTTCGCATAATATGTTACAAACAATATATGTGCCGAGTGTTTGGAAAAACTATTTTAATAGCATTTTTCATGGCCTTGTCTTGATCAGTAATGATAGTTTTTGGCGTTCTCTCATCTATGCATTTTAACCAAGTTTCAAATAACCAGACGAACATTTCAATATTTTCACTTGATATCAAACATGTGCCCAACAATATGGATTTTCCATGATGATTAACACCGAAAAAAGGGGCAAATGACATACCATATCAATTTGTTAGGTAAGTTGTATAAAATGCCACAACGTCCCCAAAATATCCATATGATGCTCTGCTACATGCATCAGCCCAAAAAATATTTTTAATCTTCCATCGTCATCTAAATCCATCAATAAGTAAAAGTCCTCATTCTTATATTGCATTCTCATGAAATAATCCCTCAATGTTGCAGCACTCCCTTTGACAAGTCTAAAGTGACGGACTTTGTCAATATAATTTCGTTCATATTTCTCAATAAATGGTAGTTTATCGAATCCACCAGCCTCGACAACCAAAGCGTTGAAACTTTTTGCCATATCTATGTCTGCCTTGTCGTTAATGTCTAGCTGCCTCTTAACAGAATCATCAATAGCTCGATTACATCTAAAGAATCTTGCATTTCTTAGACTTAAATCATGGTTGTGTGCATTTTTAGCAGCATTAATGTGCAACAACTCACCAACCAAGATTGCATTAATTATCGCCTTACAATTAGTCTTAGTTGTCAGACGTGGGTTAGCGAGATTAGTATTATGATTCCTTGCCTTCCCACCATGCACATAGCCAAGTGTTACATATCTAACACTCCCATCTTGATCCATTTTATTTCGTTGGGTTATTATTCCAAACCCAGCCTGTTTTCCATATTTCTTGTAGTACTCAATGAGTTCTACCTTAGTTTTAAAAATCGTCCCAATCGTTGGCTCTGAAATCTCCTCATCAACATTAGAGCCCGACGTTGGCTCTAACACTTCCTCATCAACATTAGAGCCCAACGTTGGCTCTAAAACATTATCATCAGCATTACATCCCTACGTTGACTCTAACACCTCATTTTCAGCATTAGAGCCCGTCATCGGTTCTAAAAACTTATCTTCAGAAAACAACGTTTGCCAAGTATATGAGGTGGGTTCAGCCTAATTACTTTTGCTACTTTCCTCCATCTTGTTCATAAAAATTTAAAAAAAAAAAAAAAATCTTGAATTATAGTTCTTCCCCACTATATGGCAATATTAAGCTAGAAAAGCAAATAAGTTTCGTATAACACTAGAACTTACTAGGTGTTCAAGATTATCAAAATTACACAAAATAATTCAGTTATATTTTAAAAATTCTAAATTCAATTTTTTATTTTTGTAAGGAGGACCAATACAAGACGTTAAGAATGGTCTAAAACTTTGACCCATTCATTCCCTTTGGACCAAAGAGGCAAAGTCTGACCCTTTACAGAGTTGATTAAGGACATAGGAAGTATAGGGCTCGAGATTGAGTGAGTTGTCATTGGTTGCCGATAAAAATGTGGGAAAGGAGAGATTAAAATCTTGAGCATACGAAACCCCCCTCTAAGCTTATCTTTGTTTAAAGTCCTCTTTTTTCTATCTCTCTGGCTTCTCTCAACCGTTAGTTTATACCATTTCTTTAGAAAAATAAATGCCAAAAGAAAAAAAAAATAGATATCAATGTAAAATCAATTATAAATCCAAAAGGAGAAGAGGAGAAATGCTCACTTGATGTTCGAACACCCAGGATGATTCGAAACTGGTCTCGGGCAGAATCGTTGTAGAGGGAGGGAAGGATTCACTGGAGAGAAGGAATGAAGCTGAATCAGGAAATTTGAGCTCTAGGGACTTTTTTGACATTTCCCCATAATAGTGCGCACACAAGCCTTTATCTGGGACTATACCTAGCAGTTCTCTGTCAGAAAAGTGTCTGGTTTGAATAGCAACAGTCTCTCATCTCATTTTATTTTATGTCAATATTCAAACACAAATACTTTCAATTTCAAATTTTCAACTTTTTTATCTAATCATTACAATTTTATCAAGCTTATAAACAAAATACAAAAAATAATTCAACTTTTTAAAACCTCAAAACAAAAATAATATTAAAAAATTATACTCTAATAATATAAACTTTATAATATTTTTATTTTGGCTAGCAAAAAATATGACTGTCAGTGTAAAATTATTTGCCTAAATTTAGAATTCATTTGGATACTTAGAATATTTTATAATACCTGTAAATAATAATAAAATGATTTATAAATAGTAATAAAATAGTTTGATTAAGATGTTTATTGGGTTTTGAAAAAGCAGAGTAAACATTGAATAAAAATATTAAAAAATTATTTGAATATAATTTTTATTTTAAAATCTGAAAAAGTTGTGTTGCTTCTTATGTTTTGTTTGAGAGTTTAGAAAAACTGTAATAATTAAGTAATAATTAGATGAAAAAATTGAATGTTTGAAATTGAAAAGTGTTATATTTAAGTAATGTTTGGGAAGGAAATATATGAGAATAATTAAGAATATTTGTATTCCTAAACAAAGCATAACTGTTGAGTATAAAATGAACTAAGGTCTAGCTTATTGATTATCAATAAGCCCATTATCTTATGTTGAAGGAAGAACGAAAAAAAAAAAAACTATAAAATTGATGGTTCAAATAAAAGATTGAAAGCTCGTACCATGTGCCTTCAAAAGCCCGGTCCAGATCACTCGAACAATCGAACTTCCCCTGTATAGTTTCTTCTCAAAACCCTATATAGTTGCAGACGATTTCCTAGTGGCCAAAGCTCTCTCTAGCAATCAACTATCGGTAATTATTCTTCAGGTAAGGTACATGGATCTCTGGCTCGGGCTGGAAAAGTGAGAGGCCAAACTCCCAAAGTGGCCAAGCAGGACAAGAAGAAGAAACCTCGTGGACGCGCCCACAAGCACATGCAATACAATCGTCGATTCGTCACCGCCGGTTTGTCTCTCATTCTCATCTTTTTTCTCAAGTGTAGTTCTTTAAACTAGCTAGTTAGTATGAATTTTCAGTCTTGATACTCTTTTTTTTCTAACATATGGGTCTTGCAACAACCTGGATATAATGTTTAGGTTTCGAGACATATTGTGATTTGGGAGGTCTTTTTTTCATTATGATTCTGATTGGAAAAATTTCATTTTTTCGGGTGATTGTAGTGGTTGGATTCGGCAAGAAGAGGGGACCCAACTCGTCGAAGAAGTGATGCAATTCTGAGAGGACTGACCGTCTCAAAATGACTGATCGAGCCTTTCCTTGTCATTTGTCACCTTGTGCCGAAAGCAGTTACCTACAGGATCTACGGAAGACACAATGATGATATTTATTTTGTCACCTTATGTCAAAAGCAAAAAAGCCAGAGACATAATGATGACTTTGCTTCATGTGATTGTACAGTATCTATCACTATTTACTCACGGACTATTTTACTATTTTATTTTAATAATTATAAACAGAAACTCCTTGATCTATAAAAGGAGAACTTATCTTCGAAATTAGACATAACTCATTCCACCTTCTATCCTCCCTTTTCTTGTTCTGCTCTCAAACTTATACCGGGTTAATCTCGTGGCCAGAGTTCTCACGTCCCTAACGGGGATTAAGGAATGGCTCTTGTATGGCGGGCGCAGAGGCGTGTATAAGTTGGTACAAGGCTAGATCCTCTGTTGGCATGTGCTCTAAAGGCAGTGCTGATGGCGGCCCATGTGGGGTGGCGGCGCCTTAAACGTGGTATGACTGCCCACGTAAGCCGTGTCTAGTTTTGGTATCAGAGCCATTCTGGTATCTAATTGTTGCTTTTATTTTCTCTTCATTTCATTAGTTTTGTTGGTTCACAACCCCCACTCTGAGTTCTTACTTTATCTGGTTTATCTCCTTATTGTTCGTCTAGTACCTCGGTAAGATCCAGTTTGCCGGAGAGCGTATAGGGCAGTATAGGTTGTCTGGTCGGGATAAGGATGGTATTCGCAGGACCCTAAAGTGCGAAGGTCGGCGTTGTTTATTAACAAAATGAATAGAATGTTTAGATCTAATTCAACCATTAGTTCCAGGTCGACTATGCCACCATACATTGTTAATGAAAAAGATTGCTCTTTCGAATAGGCAATTTTTCCGGCTCTGGAATAATGGAAGATTCTAAAAATTGATTTTAATTCTATTTACCGAACCTCTTGGGTGCAAACTACTTTCAAAACTGCTTTTAATGTTAAAATTGTTGAACAAATTTATTCTCTTTCAAAATCACAAGAAAAATGTTACATTTTTAAAAAAGATAATATTAATGATTTTGTAAAAAATGGTTACAAATATTTACACATTGGTTCAGTTCAGATTGCTGTCAAACCTTCAACTAGGAAAGGCATTAACGCATATGTTCTATTTTGTTTATGTGATGCTAAATTCAATCATTTTGAAATTAGGATCCTTGAAATGATCCAATCCTCCCATTCGGAAAAACCGGTTCATTTTGATTGTTCTCCAGATTTTACTCTTGCTTTGGATGATAAAAATATTCTTAAAGTTTTGACTTTGAATATTTTAACATTCGGTTATGACATGCTTGAGGAAAGTAAACCTCTTGCACTTATTTTTCAGATTTATTATCGTCTTTTAAAAACGAATTTAAATCCAAAAGCCATTCCAAAACTTGCTGGTGGAAAAACTCTCTTGATCCAGAGTTCGACCCCAGATGCTAATATTCAAGTTCTAAAAATGATTTATTGGAAAGATATTTCCCTTCCCAATGAATGGACCTTGGAACAAGAAACTCCTCATGTTCGAAATATTCCCACAGAATGTAATCTTGATTACATTAGACAATATTTAGGTGAGACTGTTAAAATTAGTTTTGATCAGACTAGTACTCCTAGCCTAAGAATAAATTCTTTTGCCGGATCTAGATCTTCTTTTACTGGTTCTATTTCTGAAAATCCAGTAAGACGAGACCAACATCTCAAACAATTTCTTGAAGATTCAGTCAAGATAGCCAAGCCTGATAACCCTGTTTTAAAACTGAAAGGATTGTCTACATCCTCTCAAGTTACCTCTGCTTTTTATTCTGCCAAGAAAGTTGAATCCTCTAAGAATAAATCCGTAAATGAAGAAGCCGATAAAGAAGAAGATAATTCATCTTTATCACCAACAGCTTTGGATATGGTTGCTCTTGTTGCTTCCATTCATCATAATTTGACTGTTTTAAACAAACCTTTTAAGTTTGATTTAGTTGCTCTTGTGAATGAGTATGGTTCAAAAGAAAATCGTGATAGGCGTAAAGCCTACCATGCAAAGTTTTCTGATGCTGAAAAATTACGTGTTAAACGAAAATGGAAAGAAAAATTAATGTTCTACAAAGGCACATTCTTTTCTTCGACTTTGTTGAAAATTATTATGTTTCTAAAAATATTTTAAATGTTGTTAAAACTGATTTTGTCAAGGAATAAGGAAAATTGGTTATTCAATCTAGCCATCCGCTTTTAAAGACAATACTTATTCCTTTTAAAGGATATGAACTAGCTGCTTCCACTTTCAAAATCCCTGAAACTGTTTCCAGAAACCCTGAGAAAGACAAGGTTATAAAAGAAACAAAAAAGATTATTCATCAGAATAATTTTGTAAACATTGCTCTTCATACGATCGGACAACAGTTAGATAGGATAGAAGAAATGTTGAAAAGCCTATTTTTATTTCAAATCATGTTTTCAAAATTGAAAATCCTTTGGTTCCTCCCAAAGATCAGCCAAAGAAAAGTTTGAAAAATATTGAAAAACCTTTGATTATTTTACCAGATAATCGGCCTAAAATTGATTTTAAAGATTCACAGGCCAAGACACTGGATAAAATCGATCAAATGCTAGCTGATCTCAAAAAAGAACAATCTTCTACTAGTGCTCTGACGAGCAATGAAAAAGAAGAGGTTCCTACAGAAACCACAGAAGAATCATCTGACAATGATTCATCTGATGAAAAGGATATAGATTTACTTGAAAACAATTTTCAAGATTTTGATTTAAAACTTTAAATTGCCAAATTTTCTTTAAATGGACCCAAACCAATGAGTCTAACGAATAACTGGTATTCAAGGCCTACTCCTCCTGATTTGCAATTTGAAGAAAAAGGTTTTCAAAACTAATCCTCTTACTCTGCTGACAAAGTTTACAAATGGAATATTGATAGATTATCTGAACAAGAAATCATCAATACCATGAGTAAAATGTCTTTAGTTGCAAATACTTATATTAACAACAATATCAGACAACCTGATATTGTTATGATTTTACTCAAGGGTTTATAACAAGAATCATTACAATTACAACGAAATTTTATTTCAGGAGAACTAAAAGATTCAGTTTCTGAATGATATTCTGAATCATCAGAACTAAATTCTTGGTTATCAAATGAAGAAGAATGAGTTCCTAGGAGTCGAAACAGTTCTTCTTGATCTTTAATATCTATGTTCAACTGATTAAGTTTCTTTTTCAATTTATTAGGCTTCTTGGGACATTTATCAGCAGAATGCCCAGTCTTGGCACAATTGAAACATTTTCCTTTAGAAGGTTTTTGAAAACGTTTTTTCTTAGGAAAATATTTTTTAGAAGTTTTCTTATAAAAATCATGGGGTTTTCTCATTGTTCCTCCATGAGGTTTAGAAAACTTAGTAAAAAGCTTATACTTTCTTTTAGATGGAGCGATAAAGGGAAGGCCAAATTATTCACAAAAAAATGTCATTTCATATTTAGCTTTCTTACTATTTTTCATCTGTTCACGAAGCATTATTTGATCATTGCACATACTAATACCAAGTTTCTTTATTACACTGAAAATATCACCATATGTGTAATTTTCGTAATTAAGAAATCCCGAAATATCAGTAGGTTCTTCCTTCACTTTGTAAGCAAACAAACGAGGTAGACCATCAATAAATTTTTCCTTCCAGTAAGGCTTTTGGCTATCATCCCAAAGCATTACTCTGGAAATGAAAACATCTTTATACCATCTAATATCACTAATCGCATTAGCGATTAATTTTTTCCTATACCAAAAAATATTGAGTAATTCAGAACAAACATCAGTAATAAGTCGTTTGTTAAAGTCTTCAATTTTGGATTGAAGCAAATCATTAGATAATTATTCAAAAATCTTTTTGTATCTGATTTCCTGTTAAGGAAATTCAAATGTTTTGTTTTTGTAAAAAACAAATATTTCAAACATTTATCCATATCAATCTCAAGACGAGAAGCAAACTTGAATTTAACTTTTTGACCAAAATGATCAGTAGTGATACCGTCTTTTTCAGTCAAAAAAGGATATAAAGATAAAATAAAAAGAATCCCTAAAATCACTTTGTTAGACATGTTTCTGACTAAAACAAAAGGAATTTTAAAACATGAGCATTGTTGAGCTCATAATTGATCTTCATTTGAGATCCATTTGCCGAAAATAATCTTTCGATGGATTTTTCAAAATATTTGCTAGGGATTAATCATTTTTTAATACAATTCAAGTCTGATTCAAAATCAATCATAGAAATAACAGATAATTGAAAATCTCGAGAAACAACAATAGTAACTCGTGAAAACCATTTGAGATTAATAGTATGACGGATCAAACATATCTGATTATCACCAACCTTGTCATTTTGGCTAGAATTAGATTTATTCGTTTGCTCATTGTCAGAAAGAATATCCTGATCAAGTTGTTTGTCAATCTTTAAACACAAAAATTCTTGTTTCAAAATCTCATTTTCAGACTTAAGATTGTTAATCTTAGATCTGAGCTCAACAATCTCTTTTTTAACAAAATTTATTTCGTGTTGCAAATCAGAAGTAGAAACATCATTGTGTTTTTTCTTTTGAAATCTTACCAAGGTGTCTTGAAAACTAATCATTTTCTTAGAAGTTTCTGGTTCTTGACGAATGATTATCTTCTTTAATTTAAGAAGATATTCTTCTTTAAGCTCAGGATTTGTAATTTAGAAAATTAAACTTAATAAAAGATTTTCTTGTTCTTCAGCCTTGGTTAAAACATTGATTGTTTTACTCAATGGTTTACAACAAGAATCAATACAATTACAACCAAGCTTTATTTCAGGAGAACTAAGAGATTCAGTTTCTGAGTGATATTCTGAATCATCATAACTAAATTCTTAGTTATCAAATGAAGAAGAATGAGTTCCTAGGGAAATAGTTCTTCTTGATCTTTAATATCTATGTTCAACTGATTAAGTTTCTTTTTCAATTTAATATCACTTTTTATTATTTTTTTAGATTTTTTATTACCTAATTTTAAATTGGTTGTCAACCAGTGGGAAGGCTATCATTATTCTTTGCGGACTTTGCATACCAAATTACAAAAACTAACACATGATATCCTCAAAGTACTAAAAGTTGACACTTTAGACCTTCTATTATGATCTGATCATCAAGATCGTGTTAGGTCACCTATTTTTCATTTTTCTTGACGGGTGTAATTAAGTGTACAAAGTGTCATTATTTATAGTTTAAGGATGCATTACCTCAAATCTGATAATTTGAAATGTAAAATGCAAAATCCTTGATAATTTAAGGGCATGAAGTGCAGTATTTGATTTTTTATTTGATGACTTTAGTGTTTACATATCTGTAATATATGGGTGTTCCTATTTATCTCTAAAAAGGTGCATGTTCATTAAGACTATTCATCCAGGTTTCGGACTGGGTACCCGAGTATACTCGGCCAAGAACCCAGGTTTCAAATCCGGGCCAAAACCCGGATCGGGTTAACCTAGTTATGACCCCTTTTTTTTTTTTTTTTACCAAAAACCTCTATGTTATTTTAAAAAAAAAATGTTGAAGGCATAATTTTTATTTTATTTTTATCTAAAAGCCTATATTTCATTACAAAATATAGTTGAAAAGCATAATTATTTTTACATGAAAGCCTATATTTTATTAAAAGATTTTCAAGAAGTCATGTTGAAAACCATAATACTAATATATTGAACATTGTCTAGAATAATAAAAATATATTAAAAAATAAAAAACAAAATTTTATGTCAAAAATAAATAAACCTGGAAACAACTAGTTACCTTTTTTTTTATTAGAAAGAAAAACTAATTACCTTTTTATCTAAATGCATGTAAAAAAATATAATATTCATCATGTAATATGCATGCAACACACAATGCAATCCACTACATATTATATTATTTTGTATTATATACATTACATTACAAAATAAAAAAAATTATAAGATATGAGTTAAATAATCAATAACATAGTCTTCCATCAATGATTTAATCACACCAAATAACAACTTCAAGTCTATTCTCAGTAGTCACCCAAACTGAAGGCAACCGCCACATTGAGTTCTTAGTATATTCTTTGCAGTCACCCAAACTGAAGAGAAAAAATGTATTTCAGCAGAGAAAAACACAAACCATGAAAAAGGAACACCAAATTCACCATGCATACATTCCAAAGAAATGTTTCTAAAGAATAAATAAGTATCCACAGAGTTTATAAAAACCATTAATTCATTGCACTTCCAAATACATTTTCTATAACTACAGATCTTAGGAACAAGCTGATATTACAATAGAGACTTCAATTTGAAAATATTAAGACTAGCCATAGCAATGACTGATATGTGAGTGTGATGTGTGCAAATATCTGATATATATCACAGTAGAAAATAATTGCCTTCTTTGATAAGAATCAATACCATCTTTGTAAGGTTCCTCTTCTAAATGAATGTCAAAGCAACTCAATGACTAAATATTGACTAAGAGGTACATAGCAATTAAAAAGTTTCGAAAGAAAAATCTGTTAAGAATTAATGCATTTAATTCACAGAGCATAAAACCTCCTGTTTTCTCAGCGATAATTTAATTTATTGTTTTAATTGAGATTGTGTCCAATATATTGCAAGACATCAAACAAAAGCTTTATGAAAGATTAGCCTAGCTTAAAATGATGCGCATGCAAGGTGTAACTCTTGAGAAAAAGGTACGGGCATATAAAATTTCAAATAGAAAGAAAAAAATAAAAAAAAACAACCACAACAACAACAACAATGTTATACACCAAAAGTCACAGAACATAAATTGAAATGTGATGCTACAAACACCTCGAATAAAAAATTCAAAAAACGAAACATAGCCCATCAGAATCTTTCAAATACCAAGACTTTTTAACACCATTTTGCCTCTTCTATGCAAACCTAC
This sequence comes from Juglans regia, assembly GCF_001411555.2. Taxonomy (NCBI): domain Eukaryota; kingdom Viridiplantae; phylum Streptophyta; class Magnoliopsida; order Fagales; family Juglandaceae; genus Juglans; species Juglans regia. The sequence goes on from NC_049910.1 coordinate 29,478,487, forward strand.
CCACCACTCAGAGAGAGAGTGTAACCTTCTCAAACACCAAGCGAAAACTACGCAGAGATAGACTTGCCCATAATTGAGATTCCACATGTCCACACCATGTCAAATTATCTTAAAGTTTATGATGTGTTTTATTTTCAGCCAACTTCTTACATATCTAAACCCATAAAAATACTCCTCAACATTCAAATATTCTCATAAAAACAAACTCAAAATCAACAAACAGAGAATAAAACAAACAGAGAGAAGAAAACATACTCACAGATGAAGACGATGGCACGAGGATAAAGATGACGGCACGAGAATCTAACCCATAAAAATACTCCTCAAACATTCTCATCAAAACAAACTCAAAATCAACAAATAGAGAACAAAACAAACAGAGAGAATAAAACATACCCAGAGATGAAGATGATGACACGAGGATGAAGATGACGGCACGAGGATGTAACCCATAAACATACTCCTCAAACATTCAAACATTCTCATAAAAACAAACTCAAAATCAACAAATATAGAAAAAAACAAACAGAGAGAAGAAAACATAACCACGGATGAAGACGATGGCACGAGAATGAAGATGAAGGCACGAGGATCTAACCCATAAAAATACTCATCAAATATTCAAACATTATCATCAAAACAAACTCAAAATCAATAAACAGAGAACAAAACAAACAGAGAGAAGAAAACATACCCAAGGATAAAGATGACAGCGTGAGGATGAAGACAATGCTTTGATCAGCAGAGGAGGCTAGGGTTTCGGTGAGAGAGAGAGAGAGGGGGGGGGTTCGGCATCTAAAAAAAATAAGGAAATCAAAATAATCTTTACTTAAAGGCCAACGGTGAGACAAATCGTGGTCACTGGTGGGAAGTGAAGAATGAAAGAGAGACACAACGACAGCTAGGATTTCGTGGCTAGAGTTTCACGTGTGTGTGTGAGAGAGAGAGAGAGAGATTGGGGCCGGGGGAGTGAAGAATTGAAGTCGATGATTCATGATTGTTTTCTTTTTTATACAAACTTGGGTACTGTGTTTTTAATACGGAACCCGAGTTTCATACCCAGATCCAGACCGTCTATATCTAGTTTTCACAATATGGATTCCAATTCGGATTTGACCCGGGCCGAAAACCGTAACCGGAACCCAGATAAAACTTGGTTATCAGGGTTTCAGATTGGGTCGGGGGAAAAAAATCCAGCCCTGATGAACAATCTTAATGTTCATTAACCTGACATACTCAAGCCATATCATGGTTGTAACAAATCATAAATCATAATTTATTATTTTATTAATAGAATAAACTCAATATTTCCATTTGAAGCCAAAATCAATAAGAAATCATAGAGAAAAATCATACTTGGTTTTAGAAAATTTTTCCGTCAAACTTTTAAATTATAAAGATGAAGACTTTATCAAAGATTATTTATGCTAAAAGTTCTCAGCTTTCTAAAAAGAATTCTGTGTGTTTCTTTATTAGAGTTAGAATAGGAAGTTATTTTAATTTTTTTGCAGACTTAAGAAGTTTTTTTTTTTTTTTTTTGGGATAGCTTAGGGGTTTTAGGTTATGAGAGCTAGGATAAGGTTTTTTTAGCTTTTGTTTTAATTTTTATTAATAAATTATTAATTATATTTTTGATTATTTAAAAAGAAATTGTGAGGGAGGAGGGGGACAGGAGCCACCATGCACCTCCTTCCTCTACGAGATCTTACCCAAAGATAGAAATCAAGAAGGAAAAAATAGGATCGGAAATTCTAAAAGATTCTCATCTGTTTGGCAAGTGAGATGAGACACAAAATTTTTATCTTATCTCATCTCATTATTACAATTTTTTAAAATTCTCACACAAAATATAATAACAATCCAACTTTTTCAAATTCCAAAACAATAATAATATTACAAAATAATATTTTAAACTTTTATCTAAAACTAAAATTTCACATCTCACTATCCAAACCTAAATTTATTCTTTGGAAATCAAAATTACAGATTCATCTCATTGACATGCAAAAGAGTAATTTTCACAAGGCCCATGTTCCCCAAATTGAAGCATGGGGATGATTATGTTGATTGGATTTAATCAGATTTTGGTTCTAATTTTCTTTCCTCAGAAACTAATAGCAGAAATCCCAATGAAACATGCATATATATATATATATATATATATTAAAACTATAAACCATTAATACTCGATATATAAATGAATCCTTAAAAAAATTATAAAATTATTTTTAAATTAAATTATTTTTAGATTTACTTTTATAAAATTATTTTATGGTTAAATCATTTTCCTAATTTTTGTTATACACATATTTGCATCACAAAAGTCAAAACATCTAATTGCTTTTTTGAATTGTGTTTATAGAACATTTTTTTCATCCAAGGTCCCCCATTAACACAGATGGGCTTGAAGAATAATAGAAGTGTGGGGTCGAACGAACTCTTGCATACCGTATTACCGTGTACCTTCGAAGGCCCGGCCCAGATCAGTCAAAACTCCCCTATATAATATTCTCTTTCCAAAACCCTAACCCTATATCTCTTTAAAACCTTTGCAACAGGTTGCTGCACCAACTCTTAACAGCAGAAGAACCTCTCTAGCAAGCAACATGGGTAATTATCTAAGCTGACCTCAAATATTTCTCTGCCTCAGATTTCCTCCTTTATGCGGTTTCTATGCTTTGTGGGTTTTCAAATCTCTGATTTTTATTTATTTGTTCGTTTTGTTTTATTTTTCAGGTAAGGTACACGGATCTCTGGCTCGGGCCGGTAAAGTGAGAGGCCAAACTCCCAAAGTGGCGAAGCAAGACAAGAAGAAGAAGCCCCGTGGACGCGCCCACAAGCGTATGCAATACAATCGCCGATTTGTCACCGCCGGTTTGTCTCTCATTTTCTATCTTTATTTTGCTTTTAATATTCGATTTTGAAATCAGCTTTTTCAGTGTAAATTTTCAATCTCGATACTCTTTTTTCTTAACATATGGGTGTTGTAACAGCATGGATGTAATGTTATGGGTTCTGAGAAATTTGTGATTTGGGAGGTTTTATCAATATGATTTTGATTGGGAACTATCCGTGTTTTTTGGATGATTGTAGTTGTTGGATTCGGCAAGAAGAGGGGACCCAACTCGTCGGAGAAGTGAAGAATGCTCTAAGGGGATGAGGAGCTCTTTAGGTTAAAGTTTTGCTTATTTTTTCCTCTTTTATTTTTTCTTGGATGAATTTCAATGTTATTGAAGACCCTGATGTGAGTTTTCGGAGTTGTCTACTGGATTATCATTATGATGGAATTTGCCTAATTGGTTAATTAACCCGAAAATGATGTGATTTATCTTTGGGTGCTGTCTTTCTTAAATTTACTGTGCTTTTGATGATGTTATGGACGTATGGTTGCCATGAAAGAGAGTTTTGTTTACATTATGGAATGAATAGCTAGGTGGCAACACCTTTGCAATTGAAATGACCACTTCATTGCAAGTTAATGGTTGTCAGTGTCTTAACGATTGAAATGCAGCAAATAGAGAAAGCAAACTCTCATTCATCAACTTTGAAGCCTCCAGTGGTCTCTCTCTCTCTCTCTCTCTCACTTTCTCTCTCTCATAATAGATGCTTAACACACTCTTTGTGAAGGCTTTCATCTAATCATTTTAAAGGTTGAGAGGCAAACAAAGAAGATTTGGTTTGGAAAAGCGATACTGGTGCTTAAAATGATGCATATATTGTTCTAGTTTTTGCTGCCAAATTGTATTTTCCTATAACTGAGAGAAGTTTGATTAAAAGCATAAACGATGCACTCCAAGTTCCCTTGATGTATACAAGCGAGACACTTGTTTATTAAATGGAAAAGATTCAAGAAAGTAATGTAAATTTAGTTTTGTTTGAACTCCGTCCATCCACGTACACAAATTTTGCTAAGAATTGTTAAGTCTGTACACAAATTTTATATAAAAAGGTCTACATAAAAAAAGCTTCTAAACAAGAAATTCTAGATAGTAGCCGTAAATACAGTGCTTGCACATTCTAAGGGAGCCACACTGTACACATCATGGGAAAGTTTTCTAACAAACCTTGCTGCCACATGAAAAATCATGTTAAATTCTCTTCTCGGGAGGATCTCTCACTTTAAATCTAGCAAGGTTAGAAAATTCTCGCAACCCTTTCTTCTATTCTTCCATAATCCCACACGTAAGGTCCTTAGACCTCAAATGATTCGGTTACGCCAATTCAACAATGCATAAATGGCTGAAAGCGTAAAAATCTTGAACAACAATTGAAGTCTAAACCCTTCAATCTTGAAATAGCAAATGGATCCAATTCATAAGAAATAACCAAATGATCTAATCAGTCATCCCAAAGTATGAACCATGAGAAGCATACGATATAAAATATAAGCACATTCAACTTGAGATAAGATTGTCTTATAATATAGATAATAACTCAAATGCACCACTATTGCTGTTTCTTCTATCAAATTTACATACAATTCAAAATTGTGCAAATGCTTCATATCGTTAAGAGCAAGGCTTGGGTCTAGTCCCAGCACTGTGATCCATAAACCACCTGAATGGCAACATAAGCGTGTCAGTCACACACAATAATGAACACCTCAAATGCTTAATTTCTGCTGTAACAATCCAATTAAAACTCAAAACTTCAAAAATACTAATCAAGGTCACAACTGATATTCCTTGAAGTTATTGTAAATGAACTTCTCCTTAGATACCCTATTCTGATAAGTGATAAGAATAAGTGGTGTATGATCCCACATTACTTGGAAATGAAAAGTTATTGCTCTTTTTAATGTTTCAATGGAACTCCAATTGTATTGTTGACTAGTCATTTTGGATTATAGGCCATATGACTTGGGCCTTTATTTGGGGGCATTACATCTCCTTTCTAGACAACATGAGATCTCATTCATCACCGTCCCATACTCAATCAAGGGCATTACATCTGCAGTCTCCTCGTATCACTTTTCCTTCTCTGTTTCAGTGTTTATTTTGAATTCCCGTGCAGTTATCTTATCAGTTGCATAACTGATAAAATTGTATAAAGAACCAGTAACTGTTAGGTTATAAGATATCAATGCATAACTCAGCTTTTGATATTCAACCCAAACAAGTTGATCGATATATTACAAATAAAAGAATTGACTCACATGCTTTCTTTGGCGCTTCACAGTTCATCACGAAAGCTCCCCTTTGGTGGATTAGCTTTGGGTTGTTTTTCAAGTAGGTACCTCGTGGCTAATGATGCATGTAGTGCAGCTCCGTATGGAAGCACATCCTCATTAACCCTAAAGTAGGGGGAATGCCCTTCTTCAAACTGTCCTTGAGTCTCATTCTTCATCCCAATGAAGAAGAAGTATCCTGGAATCACCTCTGTATAAAATGAGAAGTCTTCTGATCCCATCAGTGGTTGCATTTCTTTTACGTTCTGGGTGCCTAGCATGTCCCCTGCAACTTCCCGAAAGTACTTGTGCAGATCTTTGTCATTTACAGTCACTGGGAAAAAGGGCTTTTCCTTTTCATTAAAAATGACAGTTGCATTGCACCTTTGTACGCTGGATTGTTTTGTGATGACCTATACCATGCATAGATGCATTTTAAGATAATTAACATTCAACAGAGAAGTCGACATACACAATACACATTCTATTATAACAAGGAGAGTGACCCCAACATCTAGCCAAACAATCACCCAAAAAATAGAGAGAAGGTTAAAAACCGAAAAAGGAAGATTATACTTTGCATCCTAAACTACCACCGTTTTGTAATATGCAACCCAGTAGGCACTAGGAACTTGTCTTTAGAGGGAGTCCAATTAATATTATGATAACTAAATATATTTTTTTACTTATTTTGTAATATATATTTTTCCATGTGTAGTAGTGATACAAAAAATAGTATTATAAACTGAATTAAAGATGTAGAAAATATTACCATAACTTCAAAGGGAAATATATATTTTTTTGGCTCACTACTATAGATATACAGCATGCAGGTCAAATACAATTTTTTTAAAATTTTTGGGGATAAAGAGAACTTTGAAGTATTTTGAGGGGCCAAATATAAATTCTTTAAAAATCATTTTGGGAGCCAATGGGGGTTCAATATTTTTGGCCCCTTCCCCCTTCTTTCCATCCCTAATGCACCGTAAATTACAAAATTTTGGCAGTTTTCACCCTTGCTTAAGATTGTACTACATGTCCTATTTTTCATTGATTTTATGAATCAAATCTTAATAGGGGATGCTAATTGGCTAAAATTGATAGTTTAAGTGCCAACTACAAGTTTTGGCTATTTATGATAAAAATTGAAAAAACATGGTAGATCGGAGATGCAAAATATAATTTCTGAAAAGGAAAAAAAATGTTGCAACTTGCCCATTTCTCTTGCATGCTGGCTAACTTTTCACCACCAAGAATAGAAACCCATATTGTTCAAGGCACCAGCTAGCCTATTCACACGTCTCTTAAAACTTGGGAACAGCAAGTGGGACAGGTACACAAGTTGTGGTGCCGACCCTCCGGTCCAGGCAAGGGGAAACAGAATATAAAAGGGCATACTGGTTGCCACAAATAAAGGCCATCGAAAGTAGCATTCAAGAAGTTTACCTCTTCAATTCTATGTTTAAGTTGGATAAAGCTTTCTTTTGAAAATGCCCTGAAAGTTCCACCAATTGTAACAGAATCTGGAATAACATTGAATGCGCCACCTCCTTCAAACTTAGCAACAGTAACTACCTGCAAGTTATGCTTTTGTGATTAGAAGTTCAATTAAACAGCCAGAAAGCAATTAAGAGGCCACTCTACAAAGGCTTCTCAAGAACTGTCTTTAGGGTTATTGATTGGCTCATTCACTAAAGAGAATGACCGGGCAATGCCTATAACATACCAAAAACAAAAACAAAAACAAAAAATAAAAAATAAAAAATCCATTAGTTTTTAAATGGGAAAGTGAATGCCAACGCTTGATGAGATCTAACGACATTATTGCAAAGAATAATTCTTTTTTGATATGTAATTATTGCAAAGAATAAATTGGAAGTTGAAATTCCAAAAGTGATGCCATGCACTTACAAGATAGATTCATTTCATTTGCAAAGAAAAAAAGTACAACAATATGCTTTTTACAAGGCATATATTCCCCTGATTGCAGTTTGTAGCGATAGGAAGTAATCAGGCAATATTTGTTTACCTATGCATTTTTTCCTGTGAGAAACTAATAGCAGAGGCTGAAACCACGACGCAACACATGGGGGTACCAACCTCTTCAACGAATTTTTTAAATTTTTTAAACAATTTGCACAGACATTTACCAGATATGAAAACCATAATTGGTGGGGGCGGAGGATACCTGATGAAATCGCATTGGACTAATATATTCCCTTGAGTGCAGTAGGTATAGATATGTGCCAATAGGAAGTAATCTAATCAGGCTATGTGTGAAACAAATAGCGGATGCTGAAACCACAATGAAACACAAGGGGAACCAACCTTTTCAATGGATTTTTTAAGTTTTTTAAAAAAAAAGAGACTGCTACAATGAAATAAAATTTGCAAGTGTGATTTACCCCAGAAAAATGTGTTTGTGAGCATGAGAGAGAGAGAGAGAGAGAACCTGTGAATCCAAGGGATCGGCTTCCCGGGAAACAAGATGTTGCAAACTAACAACTACATTGGAAGCTGCTAAGATTGGGTCTATTGTGTGCTGGGGAATGGCTGCATGACCTCCCTTTCCACTAATTACTGCCTCAAAGAAACCACTCGCGGCCAATAGAGGTCCAGACCTGGAGGCCACAGCACCAACAGGCAAACGAGAAGAAACATGCAGCCCAAAAATGGCATCAACATGCTCCAGTGCTCCATCATCTAACATTTTCTTTGCTCCACCACCTCCTTCCTCAGCTGGTTGGAAAACAAGGACAACCGTTCCCTTTCATAAACAGAACAATTTTTTTTAGAAACTTTCTTCTGGAGAAAACACACATACTGCAATAATTCTAAAGCAACATAACCGGTAATATTGGAAAACAGAAACTTGGCTCCGTGTAGTGCATAACCAAACAGGGGAGATAATAATTCGTTATGTAGAGCCATGAGTCAGTGAGCGTAGCCTACGTTTACATAAAATGAAGTACGTTTTTCCATCACAATCGACCATTTGAATGTATAAAGGTTATTCAATATGAAAAGCAGAAAATCCATCTCAATGAAGAGACTGATGCATAATAGCTGTCATGAGAATCAGTTAAAATAAAGTGAATAGTGAAAAGGGCAAAGGCAAAGGTAATCCGCATGCAAGTTACGAAAGGAACCTGTAACTCGTCGCGATGCTCTTGAAGAATCCTTGCAGCACCAAGAAGCATGGAAATATGGGCATCATGCCCACATGCATGCATCTTCCCAGGAACTTTACTTTTGTACTCCCACTCTACACTCTCCTGTAACAACCAGAATCCCATCATTTTCCAAAAGGTTTCCTCTCCAAATTATATTCACCAAAATAATCAGGAATCCTCAATTTCTAACATCACACAGGTACATGGCAATCACCGAGATCAATAAGCATATTGCAATCATACGACCAAAAAGCCAAATCTTTCACATAATAATGCCATTTAGAGAATCAAAAACAAGAAGCCAGCAAAAAACAAAGAAGTCCCATTGAAACAAACCTGAATAGCGAGAGCATCCATATCCGCTCGAATGGCGACAAAAGGCGGTGAACCGGTTCCGATATAGCCAACAACACCTGTTTCAGCAAATGGGTATTTGTAGGCAATTCCCATCTTGTCAAGTTCGGCTCTGATAAACTTACTGGTCTCAAATTCCTGAAACCCAAGTTCTGGGTTCTCGTGTATCTTCCTCCTAATATGCACCATCCAATCAGAAAGCTCTGGCCTTTTCGCAAAGTCAAGGAAGTTCACTGGGATATGAGCTAAATCTTCGGGGCTCAGAGAGGACTTTGAAAAAATGGTTAGTGCAAGAGACGCATGGAGAATGAAAACAAGAGAGATCCATTTGGAGAAACCCATGAATTCCCGGGAGAAAGTCGCGGGGACTTAAGATTGAATCTGGAAGAGAATGCGGATGTTTGGTCGGTGTATAATGGCAACGAAGCAACGAAGCCAAAGGCGGACTGCAGAGTCGGGAGTTTAAAGTGGAATAGCTTTATTAATGAGAAATACTTTTGTCCGGTTCCGAATTTGTGTCTCGAATTTTTATTTTTTTTTACTTAATAATTAAAAAAATATTTTTTAATAATATTATAAATATTTTTTTAAAATATTTACGATAATTAAAAAAATAAATAAATAAATAAAATAAAAAAGTAAAATAATCTATTCAAAATGTTTATTCGAGATGCATAACAATACATTTTCGAGGCACTACATTTTTTTTTAATTTTTTAATTTTTAATTTTAAATTCGTTATTTTTTGTGATATTAAAATAACTAAAGATAATTTATGATTATCTTCTATATGTCAATATGACGTTGTGTTTTAGAAAACGATTAAAGTTTTTTTTATACGATGATTGCAAACTTTTTTAATGTACATTTTTTAACCATATTCAGTGGTGGAACTATGAAGTGGCAGGTGGCCCACAAAAGTTTGAAAAAAAATTATACATATTAATTTTTTTTAATTTAATAAGATGATATTAATCTTATCTTGTGTTGACTCCTTCTTTAAAAAATTATCTGGACCCTATTTATAAAATTATTTTGATTTTATAGATTAATTACTTATAAGTCTAATTTAAAAAAATTTAATCCAATTTAAAAATAAAATAAATAAAATACATCTTACATAAAATAAAATGATCTAATAACATGATGACATATTTTTATCATCAATAAAAATAAAAAAGGAAAGTTGAATGGTTTTCTTCTCCTCTTACCGCTGTTGCCCACAGTTTTGAGTTTCTAACTTTCTACTGCTAGAAGTCTTGTCCTTACCATATGCCAAAAGGTCAAAAATGAGAGTTTTTTTTTATCATGGACTTACGTGTTGTCTTGAAGCAAAGTTTTGGTACAAATTGTAGCTCTTCTACAAGCTACAAAATAGTAACATTGTAATAGCCTAGCTGTCTACATTCATAATGATAGTTCTGTTCTGCCTTGATACACGGTTTGACAAACTATATCACATTATAATAGAGCATCATTATCATTTTGAAATATTTAATACTACTATAAATTTTCAAATGTAAGAGCTTGACAGTAAGTTTGGTGAAGGAGTGACAAACCTTTTAATCTTTAGCTCAGTTTTTAATCCAAATGATGCTTATAAATTCTTTTAATATTAATGATATATGTTGTCTTGCATAAAAGTATTAATCTCTTGATTTTTCTAAGAATGAGAAAATTAATTTAAAATTTCAATTGAAGTATTTAGAAGTTGATGTACTTACTAATCCAAAGTTTAACAATTTGTTATCTATTACAGATTTATGTCGAAGATTGATACAAACATAGAAATCAAAAACAAACTATCTTATTTTGGGGACTCCTCTTTATAAAGAATATTTCCTTTCGAGAATCTATCCATCTTTCCATAACCCATTGGTTTGACTTTCCGTAGGACAGTTGGCCGTAATTTCAAAATTCTCAATCACTAAATTTGGATTATCTTCATTGGACTGTGCCTCACTTTGCGTTACAAATTTCTCCTTTCCTGAACTGTTGCCGCTGCTATTGATGAGAACTTTTTGACTTGCCTCGATATTTTTTAGAGCCATTTGAGTTGAATTTCACTGGCTGTGCTCTTCACCAAGGGCCATATTGTTGTTGTGGATCTTCAGCAGACTGAGTTCCAAATTTAAGAGAAAGGCATCCACCTCCATTGTGCTTCAGGATTCCACATTTGAAATAGAAGTTTTGCGTCTTTCAGGATTCCACAAAGGGTAAGTTATGAAATTGTACCCAAAAGTAGGGGTGAAAGATTTTAGGTCCGGACCCAAAAAATCAAACCGTACAGTCCGGACCGAAAATCATTTTGGTCGGTCTCGGTCCATGGTGTATGAGAAATTCAGTTTTCAGTCTAATCCCGGGGTGTGGTTTTTTTGAACTTGATCGGATCGAAATATGTACATATAAATTTTTTATATATATAATATATATTATTTTATATAGTAGTTGTACAAGTTAATTATGTAATTTTCATATAATCTATCATCATTAACTACATAAAATGTAAAATAATATATGTTATCAATTAACTAATATATCATATGATAAATCACGTGATAATATATGTTATTACATGTAAATATATACTCTAATATTTACACTTAATTAAAGTAATTAGATAATCTTTTTTTAAGATACCTAAGTTGCAAGTAAGTATGAATAATCCATAGATAATGAAATTATTTAATATTCATTAACCATATATAAAATGTTAGAATTTTAATATAGGCTATTATGAATACTAAAGTACTAAATTAGTAACTATTAACATCATAAATATAATTATAATTAATTATTTTTTTAATAAGTTAGTTACATATCCAATTTAAAGATTTCATTTAATTCTAATTTTATTAATTTTTTGTATTAATTTATTTGTCAAAAAAAGAAAATAAGAAAAAAATATTTATAGACCGAATTGGATCAACCGGACTAATAGCTAATGGTCCGATCTGGTCCTGTCTATAGGAATATTGTCCAATCCGGCAAAAATGGTGGACCAAATCCGTGACCCCTCAAACCGATTACAACCCTACCCAAAGAGTTTTACATAAACATATTGTGCGATAGAAAAGTTAGCACCTAAAAAAAATTGTTAGATTTCTCCACTAGTGGTCGTCCTAGCATGATCTTATCTTTATCACCAACCAATTGAAATTTAATGAAGAATCGATTGTCCCTTATCTCTTTGAATATGATTCACCCTTCTGGTTTCTACACCTGTGAGTCTGTGACATTGTGGACCTAAAAGCTTCTTTATTCACTCCTCTATTAAAGATGATCATGGCCAATAAACACTACTGCTCTCATTCTCCGGTAGTTGGATCACTTGCTTCTCTTCCGCCGGTCTTCTTCTACCATGTTGATACTCTACGGAGAAAATTGAGAGACTGGAATTCCTTACCTAGGCAACCAGACTTGGGGCTTGTCTGACAAAAGTTCTCGTTTCAAAATTCTCATCTCATCTCCTTCTCAAACATCACATAAACACGTATAAATATTTTTAAATTAATCATTACAATTTTTTTAAATTTTTGAATAAAATATAACAAACAATTCAATTTTTTCAAATCGTCAAACAAAGATAATATTATAAAATTATATTCTAACAATATTTTAACTTTATAATATTTTTTATTCAATTTTTTCTCTCTCATTTTTTAAAATCCAAAAAATACTCAACTCAAACTATCTCACATCTATTTACAAACTATTTTACTACTATTTACAAAATTCTCATCTTATTTCATTCCTCAAGCATTCACTTACACCTTATTCTTCATACTTTACTCTTCATAGAAGAGAAAGATCCAGAAAAGTAATGTTATATACTACACTCTCATTCTATTTTGATCATAATAAGTAGTATGTGGCACATTCATCACTATTAGATGATAAAAAAGCATGTAATAAATAATTATTTAATTGTGATAAATGTATCACATCTTACTTAGTAGGATGAAAGTTGGATAGTAATATGGTGTATAGAATTTTCTTTGAACAAATACTATATATTGGATTAGATTTTTTTGGTATTATTTTGGAAGAACCATTTCATTTTTTTCTATAAAGCATATTGTAGTTATTTGCTTTCTATCTCCTTTTTAGCAGGTCAGAATTAATATAGTTTCTTCACTCACTGGTGAGCTAGAGAACCAATTTCTTTGCAGCCTACGAACAAAGCATTTTTTTTTTTTATAAATATAGATAGAAGTTATTATTGAAAACATCTATTTTGCACATATAATGTGACATTATCTAGACCACACATCTCTCCAAGTGAGTGTTAAGAACAATCAACTAGAAGCAGCCATGCAGTGAGTACAAAATATGCATTGCTATAGTGGCTTCTCTCTAGCATTACTCTTTTTTTTTTTCTCCAGAAAGTTAAGAATCCAGGTGAGTTCTGACTTCTCTCTTCTCGATGATTTACGACATTACACTTTCCGAAAAAAATGTTTGGAATAGTTATCTGAAAAAACACATTTCATTTATTTATTTATTTTTTATATATTTTTTTAATCATCATAAACATTTTTAAAAAAATAAAAAAAATTTACAAAATCATTAAAAAAAACTTCTTTAATTACTAAATAAACAAAAAATTCTCATTCGAGACACTTTTTGAGTCCCAAATTCGGGACCCAAAGTATTTTTCTTTTTTTTTAGCACAATATGACACAGATACCATACTTCATAATCTAGTAAATATATATTTGGATGATAATTATTTATCTCATCAAAAGTAAGAACATTTTTAATGAATAAAAAATTATATTTGTAGTTTTAAGATGTGTAAGTTACACGTTTTCATTTTGAAAAAAATAAATAAATCTAAGACCTACATGATTATTTTTTTAATGATAGATTTTCCTTTTTTTTTTCAAATGAAATACACGATATTTATATTTTCTAAAACTGTATTTAACATTATTCATATATAGTAATGATATATACACAATATATTTTACAATATATTTTATAACATTTATTTTAAAGTGAGGGTAATTTTGTAAAATAGTATTATTTTTATAAAATATTTTATTAAACTATCCTTTATTTTAAGATATAAGTACAGAAACGCTGCTGAACGGTGTCACCTATAATTGGGGAATAACGGAAACCAATAGGAAGTTGACACGTAGGCATTCCTCAGTTGTTATTGTGAAGCTGCATGCAGGGTGTGAACGCACGGATTCAGCTCCAAATCCGATTTTCTCTCTCTCTCTCTCTCCCAAATTCGATTTTCTCTCTCTCTCTCTCCCCCGAATCCGAACTTCTCTCGCGCTCTCTCTCTCTCTCTCTCCTCTGAATCCGATTTTCTCTCTCCTTCGGTAATTTCTTCTCTCCTTCGATCAACTATCCCTCTCTCCTTCGATCGACACTCCCTCTCTCATTCGATCGACTCAACCCGAAATCAACTCTCTCTGACTCTCTCAACAACAAAATCGCGCGGCTCTCTCTCTCTCTTCTTCCCTCTCTCTCCTTCGATCTCGCACGGTAATTTCTTCTCTCCTTCAGTCGGTTCTCTCTCTCCTTCCCTCTCGCTCCTTCGAGTCACTCCGATCCATCAATCTCCCTCAAGAAAACACTCACACTGTAGCACTCCGAAAGGTACTGTTTTTTCCCTTTTTTTTTTTTTTTAATCCGAAATGTTTTATTTGTAATCCCTAATTTCTAATAGTGTGTGTTTTGTTTTGTTGTAGGATTTTCAGGACATTTCGGTGTTAATTTCTCACTGTCTGCACAAAACAAGCAATTCACATGGTCAGTGTTTTTTTGCAATTGCATTTCACATGTCAGTGTTTCTTTACAATTGCATGTCATTTTCCAAACTAATAGTAGAAAACTTGAGATAAGTAAGTTGATTTGTGCAGACTTAGTGTGCTGGTAATGCTTGTTTTGGTTGTGCATTTTTTTTCTAAGGCAATTATGTGAATTTGTATAGTTGAATTGTAATTTGATAATATTGGAAATTTTTTAGTGATTGAATCCTATATTGATGATATTGTTTTATGTTGGTATGAAGGATTTTGGGTGGAGTTCGGATAGTGATGATGTTGAGATACTTACGAGTACAAATTGTCCACAAGGTGTATATGAAACTATTGAAGATGAAACTGTAGAAGATCAATGTAATGTGAATGTGGGAGATTGTGTGAATTTGGGAGACCTTGATGATAATAGAGTGAATGTGGAAAATGGAGATGGAGATGGAGATGGAGATGGAGATGGAGATGGAGTCAATTTCATTTCCACTTCTAGTAGTGGAGTTTTAGAACCGTTCATTGGGAAAGAATTTGATGAAGTTGAGGACGCCCAAGCATTTTACAAGGCGTATGCAAGACGAAAAAGTTTTGCAATGAGGACCAACCATACGCAATTATCGAGGGGGGAAAAAATTAATTGGAGTGCACTATGTTTGTACAAGGGAGGGATTTAGGCGTGAAAGTCTCAAACAAAAAGAAAGACAAATTCCCGAAACTGCTGAAACAAAGATTGGGTGTAAAGCTACTATGTGTATAAAAAAGGATGGTGATCGGTGGAAAGTATGCAAATTCGTGCCTGAACACAATCATGAGCTACTCACACCAAGAAGTACGAGTATGCTTCGTGGACATAGAGGAGTGACACGTGTGCAAAAAAATCTCATTCTCACTTTGAATGAGTCTGGTGTACCGACAAGGAAGATAATGTCGGTATTAAGCAAAGAAGCAGGTGGTGATTTTAAAATTGGTTGTATTGGAAAGGATGTAGAAAAGTTTTTGGGAAATAAAAGAAGAAAGTTGTTTGAAGAGGGAGATGCACAGAGGTTGTATGCATACTTTCTTGATCGACAGTGTAAAGAACCTGGGTTTGTGTACTCTATGCAGGTTGATGAGAATGGGTGTATGGGAAGCTGTTTTTGGGCAGATGTAAGATCAAGGTCTGCATATCAATATTTTGGAGATGTTGTCACGTTTGATGCGACGTACTTGACAAATATTTATAAGATGTCATTTGTGCCGTTCTCAGGAGTTAATCATCATCACCAAACCATAATGTTTGGTTGTGCGTTATTAGTCAATGAGACAGCTGAATCATATGTTTGGTTGCTAAGAACATGGCAAGAAGCAATACTTGGGCGTGCCCCTTCAACTATTATTACTGATGATGACAAAGCTATGGCTAAGGCCATTGCAGAGGTACTCCCAAATACAACTCACCGGTTATGCTTGTGGCATATTTTACAAAAATTTCCAGAACATTTGGCACATCTCTATAACAAGTTTCCAGACTTTCAAAAAGAGTTCCATCATTGTATCCATGATACAATAACAGCTGATGAGTTTGAGGAGGAATGGGTTACCATACTAGTGAAGTATGGTCTAGTAGGTAATGATTGGCTGCAAAATCTTTACAATCGACGAGAGAAGTGGGTTCCAGTTTATTTGCGAACCACATTTTGTGCCGGTATGTCAACCACACAAAGGAGCGAGAGCATGAATAAATTTTTCAAGGATTATGTGCGATCAAGCACGATGGTGAGTGACTTTGTGCATCAGTACGAGAAAGCATTAGATGCACGCTATTTTAAAGAGAAAGAGAAGGATGTAAGAACGAAATCGAGTAGGCCGGTTTTGAAAACATGTTGGGGAATTGAAGAAGAAGCAATCAAAGTGTATACAAGGAAGTCCTTCAGTATCTTTCAAGCTGAGCTATTCAATTGCCAACGGTACAAAGCAACAAAAGTTCAAACTGAGGGTGAAAGTAAGATGTATGAGGTGGCACCTAAGGGCAATGACAAACGTATTTATTATGTGAGTGTGGACTGTAGATCATCAACAGCAATATGTACATGTCATATGTTTGAGTTTCTGGGTATTCTTTGTAGGCATATCCTATGTGTCTTCATGAAGAAATCAAATTTAGATTGTTTGCCACCTAACTATGTTCTTGAAAGATGGACCATAAACGCTAAGAGTCGAGCTATCCGTGAAATACCAAATTATGAGGGCCATGTTTCAAATGGAGAAGATCAGATAATGCGAAAAAGTCATTTGATGATGCAGTTTTACGACATTGCAGAACTTGGCTCACAATCAAGGTTTCAAATGGAACATCTTTCTCTTGCCTTGGACAAGGTACACAAGGTGTTGCTTTTGATGGATACCATGGGAGAACAAAATCTAGAAGCCGGAGACATGTCACGTAATGAATCCCCTGCATTAAGATCACAAGTAATATCAAATTTCTCACAAACTTTACAAGATCCTCAACGGGTGCCAACGAAAGGAAGACCAAAATCTTTGCGAGCAAAGAATCCGAGAGAGACAGCATTAGTTAAGAAAAGGCGTTGTAGCATTTGTAAGATTGAGGGTCATACCAAGAACAACTGTCCTTCGTTGGGGTATAGTACAACAGATCCTTTTTTCCTTGTGTTTTAATTTAATAACTTCATTTTTATCAAATTTTTTATCTTTCATGTAGGGATGCTGGAATTACGACATTGCACAACATGTCACAAAGGGTGGATCTTGAAAGGGAAACATGAGGTAGGTGTTAAACTTGGGCGTGCAACTTCTTTGTATGGTACATGGTACTCTAATTACGTGCAAAACTGATTTTTTATTTTATTTTTTATTATGTCACAGGCTATGGAAAGATATCGATTCACCAACCCCATTCCTCTGGAAATTCAACCACTGGTGGTGGCTTATTGGCCAGTGTTGCTGCTGTTGGACTTACATATCAATCCGTTAATGATGTGTTATTTTGTCTGAGTTTTTTCATAGGAGACTCCCAAATATTGCATAATACTCCTGTAGTTTGAAGTGTGTTGGGTTTCAATTGCATGTATTGAATTAGTTTGAAGCGTGTTGGGTTTCATGGTTTGGAAAGAACGATTTAGAAATGCAGTTGATTTGGCAAACTTGTGTCACTGTTAATTATCCAAGGACATGATACTAGTTTGTTTTGGAAAGAATCGATATAGCTTATTGTGCCTAAAAATATGTTTCTTTCTTTTTAAATGTATTATTTTCGGTCTTTGATCAATAGTAGGTATCAAAGTTATTTTTAAATATTCTCAAAGTTATGTGAACATGTATATATATATATATATATATTGTTTTAGTTGAACAATATATATATGTATTATTTTCGGTCTTGGCTCACTGGTATTACTTATCTTTCTTCTTTGGGCCCCTTTTAACACTGAATGCATTGAAAGTTATTGAAAGTTACAAATTAATGCTAGTGTCTGGACGGGAGACACTAGTTCGCATCACTGGTATTATAAGTGGTATCTTAGTCGGTCCAAACTGGTCGTTGCATTGAAAGTTACAAGTTACAACTTAATAAAACTTTACAACAATTACAACACAAGTTAATAATCCTTAGTACATGATTACCGTTCAAAAGTTAAAGCAATTACAACACAAAGCAAAACAATACAAAGCCATGACAATAATAAAATTTTTAATGTTTCATTGTACTTCTTTTCCATAGCATTGAATTTTTTTTCTTCAGCGATCCTATGTTCTTGATTGATTCTGTCGTTCCTTCTCTGAGCTAACTCCAATGTCATTTTGCAACAACTGTTTTGTTCCATTTCAAAATCAAGCCATTGAAAAAATCCGCATTGTTTGTCCATCTTATATTTTGGACAATTGAAAAACCGTCTACCAAAAGTAGTATCTTTCGCAGAAATCCTTAACTTTGATGGGAGACCACAGTGACAAAGTGGTCTCTCCAACCAACCTTCATCCATTCTTCTTGAAGTCGAAGAACTTGAATTAGAACTGCTGTTAAACTTGAAAGGCAAGAACAACGAGCTCAAAAAACAGTTAGTAAGACAGTCTTGATTATATTACAGAGTATCATCATTGTACTAATTTTCTAAGATGCAATATTTTGTATCCTTATATTACATACAAAATCTCAAGCACGTATTGCATCCCATAAACTGAAACTCTAATACCTAAAAAAATATAAAAGGAAAAAACTTGGGGGATCTGTTGTATGCTAGCTTCCTTTTACTGGGATTTCACCCCACTTTGTCATTAATAAAGTTTTTGTCTTGCACAATAGAAGAAGGCTCTAACATAAAGCATGTTTTACCACAACAGAATGGTCTCTTTAGAGGGTTTATTACATTCCTCATTTGATTGCTGGTTGGCAGTGAAAGATCGGTTTGTAGCAGAATATAAATTGGGCAGGAAGGGCATCGTTGACAGACTTTTTTGTGTTGAATATGAGATGATGATTTCACTGCCAAAGAGATTCAAAATTGGGGTATGAGTTGCTGTGCTATAAGAAGCTTGGTATATAGGCAACTCGAAATTTATCTCTCCACTGGCAGCTGGAAACTATGGATTAAAACTCCGGATGCCATTGATAAAATCATATTTGAATTGAATAATTGGACGAAGCATCCATTCAAATTGCTAGTCAAGACATGCTCTCAAATTTTCTGGGGTTTGTGAGATATTAAACTTAAATCTTCTGGTATGTTAAGAACTCTTAAATATTTATAAATACTCTTAAATAAGGAAGAAATATGCAAACAATATTGCTATCGCAATTTCCTTCAAAATCATATGTTTGCGATAGAAAGTATACGGGTGCTTTAAACCTTTATTCACCAACATATATACTCTTAAATATTTATTCACCAACATTTAAACTCAGTTTCTATCATACAAACTCAGTTTCTATCGCAATTTCACCAACATTTAAACTCAGTTTCACCAACATATATACTCTTAAATCTTCTGTATATAGAAATATGCAAACTCAGTTTCTATCGCAATTTGCTTCAAAATATTTTACAACGGTACCTTCATTCTCACTGAATAGTAAGGGTTCTATCCAACTCAGATTTCTATCCAAATCTACCATCAAAATCTATCCAACTAAATTTCTATCCAAATCTAATATCAAAATCTATCCAACTAAATTTCTATCCAGCTACGTACCTTCATTATTCAGTGCAGTCGAGGGAGGGTTAGGGTTTTGAAGTTTTTTCAAGCAAGCAATGTAAAATCCTACAAAATTAAAATTTCAAAAATTAGGAATTTCAGAAAAATAAAATCATGAGAAAACATGAACAACAAAATCTAAAATATAATTACCAAAAAATCTGAGTTTTGTTTTCGGATCGAGAGACTCACCGTGACCCAAAGTTTGGGTTTTTGTATCTCGAGAATCTGGGTGGCTTCTACGTTCTTCAGTGAGGGCTTGGTGGCTTTCTTTCGGAGATTTGATATGGAGGGAAGTGAGAGACTAGGCAGATTTTGAGGACCATGCCTTTCGGATGGCACTTTTGGAGATGGAGAGAGAGAGAGAGAGCAAAATCGAGAGGGAGCACTTTCGGAGATGAAGTAATAAAACACAGAGAGAGATCGCAGAGAGAGAGGAAGTAGATTCTTCGGTTGTTATTGTGGAGATCTCGATTCGGAGAGCAGAGACTTGTTTCTCCTTCGACAGAGTGAGAGAGCAGAGCGAGGGCTTCCTTCGACAGAGTGAGAGAGCAGAGAGAGGGCTTCCTCAGAGTCGAAACGTACTGTGGCACGTGGGGAAAAGTAATCTGCTGTTTACGATGCGGTATTTGTTCATGAGCTCCAATACGTGTCAGTGGGCTATTGGTTTCCGTTAAACTCAGTTTGTAGGTGTCACCGGTGCGAAGTTATTCAAGTAATACGTTG